>NC_080571.1:351963895-352310717 GCF_030247185.1 Malaya genurostris
AACAGAGAACCGTCCGTAAAACAAACTATGTGTTCATCAAGTTGTCGTTCCAGACAACCAGACAACCATTCCTAACGAAGAGGATAGCTCACATTGAATGTTTTAAAAGGAAAACTGCATGTGAGAGTTAGGTCACTAGGAGCGAGTAAATACTCATCCCACGGAACCATTTGAGACCACAAGCGAGTGTGACTGGTAGCATATTCTAATGGGTTACTGTTCCAAAGCCCTGTAACCCTAAGACGGTATGCACAAGATAATGCTTCTTGTTTTAGGAACACATGTAGTGGTTTAATGCACAGTAGCGCCTCTAGAGCAGCAGTAGGAGTTGTTGTGAATGCTCCTGTCATCGCCATTAGGACCATCCTTTGGAGATGATTTAGCTTTGACTGAACTGTCGCGACTTCTCCTTTCTGCCACCATACAAGACATCCATATGCTAAAATTGGTCTAACAATAGTTGTGTAGATCCAATGAATATATCTGGGTTTGAGTCCCCATGATTTTCCAAAAGCTCGTCTACATTGGCCGAAAGCCATGCAAGCTCTTTTAATTCTGAAGTCAATGTGAGCAGACCAATTCAGTTTTGAGTCAAGAATAACCCCGACGTATTTAACTTGTTCGACCACAGTGACCTCTGAACCAAAGAACTGTAACGGACGAGCTCCTGTGATTATCCTACGATGAGTGAAAAGCACCATTGATGTTTTGCCCGGATTTACAGATAATCCAAACCTGACAACACCATTGTTCAACAGATCGCAGGGCTTGTTGCATTAAATCAAAGAGAGTGTTAATGCTTATACCGGTCATCAATATATGATAATCGTCGGCAAAACCATAAGTCGGAAATCCAAGGTTATTAAGTTTCCTCAACAAACTATCAGCGACTAGGTTCCATAAAAGTGGGGATAGTACACCACCTTGAGGACACCCACAGACACTCAGCTTTCTAATCTCTGGCCTGCCGAAGCGATGATCAAAGAAGTTGATTGCTAAGCATTGCGTGTATCCAGTAAGGAAAAAACCCAAGATATTCCGTTCACGACTGCAATGTTTAACCTCCTGCAGCCATTCAGCCATCGGCACGGAAATACACCTTGACTTAGGAGTTCCTATTTTTGTGGCCTTTTACGACATGGAATAGGAAACCAGTGGATCAATTCTTGGTAAAAAATAATTCCGCCGGATGCCACACGGCTTACCTGTTTGGTGGACTTATACCACCGGTACAGGTGGACCGTAGCGTTATTCTTAGCAGTTGGGAAACCGCTACCGACACTACACGGCTATCTAGGCTGCTCAGAGAGGGAAGTTAACATTGATGGTCAACTTCCATGGATGGCCGAGCAGCCGGACGTTACGTAAATTTACACGATTTTTTCTAAGAGTCTAGAAAAAAAATACGGAGCCACCCAAATTTTTGATGAATAACCGATTATTCCTTCTGAGTTCATAATGGGTAGACACAGAACCTTTATCTACTCAAACTTTGACTCATGAAAAAATAGGTATCGAAACGCTATGCCTAAGTTGCTATGACAATACTTTGGGTAATATTTACCTAAATATTGAGATCATCATTCGTGAGTTTGGTTTTATATAATACGCTATTTACCAGGAATACGGAGATTCACTTTAATTGATTTTGTGCAGGTTTCGACTCAAAGTTAGGTAGCGGCTGGTAATAGTGTAGACATCTTTTTATGTAATTCCGTAAACGTGTATAAATCTTTACCCGGGTCATAGTACAGGGTGCGCCATCTAGGCAGAACCTATGTAAATATTCAATAATTCCGCCATTTTTCAGCCGATTTTGGAAAATTAACAAGATTAATTTAGGATATACAATACCATTTGCTGACAATTCACTCAGAATACAATATCGATCAAATGACTACCTCCATTAAACACATAAAAAAGCGGTCCTTTTTGGGTATATTTCTCTGAATTTGAAAACATTTCGGGTGTAACAGCAGTCTGTCTCCCATATTTTTACGACGGGCACACACAGTTTTCATAGTTGAATGATTGTTTTCAATCTACATATTCCTGATAAATTGCTGCTAATTTCTCGAAGTAAGGACTCATCTCTTAGATAGATTTCTAATGTAGGTAGGATTATAGTATTAATACGCCTATGGATAGGCTGATCATCTAGATCTACGTCTGTATTCTGTATATAGTAAACAGTGTAACGATAAAAAATTGGCTTACTTCAACTTGACAATTTTATTTTTAATCGAGCATCTGCATTATTAATACTAGCACGTCCTTACTATATAAGTTTTATATTTTCTTCTTTGTTGTGAAAATTGTATCAAAATTAGAGGAGTAACACATAAAAATTGGTTCGTGCATTGCAAAAATCCAGGCTACTCGCACGATATGTTACCGAAATTGATGTGTTCACTGATAGTGTAATCTTCAATAATCAATAAGGGAATTGCTACCGAATTTCGATACCATAAACTGTTCCTGTAATAAATCTGCTTCATTAAACCGAAGGCAGGTTTCGTGACATATCTGATACTTGCCTATACTAACATTATAGGCGAAAGGGAGAAGATAAGAAAACAGCGTGTTTCTTGTTGAACAGTTATGTTTGTACTAACTGTAGATAAATTTTGCCTTCATTGTCTTTCAATGTATACGAAAATTCCGCTCATTTCCTATCATCACTCTTGAACTCAAGGGTTTAATAATCGGTTTACAAAAGATAATTGGTTAGTTCGGATCATGTTGAATAAGGTCAAATCAACTATCAGTAACGTAATAATAGTTTTCGAAGAACGTCTATCGACAACCAGGAAGACTGGATCGATAAAAATTGAATGCCCACAATAATGTCGAAAACTGTGACCATCAGTTTCAAACGGAACCCAAATCTTTCCGTTCGTCCGAAAAGTCACAAGCATGCTGGTACTATCATCTACAAACGTGAGTTGAGCTAAATTCAAATTTGATTAAATAGAGAAAACAAGTTGACCGAAGTTCGATTTCTGAAGCTGTCCAAGAAGATGCTGACGAAGTTTATGCGGTCAGATTGAAAACAAATCACGTCAAGAACGAAGATATCTTTTGCGGAAAACCATCAGTTCGTGTGAGTTATAAAGCAACATTTTTATCACAACTGGGACTATTTACCAGGAAGTTGAAGCTTGTTTGCAACAAAATTGACTGTCCTGCTTTGCTCCGCGAAATTAATATCAACGTCCGACCCCGTGCTCTTCGCAACAGTGCATTTATTCGACTTCCTCTACGACGAACTAACTACGGTGCTAGCAATGCTATTATTGGCTTGCAGAGATCATTCAATCGCGTTTCATTAGGATTCGACTTCAATCTATCACGCAGTAGGATACTTGGCAATTTTTTGTATATTACTAGAAATTATCATTAGGACCATATTGTGTCTGGACAGATTAAGATTTGGAATAAAACGAATCTGCCGTTAATTTAATCCAAGATGCATTTTCTTAAAATTTCTGAGTTTACTTCAGCCAGGTCTGTGATATTTTTCTACAATCGATTCAGCTATTTTTGTTCAATACTTTCGAAATTTTTCTTTAGTTGTAGCTTGTTATTAATATTGAGGGAGTTCTTTCGTCACAAGAGCCTAATACCGCTCGGTAGGTCGCAAATCTGAGCAGTTAGATGAATTCACCGCTTTTGGTACAGCATGGACTAAATTTCATACCATTCCAAAACATCTTTAGCGTAGTGACAAGATGCCTAATCTCGCCAGAATAGCAATGAAGAGTCACAGCAGCGTAGGAAAGGTAACGCTTCTTTAGGCATTCTTCACGGTATATTTCTTTGAGTACCGTTCCTGTAGTGATGAAACTTTTGCTTGCTCGACCACAGCTGCCTGCCAATTAATTTTTTTTGAGGAACTTGGCCTTTTTCTTCGTCTTGAAATGTTCCTTTACGCCGTTCCGTTGTATGACAGTATATAAAGATATTCCGGGATGCTGACAAAAGTCTTCCAGCTCATAGGTTTCATCGCAGGAACTTCGTCTAATATTCGCGATACAACTTGCGAGCACGGGCACATTCTGTTCATCATTACGGTTCGGTAGAGTTTTCACCTTGAACGACTTCATACCTTGCTGATGCTTGATCGTATGCACGAAAGCTGGAGACATTTTTATTCATCTAGGTATAGTAGGTACCGGAACATTTGGTCTCTTCTGCAATATTTGCTTCACCTTCGCGTCCTTCTGGTGGTTCCTGAGATCCGTGTTTGTTCCGCTCCTAGCCTTCCTGACTGTTGTCAAACGTGTACCGAAAGATTTACGTACGGAATGGACAGTGCTTGACGGAAATTTTCACGAACAAGCCTTATGTGCATGAGTGTCTGAGAAGACGTTTCATGCCTTTCCTCAAGCAACACAATTATTCCGATTTGTTTTGGATGGATTTGGCAGCTCGCCATAAAGGTCATGCAGCGATATGTAGCGAATACTTCTTCAGAACTTCTTCCAATATAAAAACCTCGGGCCATTGTTAAGTGAAACCTTAAGAATACATACTGAAAATCATTTCTACCTATTTTTTGAGGAGAAATCACTTATTGTCGAGCTCTTTTATAAGCTACCCAAAATTATGTCGTTATCTACTCAAAGTTGTTGATCGGTAAAAATGGGTAGCGTGCTTTGTTATGGCATAACACTTGTACTAAACTTACAGTTACCTAAATATTGAGGTCATCACTCGTTACCCAAAATTGGGAAGATGCTATGCAAAATTTGTAATTCTTGTTGTGGACAGAAAAAATTGTTTGCAACCTTGATTCACTATAATACAATCAATGCCATTGTTTGTATTACATTAAATGCAGTACAAAGTAATCAATATTGAACTTTCAACATGGATGGCATCACTGCTACTACTACTGCGACCAGGCTGTATGTTCTCGACTGTGACAATAAAATGTTTTCATGACAGCAGTTTGGCCTTCAAATATAATACAAAATCATTACTTCATCATTTTTTCAATTGCACATAGAAAACATCTAACAGTTAATGAAAACAGTTGTAAATAAACATGTTTTCAATAAACTACAATCCAAAATCCCTGTTACATGAGAAACAAAAAGCAATTTTCCAAGGGACGGCTACTTCGTTGGACATCATTTCGATCGGATTCGTTACTCTCAAGAGACACAACAACCGAATACCGAATCGGCTACAGTCGAAGAAACCACAAAGCAAAATTCCATAACATCTTTCAAAATTACTGGCGCACCGTAACAAAAACCTATTGAAGTGAATCGATACGGCGCAAATCCCGTGTATCGACAGTTCCACAACACTAACCGTTGTACTTCACTGGTGAACTTCAAATTACAACTCTACAGTGCAATCAGCATCAGAGCATTCGTCCGTAATCGCTCCGTGGTCGACCACGATGGAGCGCATTTGTGTGCTTGTTTAGCCTCTAGTACATCACCTCCGTCAATCTTGCAAGGCCCGTCGATACAAGCGCGGTTTGTGAAGGTCCCAGTAGAGCCAAACAAATTACCAGACAGCAATTGAACCCCCCACGCACACAAAAGGATGCATTTTTCCATGCCAACTATAGCTCATTTGGGTTGCATGTTTCAAACAAAGCCGTTGTACCTAAAGAGCGATTTTCAATGTAAAATTCTGAATACATTTGGGCATTGGTTCCGACAAATCTTTAACGTAGACGTATTCAAGCAAAAAAAAAAATATACTGGTCACACTTTCGCGCCGAAGTACTTGACCCTAACAACATACCTGCGGTGCTTAGAAACCAGATGCCTACTGCGATCGATGGCTAAATTTAGCGGAACAGTGGACCATGTATTGTCATAGGTTTGAGTTCGAAACATTATTTATACTTTACTTTTCTTTTCTTGGGTTTTGAATTGCAAATGATAACTCGTCCAGCTGGAATGGTTATAATAAATTTGACTACGAATGAATGATTATTGAATACGAACATACTTTTAAAAATTGTTTCATGAGATGACAATCTAATAAAAAAAAATCTTTTCATGAGCAATTTCCATACCCCAGTAGAATCTCGTTGACTTCTTTCTCGGTGATTGCACATGAATGGTACGATAGAAAAAAAAAAGAAAAATCAGCACACCAGACATTGATTCGTGCACTCGGCAACTGCAGGCAACTGGTGACTTAGTTCCACCTCGGATCACCTCGAAGAAAGCTTCCGATAGTTAGCAATGGCAATCGAGCAGACCAGTACCAGATTATTGGCATTGTTGGCAAATGTACGGTGGATCTCGCCGTGCCGTGAACGTTTTTCCAGGCGAAATTCCGCTCGCTGACCGGAATAATCCAATCAAGACTGTTCATTCGAGATTAAAACCCCGTCGACCGCTGCCGGTTAGTGATGGTAAATTAATTTTCGCTTCCATCCAATCTGGATTAATCGGTTATTTGCCGGTAGGTACTGCAGCTACACATGAGGTACATTGTGCTACTAAGCGGTTTCCCCGACGTGTACGGTAAATATGAACGTTAGAACTCGATTTGTGTGTGTGTGCCAGAGGATGTTATCCAATTATACTGGTTAATCGGGAATTTCAAATAATTCATTTATCTGACCGATGAATTGAAAACGGTACAGAAATAAATGAAATGATTTATGAGTTCTGGCGAAAAAAAAAAGATTAATGATCATGTGGCAGCTCATTTCAAGAACATACGTTCGCGAAAATTACTCATGTTCTAACGAATACAGTTCAATCAAATTTGCACGACACCAAATTATCATTCATTTTCATTCGCGCGCTGACGAAGAAAGTCGTTACGATATGAATCATAATTGCGTTACACGAACAAATCCATCAGTCACTATGTCATATCGACGAGATGTGAAATATGCTAAATATTCTTCTGTCACCTGCGATGGGTGCGATCCCGTTTGACGGGATCAGACGAGACGAAATTCTTCACCGATGCTAATGTTTTCGATGGTTTGTTGTTGGTGATGGTGGCTTGTATACGTTTGAATTACACGCGTGTGTGCATCGGGCCTCTTAATGAAATAATAAGCCTTTGATTCCGACACGACAAGGGTTGGGCAGAGTGTTCGATCACAATAGCATAATTTGCATATTAAATTTTCCAACCCGCGCGATAGCATTTCTTTTTTTTTTTTTTGCTTCTCTCGTTCGTTCGTCTGTTTGATAATCACAGAATTCGGAAAGAACGACACCCGGTGGTGGTACACTTATTCACGCTTGACAATCACCATCGGTTGCTTGGAAGGGTGAAACGGGTTGAAGGTAAGGGGATACATTAAAATCAAATTCGTCATATCACTCAAAAACCGGGCTTCCGGTGTCATCGGAGCTAGGCTGCGGCAATAAAAGGGCACTGGTCGCCGAGACAACACATTAGTTACGAAGCGATGTGCAGATGTAATATTGAAACAATCGAGATTAATTCTATTTTAACGAATTCTGTAATCAATCAAGGTAGGCCGTTCCATACAAGAATCAGTAGGCACGAGCCAAACCGGAAAACAGGGGACTCGAGAGTTGCATTCCGTGCGTGAGTCGAATGTCATAGCATGCTACGGTGCAGCAAAATGAGCATAGGTTGAAAATCGACCAACAGGAAAAAAAACCTTACATCGAAAACAATGGTGTTATATTTCCGTTTTTTTTTTTTGCATTCATACTGCAAAGTTTATCAATTCGAAATGGAACGAAGAGGTTTTAGTGCATTAAACTGTTACGATGAAATTGCATCGAGCGTGTTACATTGAGAGCACATGTCAATTTTACGCTTTTTCTTTTGTTCATGTTCCTCAATCATATTCGCCCTTCGTCCCACCGTCCAACTGTTTATTTTTTTCCCTTTTCAAAAGGCCCCGGCTAACCAAGCTTATGACAGTTGAGTTATGAGTGCGGCTAGAGTGCATCTTTGTCAAAACTGGAGTGGGAAGTATTGCGCTAATTTCTCACATTGACTGTGGTTTGTTATGCCACATGCCCACAAGAAGAAAGAAATCAAATCTTGCATTTGGAAAGCATTCGTTACTCGACGCACTTGAAGACAATTCCAGTTGCGCTGGTGATCTTAATTGGTAGTGGGACTACAGCGTTTAACGGATTTTTTATGCAATATCCATGTGTTTGTAATGAAATAGATTTTTCAAATTAACATTTCAAGTGTAGCAGTTTTGGAAATTAATAGCAAGATTTATTTCACGCAGTTGCTCAAAAAACAAAATAGAACTTGAACGATGGAAGCAAACAAGTAAAGACTGTACCAAAAAGTATGGATGCAACCAAAAACCGCTGCCATTTCGCAATGGTTCAGAATCTGTCAATTTTTATGGCTGCGTTCTGTTTTTTACACTCTTCTCTAATCACCTGTGCAGTTGTTTATTCGTTTTCATTAGTTTGTTTCGAAATGCGTGGACTTTCAGGAGAACAACGTCGAAAATTGTGTACAAATGGCGCACAGAACGCGGACTGTCACTGAGAAAGAAGTGAAAAAGCCGTGCGAAATGCAATCAGGAAGTTCGGTGAGGATAACACCTTTGAGGATAAACCGAAAACGGGTCGAAAAACTGCTAACCCTCAGTTGGATAAACGTATACTGAAGGCATTCGAGCGAAAGAAGGAAGTTTCAGTTCGGGATGTGGCCAAAAAAGTGGTCAAATGTTCTTCGTGCTAAAGAACGTTTAAATCTTCGAACCTATAAGAAGCAGAAACAATCTAAAATGTAGTCCGAAACAAGAAGCATCGACCAGGCCGAGGGTTCGAAAGCTGTACAATACGATTCTTGCTGGAAATTTGAACTGCATAATCATGGACGACGAAACCTACGTGAAACTCGATTACAAATCCTTGCCGGGACCACAATATTATACGGTGCGAGAAGGGCAAGTGTTAAACCAGTCCGAGACATCGATTGAAGTCGAAAAATTTGGTAAGAAAGCTATGGTCTGGCAAGAAATTTGTAGCTGCGGTAAGATTTTGAAACCCTTCATCACCACTGCTTCAATGAACAGCAAAATATACATCAAGGAATGTTTACAAAAACGACTTCTACCCATGATTCGAAGTCGCAAGGATCATGTTGTCTTTCTACTACCAAAAAAATGTCACTTTCGTCAAAAAGACATGAACCCACCAAATTGCCCACAACTTTGACCAATTGAGGAATTTTGGGCATTAACGAAGGCACATCTTAGGAAACATGTCTCGGCAGCCGAAACCATTCAACAATTCGAAAAAGATTGGAAAAAAGAGTCAAAACTTGTCGCCAAGCAGTCTGTACGGAATTTAATGAGGAACGTTCGCAAGAAGGTGCGCCAGCTAGTCTATAATGGCTAAGTAGCAAATGTTGAGAATAATATTCTGTTGTTGTAGTCTAATATTATCGGTATATCGAACAAAATTTGAATATCTAACACTTGTGAATTATTAACAGCGAAATCAAAGTGCGTCTATACCTTCTGGGATAGTCTTTATTAGGCGCACAATTTTAATTAATTTATCAGAAACTTGAACCGAAACTACAGAGGAACATTATTGCTTCCGTCGCATTATTTTTTGCCTTTCTTATATAGAAAGGCTATGCAATCGCTGTGAAAACCGACTTTACAACCGAAGCCCGGATGGCCGAGTGTCATACACCATTCGACTCAGTTCGTCGAGATCACAAAATGTCACTCAATTTTCTCAGAGATGGCTAAACCGATTTTCACAAACTTAGATTCAAATGAAAGGTCTTATGGCCTCATACAATTTTCTTGAATTTCATTAGGATCCGACTTCCGGTTCCGGACTTACAAGGAAATTGATATGTGCCAATTTATTGAGAAATGCGCCCTCTCGGGAATTTTTTACCCGATTTTCACAAACTTAGAAGCAAATAAAAGGTCTTAAAATTCTTTAAAAAGCTTCGTAAAACTGATCCAGATCCGACTTCCGGTTCCGATATTACAGTGCGATCAGTGAAAATTTTTAATTTCAAGAGTAATTCTTCACAAGTGATGACGAAACGAGGTGCACATTTTTATAAAATCTACTGGTAAATTCATCTAGTTGACAGATCTTGTTAGTTAGTGAATATATAAAACAACTTTGGGACTACTAGTTTCCACTTCCGAAAGCACCTATGATAGTGAAAACAAAAGCTTCAAAAACGGAACTCACTTGGATTTCTCAGCAACGGTTGAACCGATTTTCACAAATCATGATTTAAACTTAAGCTCTCGATGTCTTAAAAGATACTGTGCAATTCCATCAAGATAAGTAAAAAAATGTAAATTTGTAAATCTTCATAGGGTAAATCTTCATAGGGTAAAATGTGTTCAAAATTGCACACCGTCGTTTAGAGCGACGATGCAAAAAAGGACAAAATTCTTTTAGATTTGGCTTAAAACTGATTAAATTTATACGCTATATTAGTCACTTACTAAACGAACCGATTTCGGCTATACTGGTTCCAGAAGTAACATAACATTTTTTCAGAGATGATTCGATCGATTTCCACAACCAGGCTCAAAAAAAAGTTCCTATGGTCTAAAAGGTTACAGTATAATTTCATTCGGGTTTGATTTCCGCTTCCAGAACTATAGGGTAAAGTGTATTTAATCATTTAGTGCGACGACTCAAAATAAAGAAAAATGCTTATTAACTTGACTTAACTGTTTACAAATTGATAATGTTATGTTAGTTCCTACCCAAAGAAAGTTTCTTGTTTTATTCAAAATTGAAAAAAAAATTCTTGACAGAATCTTCTGGTGATATTTTTGGGAATATAAGTAATATGAAAAAGGCATCATTACATCACCAGGTGAATTAAAAAAGGGTTTTCCTATGCTTATAATTTGTTGTTTATATCTAGAAAGTTCACTCTTCACAAGAGCTCAATATCTCGCGATAGGTTACAACTCCGAGCAGTTAAGTGGATCGACTATTTCGATACTTTATGGGATCCATTCATTTTATACCATTCCTAAACATCTTTGGCGTAGTTGCAAGATGCCAAATCGGCCAAAATAGGTAACAACCGCCAGTTTAGACGTTCTTCGCGGTATGTTTCTTAGTTTACCGTTCCGGTAGAGATGAAGCTTTGGCTTGTTCGACCACAGCTGTATATTGCCTGCCAAATCAAATATTTTCTGGGAAACTTGGCGTTTTTCTTCGTCCTAAGGTGCTCCTTCACATCGATCCGTTAAATCAGTGATTCCCAAAGTGTGGCACTAGCTTAGTTTTAGTGGGCAGTTAACTGTAAAAATTGTCAGAAGATGAGCAATGAGTCGCAAATATTGGGTATCACCACTTAAAATTTATCTGGGAAAGACTAGCAGCAAATGTATTCATAGCAAATTTATATAGAAATGCGGGAAACTTTTCAATCAATCATTTAATTCTTGTGAGATCTATAAGTCATAAAATAAAACCGAACAGTTAAAAACTTGGTGTTACGATCAACAAATGGTCGAATAGTTCAAATGTTTTATTAAAAATTTATGTCTATATTTCAAGATTAATTTACACCGAAAGGTACCGAAAAAAATTCACTAATTTTTCTTGTTAGCAGATGCGAATATCCAAGCCTTTCGTTTGACTTTTTCCATCATGGTTCGTACAGCCTCCTTGTCAGAGAACGCCAGTTTACTTTGAACTGCATCTCACTGACAACAGTCTGTTGCTTCTACTTGAGTTTGCGCTTGACATTGTTCCAATAAAATTCCATTTGACGGAACTATGGCGTCTTGGAAGGGTTAATGTCTTAGAACACTTGTACTGCTGAGAGAAAAAAAAACAACATTTTTGGTTAATGATTCCGGTCACGATTTAAATGGCGCTCCCCCAGTCATTGTGAGAGATGTCTCGCCACTTGAGATATTTCTTTGCGAACTTCGACAGCTCAAATCTCAACTTCCAGTAACCGTAGAGTATTCCTGTTTAGGAAGTGTTTTTTAATTCTGAAGATCTTGATGTAGATTTCATCACCCTGCACACTGTAATCAAAATTTACCAGCTTCCTGTGAAAAGGATCGACGATTCAGAGTTAACTTGTAAGTCGACAGATCTGCTAGATTTTTAGGCTGTAGACGTCATTTTTTAGATGCTGAAGTTTGTAACAGACAACAATTCTTCTAGATGCTTTTGCAACATCCCCCGACTAGCTATCGTCAAACGTTCTCCAAATACTTTTATTATATTAGGAACATTAAATTTGGCCACATTCATCAACTTCGACAATTTTGCGAGCGAGTAGTATGAATTTTTGCGATGCATAAGCAAAATTATGGATGGATCACTACTCTTGCTTTGTTGCCATTTTCACAACCGAAAAGTTTTTCAAAATCAGACAGTAAGCATGATACTTGTTGAGGTCGAATGCGCACTCATCGATTCAAATTAGATTCAGCAGTTCATTCCCAAGCTTTATTCTGGCCTATGAGATATTGTTGCAAATGTTATTGCGATTCTTTCTTCGTATCTTGTCAAACAAAGATTCAATGTAGGTTTGGTTATCAAATTGAGAAATCGTATAATTATTGATGAGTGGGTGGTTTTGTAAGTTTTTCTATCGATCATAGAAGCAAATACTAACAAAATTGATAAACACATTATCCTTCACACTAAAACATGTGCCTTTATTTTCTATTCCAAAGACTGTGAGTCGTAAATAAACTGTTTGATCTCTATTTCAACATGTGTTTATACTTGAATGAATTTTTCAGTATTTGTCAGTTATTACACAAACACAATAAAATTTATTATATTTTGAAGTGCGGTATTCCAAACGATAAGTGGAGTTGTTTGTTAATAACAATCTTCACCTATGAATCGGTACAATTAAGATGGTGAAGTTATCCAATTGCAAATGAAATAATTTGCAAATCTAAATTTCAGGCTACGGCTGCTTTTTTTGGATGAACAAATAAATGTAACGAAAACTAATTGTTTTCGACTCAGTCCTATATTAAAACTTCTAGAAAACCACCTAGGAAACATACACACTATTTTCCATGAAAACACATCCCAAGTATAAAGGAAGAAGAAACTCGACGCAACGACTGTTTTTGATTTTTGAATCCATTTTTGCACCGCGATCTCAACTGAAACATTGCCAACAATAAACTGTTAAAGTTAGAATTCGATCAGTATGTCGACAAGTTAAACCCGTGTTCGAGCGAGTTGCGAGTCCGGGTCGTGATTGAAATATTCACTGCTCTGAAAGTATTAATCTTTCCACTCTGAAACTTTGCCAAGATTGAGTTAAACCCCTAAGGCTTCTTTTTTCAACCACAAAAAGAAAAAAAAATAGGCCTAGGTTTGACATTTTTTATTTGTTTATTGATTTTTAACTTTTTTCATGAAATTAACCTTAAAGGTTGTTTCATGAAATCGCTTATTTGAAAGCTAAGGAAAAGACGCACAACAGTATCCTTTTAGAGCATAGGAACTTTTATTTGAGCCTGGTTGTGGAAATCGATCAAATCATCTCTGAAAAAATGTTATGTTACTTCTGGAACCAGTATAGCCGAAATCGGTTCGTTTAGTAAGTGAATAATATAGCGTATAAATTAAATCAGTTTTGAGTTAAATCTAAAAAAAATTTGTCCTTTTTTGCATCGTCGCTCTAAACGACGGTGTGCAATTTTGACGCAAGTACCGACGCGTAACAGTTTTGCATCGTCATTTTGAATGACGATTTAAATGTTTTGGCACTCATGGCCCAATAATTTCGGAATCGGAAGTCGGATCTGGATGAAAGTGCACAGTATATTTTAAGACAATGAGAGATTTAATTTAAATCATGATTCGTGAAAATCGGTTTGACCGTTGCTGAGAAATTGAAGTCTCAGCTTCGATGGACCTTTTTTCACAATGATCGGTGCATTCAGAAGTGGAAACCGGGGACTAGTAGTCCCAAAGTAGTTTTATATATTCCCTAACTAACTAGATCGCTTGTGAAAAAATACTCATGAAATAGAAAATTTTCACTAATCGCACTGTAATACTTGAACCGGAAGTCGGATTCGCAGTCTGTAATGTGTTACTTGATGAAATGATCCACGTGAACCGTACTATTCCAGAAACACACATCTCACACTTTCAGTTAGAAGGTGACATCTGCATCAATGTTGGAGAAATTTAGCTCAATTCAAACCTCCACCGATCCGTAAGTGTATTTGCACCTGTCCGAATCAGTTTCGTCATCATTGCAATGCACAGTGGCCTGAAGCGGGAAATTAGCGAGACAAAAATATTTTCGCAAATGACTATTTTTGTAGTTTGTGTCTTCACAAAAGTTGTTTGTATTCAACTGGTGCATCTTTTGATGTAAAAGATCATTAGGTTGGTCCATGTTTGGATTTAAATCTGAGTTCCAACTTTCTTGATTGAATTTAAAAAATAATGTACTTCACAGCGAAATTATAGGAAATTTTATTTTAAGCAACTTTGCTCTTCATTTGATCGAATTACGTCAATTCGGATTAAAAGTAAGGTGGTTCTCAAAAAATCACCTTTTTTGTAAACCGTTTAACGAGAAAATCGTCTTCCGAAGATTTGTCGAGATAATAATTGCGCACAATTTTACTCAACTAAGCTTTTCAATATAAGCTACCATTCAACAGTTATGATTGCTTTTTCTTAAAAAAAATAGTTAACCTTCTAATATAAGTATTCAACAGATGCCAGATCGATAAAGACTAATCTCATACGGATTCCGAAAGGTGATAAAATAAGGATAGTTTAAAGAGATATCTGGGAGGCTGTTATTTTTTTACCTCATTTAGATTAGTGTTCGAATTGCCTTACAAAAAATTGAAAAAGTCACACGGAAAAACCGAAATCAACATTTTGGCGAAAAAATTAGTTGATTTTCTTATTTTAGTTAGTCTTCGGTGCTCATATGACCAGTACGAAATTTTGCAAACCACTTACGAATTGTTGCTTCGCCCGGTGTAGAGTCTGGATAACACTCATCAAGCCATTTTTTGGTATCGGCGGCACTTTTTTTCATCAAAAAGTAGTGTTTCATCAACACACGAAATTCCTTTTTTTCCATTTTTTTTCACAATAACAAAAGTAGCTTCACTCAAAATGCAATATCTCACAAACTAATAATCAGACAGCTGTCAAATTTATACACGTATCTTTTGAAGGTTTGTACTAACTGAAAATGGTATTGATTTAATTCTAGTGGCGCCCTCATAGAAACGATACGAACTTTTCAGCCGATCTGTTATATTGGCAGGTATAAATACGATGTTGTATTGGAGAAAAAGACATACACGAAACATAAACTTCTTCTTGAAAAATTTTCTTCTAAATCGCGGAGTAGCCCGGAAGGTTGGAAAATACAAAAAACATCATTTGACATGCACAATTAGAGTGAAACATTCGAAACTCACTTCACAGTCCCGCTGAAAAACATTATTATGCACAATCGCTTCAAATGCGCACAAATTCTGAATAAAAACACATTCCACTAAGAGTTTACGTCATTTTTACACATCGGGTTAGAAATTTATATATGGATACATCGTAACACATGCGAAAAACATCAAAACAATTTGCAAGCAGTTTCAACAAGACTGTCCTTTTAAGGTTTTTAATGGATTGTTTTGCTTTAACATTTCTCATGAGTTTTTGGCTAAAAAACTTGTTAATAAAACCAATTTCATTTTTGTTTTCTTTGTGCTGTCCTTCAGCAATGATGGTGATAGATAAATAGAAACAAACTTTCTGATTTTAATAACAAAATAAGTTGTCAATTAGAATTTCGTGTGGGATAGAAATATTGCTGCTTTGTATCCAGGATATTCGCCAATTAAACACATTCTCAAAAAATAATAGTTTGTTCAGTAAAGTAAATTCTCAACTTTAACTAATTTTATAGTTATTTTGGAAATATTGTTGTTAAAATCAATTAATTAAAAAACAGTCCTACGAATTAGGCGCAGAGCTAATTTCGGTCGTTCCGTGCGTATATTTCTTAAACGTCAAAACGTAGCAACATACTACCTTCAGCAAATGTGCTTTATAAGTGTCTCATACATCTTTATTTCGAAAAATGATAGATTTTTCGTTCAACAAATAATTTTTTTCTGCTGGCGGCGAAAAGGCGATTGATTTAAAATTCATTATAAGAATTTTCGGATCGAAAACATTCAAAACGAACCATGATCCACTATTATGGATGGTAGTTTTGAACATATTATTGCATAGTGGTAGAAATTTTTGGATAATATAATTTGGACTAGCGTGACCTTTTACACCCCAGGACAGGTTCCTTTTTTGACGAAGATGCGTAAAAAATCGCATATCATACAACGATCTCCATATCGTTACTTCTCCAAAACATGATAGACCTCAGTCCGTGGTTACTAAAAATAACTACAATAATTTGCATTCAGAGGAATACTGATTTTACATAATGAAAGCTAAACTACACGGCTACTGACCCCTTGATTTTTACATATTTACATATTAAAAGTTTTTCTATTCCTCAACAACTTATTACCGTTACGACCTGTGAACAGTCACTTGGGTAAGACAGATTTTTCTTTCCGTCTCCCGGCAGGTGCGGTGCGCACGAAATGTCGCAGCTTTTGTTTTCATCCGTGTGAATTTGACAGTTAATCTGATATTTTGTTCCGCCTTTCTCAGGTGCTTTTCTGTTTTGATGAATGACATGTCTACGCCTACTATGATGCCAGGAACAAAAAAGATTTGGCAAAAGAATTGCAAATGTTTGCATCCCAGTAACTACTCGAAATGCAACACCTCTCACGAGACTGTCATTTTGAAATATTACTTCGCTTTCATTTTCATTGCGCAACAGCCTGCTGACTGTTCACAGTGGTAACCTAGGAATTTGATTTCCTTTTCTAGGAACGTAAAACCATGCGCACCAATTATTTGTCTGTCGTTAGACTTTATGAATTGGCGATCACTAATCGGTTGAATTAATTTACAAACATTTTGCCGGTTCTCATTTACTTTGCGGAAAAGGAACCCATCCGGTTTCATACACTGAATGAAAATCCGACCGTGAAATGCTGGAGTAGTTTTCGTAAGAGAATGGAAACACACGTTTTCCGGTGCACAACGGATTCGAGTACCAGAAAACATATGGAGATAAATCCCTCTTCGCTAGCACTGTTCTCTCTTAGATTTTAAACCCACATAACCGTGTGCTTCGAAAGCCTATATAGTTTTTCGCCACCGACTGAGGTGAGCTGAAGTTGCTTTTAAATCAATTAGCGATAATAATCTCACGCTTCGGTTAATCGGTAAACAGTGGGTGCAAACTGAAACGGAAAAGTACTAATTGGAGCAGTCACACGAACTGTTCGATTGAGACTTATGCAATACTCTTAAGTAAACTGGAAACGCGCAAGGATTACAATTACCTTCGTTATCTAAACGCAGATCTTTTGTTCCATCATCGCAATTCGAAGGGCCTTTAGTTTCAATTATTCAATAGCGATTGGGGCTGCACAGCAACCGAATTGCAGGTTGTGTCTCACTTAATAAACATTCCTGAATAATCTGCGTGAACCTTCGTAATTAGATACGATCCATTATTCGGTCCCAAGATAAAGCGCTGTGGGTTCAAGTTCCGACTTGATTATTTTCTGTTCTGTATTTTTCACAGAGTAGCTCCGATCATCAACGTTCCAATGAGCAGTACCATTTGCGATTGCATGTCATCGAACTATTGTCTGACTAGCATGGCCTTTCCTGTTCCAGTAACCCAAGTTTGGAGAAATTAAGAAAAAGTTTTACGATTGAATTACATAATGTAAAAATTGTCCATTTCGATAGTAATTTCCCAATGCAGCGGCAGTCAAGATACATTTCATAATAATCATGAAGACAATGACCAAACTGACGGTTCTGCCTATAATTATTTCGAATTTATGTCTATACTTTGACGCCCTCTGCGAAAGAGAGATATCTATTATCGCTAGAACTGATTGTTATCTTTTTACCTTCATTACAACAAACCAGGCATCGAAGTACGATTGTATTTTATCTAATAATTAAACGAGATGAGATTTTCGCTTTCCCGCTATAGCTTCGGTAAATTGAGTAATTTTACTGCTTCCCCAAGAAAACAAAAGTAATCATGGGCTGGTTGGGGAGGCGACTATCATTTGAAAACAAACAAACAAGAAGCGGATTTTCGGATAACCTTTTCGTACAGAAAAACGAAACTTCGAAGTAAACCAACATCAAAAAATACGATTTTCGAACAAACACTCGACGGAAATCGCACAGTCAGTAATTATCGAGAACAGTGCTAACCAGGGCTGACATTATGCATCTCGAATCGAGTTGCTCGAAACGATTATTTTTGAAGTCGATTCGACTAAACTGTGACATTACGTATCACATTCGACCAAGCGATCGAGCTGCTAACTTTGAGGTACTAGATTTCGACCGCCACAAATCTTGTCCTGCGAGAGAAATGTGTCAAACAGAAGTAAACAAATCCGAATGTATTACAACCGCGAAAAAAAATAAAACTGAATATTTATGACTAAAAAACTATGAATATGGATATGTTCGGATTACATTTCTTCGATTCAAGCAGTGAAGAGGAGGATGATATTTGCGATACTGCAATTGTAAGGCGACGGCTAAGAGACCAAAGCGACCCGTTAAGTTTGAACGAACGAGAGTGAATATTTTTATTTCTGTATTGATTGTGTTCAATGTTAAAGTAACCTATCTGATAAAGCGTGATTCGTGTAGTTAACATAAGATATCAAAATATTTTCGCAAAAAATTTCTGTTGTATGTGAGCTGTATTCTATAATACCTAAATATGGTATAGCATAAGTGCTTCGTCTTAGTTATTGTTTGAATAACACGCGACAAATCAAAAACTTTGAAATTAAAAGATATTTCATTTTTAATAATGAAAATCAAAGTATTGTATAGTATGGTCTGTAAAATCATCAGATATATTTCATTTTACCGCAGGTTCTGTCAAAATTTCCGACTTAGTCGTGAAGCGTTTAGATATGTATTGAACACATTGCAAATTCCTGGAGGATACAAGTGTACATCGATCCCTCCTGTCTTAAAATTAGCAGTTACACTCAATATATTAGGAAGTGGTTCATATCAAATAAATGCAGGCAGTGGATTCATGATAGGAATGGCACAACCTACAGTTTCGGTTATCTTTAGCGAAACTCTGCCAATGCTCGAGGAACTCCTATGTACTAACTGGATTAAGCTAGATCCTGCATGTTTTGGAAACACCAAAAGATATTTTTTTGGTAAATTCAAGATTCCAGGCGTCGTAGGCTGTATTGATGGGACGCACATTTCTATATTGAGGCCTACAGAAGACGAACACATGTACTTCAATAGAAAAGGAAATCACAGCATAAATGCCATGATTGTATGTAATAAATTAGCAAACTGTTTATATACCATGAATACAACTTTTTATTTTCGTTTTAGATCTGTGATCATAACTACCGCATACTGGCAGTTAATGCGTGTTTTGGTGGAGCTGCACATGATTCTTTTGTTTGGAATTCAAGTGATGAAAAAATATTCTTCGAACAACTGTATTATGACGGAGACTTCAACTCAAAACTGTTAGGTAACTATTTGCATATTTACTCGCATGCAGCATCCTTTAGCAATCAAAAATACTGCCATATGAGATAATTCACAAACATTTGGAGCTAAAGGCTGCAACGTAGTTTGCTTCTATAATTTTAATTCTCGATTTTCAGGCGACAGTGGATATGGCCTTGCTCCATGGCTTTTAGTTCCGTATCGTAACGCCAATGATGGATCAAGTGAAGAAATTTTTAATAAAATTCACTCATCAGCCAGAACAACAGTGGAACGAGCTTGTTGGTATTCTCAAGGGTCGGTGGAGGTGTTGCAACTCAGATCGGAAGATTAGGTATACTCCAAAAAAGACATCATCAATCGTAAATGTGTGTTCCGCTTTACACAACATATGTATTGAATTCAACGTACAGTTTGATCCAGCAGACGCAGTACAACCTGATGAATCAACTCATAGAACAATAGAAGGATCCATCGACAATATGGCACTCGCAAGAAGAGCTGAACGGATAAGAAATACAATCAGAGATTCCTTAGTATGAATATGACAAATTAACTGTTTATTTTGAAGAACTTTAATTTGCTGACATGTAATGAATACAATTTTTGACTACCTTAAACCTATATTTTAATTAACTGAGACTAAACGTCACTTAACATGGTGTAACATACCTTTTTTAGATATGTTTCCACAATAAAATAATCTGGGAATCGAAAATGGACACGAAAATTGAACTTGGAAAACATATTTCTATATTATCTTTCATCAGATATATTCTATTCATCGTGAGTTGAATATGTTATAGAAGATTCGTATGCCTAGATTACCTAGTTGTCATATTTTCAAACGAACCTGTGTGAAAAAAAAGTTCTAAATCAGATCAAAAGTGTAATAACTTTTAATATGTTTATTATAGACATTAGGTAATGTAAAATGATATAGGCGAATATAACTTACTAGTGATGTGAATGGAAACCATATTTGTAAATGGTAATATTTTGGTAAATATAAGATAACAAGTTCTCGCTCTCAGTTGCACGAATTCCAAGCATAACCATTTCGACTACGTTAACTTATTACCGCTGGAAAATGAATATTATTGAAATATAATCAAGTGAACAGTCTTTCGTATTTTTTACCTGTGTCAAGACGCAAGCGTCAAAGATTTTCATGCTCCTTTAACTTTGCAGAATGTTTTGAGTTCATAGAACCTGCAATCGTTTATACTACTCACTCAATTATACTAGACAAATGTCATAATACAAATAACAACATTACTCATAATAGCATGACAAGGAATCTCGTAGTGTCGATCGATTAATCGGGTAATCGATTGAGAACCTAAATAATCGAGTATATCGATTAGTTTGAAACCATTATTCGATTATTAAATTAATCGAATAATTTGAAAAATTCAATAACAATAATTGAATAAATAAACGAGTAATCGAATAATAACCAAGATAATCGAGTAAAATTTAATCGACAAATTTTGATAAGTATAATCGATTATTGAATAATCGAGTATTTCGAAAAATCAAACATAGAGCAAAAAATAACTGGCATCTCTGGAGTGTAGTCATTTTAACTACACTCCAGAGATGCCAGTTATTTTTTTCTCGCTTGAATTTGTCCTGTTCAACAAACTTCATTATATTTCATAAACTTTCATCAGCGTAGATTTTGGCGGCGCAATATGATCTGGAATCTCTGACAGTGTTCTAATTTTCTATGTTGACATTTGCTTGGTGAGTAGAAAAAGGTGAGTGGAACAGCAAAATTTTTGGATTAAATGTTTTGAACTGTTGCCAACATCGAACGAAGCTCGATGATCGAGCTCGAATCGAGAACCATAATACGAAACATGGTCGATTCGAATAAAAATCAGTCGAATCGAGATTCATAATGCCACCCCAGAGCTGTGCAATGAATTGTAACAATTATCATGTATTGTTGTTGGTCCCGTCATGGTCCAATCAACATGATTCGTTTAAATTCGTGGAAATTTTTCATGCACGTACCTTCACTTCCATCTAAGCTAAGGTCAGATTCATAGCCAATGTTTATTTTTGGCTCAGTTGAAAAGATCTATTATTAAGTTAATAAATTATCACAGTGTTATCGATCAGATTATCTCGATAAAATGAACAGAAAATAGAACGACCAAACAGTAATGTTAAGCAGTAGAAAATAGCTATCCTCTGCGAGTGTCAAATTACAAAACCTCGAAAACATCCGAACACATATTTAGGAAACAGCTTTCGAAAACCTGTTTACACAAACGTTGCAAATAAAAAAACCGGTAGCTTCAAGTGCGATAGATTGGATCTCCCGAAACACAGCATTCAGCAGAGTACAATCGATCAATTATGATTAAGTACTTCGAAATTTGGTCAAGTGTTTATTTATTTTTTTCTACCGACCGCCGATTATCATTCTACGTTTCCTTCTAACAAATGAAAAGAAACGATTGTGTACACAATAGAGACCGTTTGCCGGCCGCGTTTGTTCCGTGTGGAATCTTCGTTGGATGTGTTTCTCGGTCATCTTTCGTCATAAGAAAGCAAAATGTGTGCAAAACTAACAGACGATTTATTTGTGTGCTTTCAACAAATCTAGTTGGCGATTTGTTGCCGTCGGCTTCTCGCATTCTATTATCGTAAAGTCGCCGCCTACTGCGATGCCGTCAAACGCGAACCAACAATGTTCACAAGCCGAAACGATGTGTCGAGACAAATCATATTTATCTTTCTACTGATCAGCTTTTGTTGGAAGTGAATCAGTTGGAAAGTGGTTTGTGTATATTTTTGGGTATTTTTTATTTTTTTGTTCATACTGGGCTTACTTGTCGCTGTCGGGCTGACTTGTGACTTATGTTATTTTGAGTTGAACATGCAAATTCACACAAAATAACGAACGTTATTTTGCACGGCGTTGAGCTTAGTTCGAAGAGCGTTTTTTTTTTCAACGAAAAATTAGGCTAGCACAGTATTATCAGCAGTATCGTAAGCTGTATTGCCAATCTGCATTTTTTTTCGATTATAAAGCTTCTATTCTGACTGATATGCAGTCCCATGCTGCAAATCGGCAAGTTGGGAAAGAAGACATATAAAACTTTATTTTCGATTTTGCAAATTTTTGTGCTTCCAAACTCAAAACTTGGTATAATTACACGAAATATTGGTAGGTAATTTTCATACGGAGCAACATTGTTCCGATGGAAAACGACACCTCATCGATTCGTCAATTTTAGAAACTTTTTTGCTACGGCGAAGTTTCTCTTAGCCAAATTTTTGAGCCTGGGTTTTGAACTTGTTCTTGGATTTTGGACCAGAGTTTGGAACCTAGACCTGACTTTTGGACTCTGCATCTGGAATCTAGACTCGAAATCTGAACCAAGTTTCCTGATCTCATTTTTTAATTCAGATTCTTACAAAAAATTATGAATTTAGACTTAGACTTGGAGTTGGATTCTGCACCTGAATTCCAGACGTGAATTGTGAACTAAGATTCCTTACCTCATTTTTTAACCTACATTTTGTACCTGGAGTTTGAAGCCGAATTCTGGACTTGAATCTGGATTCTTAACGTAGACTTAGACATAAATACATACTGGACTCTGAACTTGTATTTGGATTCTAGACTTACATTTTAAAGCTGGATTATAAACCGGGATTCTAGACCTGAACTCTTTACCAGGCTTATTTTCGATTTTAAACTCCTTCAGAGCCTGTATTTTGGATTTGAGCTTGGAAGTTGGACTTGGATTCTAGACCTGATTTCTGAACTTGGATTGTGAATCTGCATTCATTGCCTGAATTCTGGACCAAGATTCGTGATGTCTTGACCTGTATTTTGGAATCTGCTGCTGGATTCCGGACCTGAATCTGACGAAAAAGAAAAACAAATACGAATTACTCTCTTCAGTGCTCGTTGACTCCACATATTTCGAAAACGTTGATTCTACTCAAATTTTGCGGTTATTCACCCAAAATTGAGTAATACCCGTTCTACTACATTTTGGGTAGGTATGGTTCTTGCGAAATTTGGTGACTTTCGACTCAATTTAGGGTAGCGACATGAAAGCGTGTAAAACTGCTAATGAACTTAGCAGACGAAACGTAAGTCATGGATTAAAACAATCATGCATTTAGCAGAAACCGATTAACCCTTATCTTCTACTACTTGATGATAATCACTGAATTCAACCTTTCAGAGATCCTCAAAAAAGATAATGGCTCTCCAGTAATTACGAAGCATGCTAATTTTAACAATCAGTTCGCTTCCGTGTCGCGTTCAATCTCCGAAAATATTGAAAGTACGACTTTGAAACATTGCCATTGTGTTCTCAGACAACATATCTGTTGATTAAAACAATAAATACAAAATCGATGTTGTTCCAAAGTGGCCCCCTTAATGCTGGTTTGCAGAACTTTCTATTTGGAAGTCAAACGATTCTATTTCGGCTGGATCAGCCCCCAGTTTTCGCATCTGGAAGGACCTTTGAAACTCACATTTATGTCCTAAAAATGACTAAACCAAATTTCACCAACTCATGTAGAAATAAAGGCACCGTGATCCTCCTGCTATTCAATTTCACTCGGATGCGACTTCCGGTTCTTCAAACCAAGAACGAAATATTTATCGAAGACGTTCAGTTATTTTAAATTCTAGCATTCAGAATAGAATAATAGCATAAGTATTAATCTTTTCTGATTCTGATGCAGTTTATTCGATAGTATTTTATTCAAAGATAGAATTACTCGATCAATTGCACTTAATAAAATTGGAATACCTCATCCAGTGTTGGTGATTGCCGATAATTTGACAGAAGCTGCTCGATATTTCTCTGTATTGTACACAACATTTTCAATCCGGTAGAAGATGCTACAAGAACTCGTGTCTCTCAATGCATGAACCGTGAGAGAATTTTTCCTAATTTCTTCACTCCATTCCATACTCTGAGTATTTCACGGCCCTTAAAATAAGCGGCAATAGTAAAATGATTCTATCGCAATTATCAACTTCCCATATGGAATCGGATCGCGAAACGAGAATAAGCTACCATTTGTTGCTTCAGAGCGAATCCCCACAGCTGCGTGCTAGCTCGTGATGCTCAGACAGGTCATTGAGAGAAATTCGCTCTCGCACTGATGTTCATTCTATGTTCGATTAACCATACCGGATTTTTGTTGCTGAGATGATATCCGTCTCTCTTTGATGGCTCTGATTGAATCGTGCGAAGAGTTGCTAGAGAGCGTTCTTTATTACGATAGAAGCCATCCTTGTCTCATCAATAACGAAATAACATTAACAGATATTGTACAATTTCTTAATTCCTTAGATGAAATATCAAGTATCGCTATGACAGCACAGTAGCATCAAGACGAGATATGATGGTAAAATTTGTTATTATTTTGATCTTAGTTTGCTGTTTACATCTACCCGGGCGAAAGTACGAATGAAACATCCCTGATACGGGAATTACTTCGATTTGCTTTATAAAAGTTGAAGAGAAAGACATTATTTCACAACTAGAAAGTATGAACCAGGATTTTTATCGACATTCTCAACCTTTCTATAGCGATTTAGTCACTTTCTTGCGAACTGCTTCGACTTCCCCATGTATTTCGTAACAGCTGCTGGCGCTAATAAGCAGATGCCTCGTAGCGCGAGGAGTGAGCAGCACTCATCAATAAACACCACTCGAAAAGCAACTGAACTCAATTAACAGCTGATTTCTTCCACAAATCATGGAAAGTTAAGGTATGTACTATGTCATAGAACAAGAAATAGATATCACTGCAATATTTTTTTCTAGCGACCACACGTCATTCTCAAATCAAAATTATGTAGGGTAAGAGCTGCCTATTTCATCTCATTTGTAAGAACGTCGCCTCAAAACCCCGATTTAGTCACTAAAATCACTATAAATTTTTCATATTACTTCATTCGCCTTGCTCCACGTTGAGAATGGATTCACATTCCTTGGAAATTAAAATAATGTTCATAAAACAGCAAAAAACACTTATGAAATGTTCACTACTCTGCTCCTAATTTCATCGCAATGGATTTTTATCCATCCCATCGTTGATCCTTTATTCATCCTATAAATTAGCAATGGCGCCAGCAATCAAAACGAAATATTGCACTATTACACTCTTAGGTTCAAAATGTCAGAATTCTTCTTAAAAACGGCCTAATGCCAACTATGAGACAATATACGATATTTTTAGAACCAGTTTGAAATCATTTCAACGTTTAAAAATTTTTCAGTCGTTTCCGTTACCTTTCGCTTTAAATTTAAAATTTTACTGAAAAGTTAATTTGGTGAACTTTAAATAGAAACAAAACTGTGATTGTTACTATTTATTCATTAGCCCTTCTTAAAACAAAGTGTAGAGCCAGAGATGCCATTTATACAGATTTATATGTATTGTATAGATTTTTGCGTTCGCATACTGGTTTAAATCAAAGTACCGATTTTGTAAAGATTTCCTAAATTTAATACAGATTTGTACAGGTTCATAGAAAGAAAGAAGTAAAAAATTAGACTTTTCTCTCTGAGTATCTATTAGTATTTGATTGCAGTGATTCTTTAAAAGTTTATTAATCAACGGACAAATCACATGTTAAAGTGGAAATCTTTTATGTAGATAGTTGATTATGACCACTGACAAACATTTATATTAAAATTTGGAACCAATTTGAACTATTTAAAGCCAGATATTTTCATAGAATATGTATTACGTTGCATAGAAAGTCTATATCTGGTCTATCTGTTTTCACTAATAAAATGATGTTAACAGGTTTTTTTTAGTGAAAACAGATTTAACATCATTTTATTAGTGAAAACAGATAGACCAGATATAGAGTTTCTATGCAACGTAATACATATTTTCTATGAAAATATCTGGCATCTCTGTGCACAGCCGATGAAACACACACACACTTCACAGCGTTATGTTGACGAATAGCGGAATGAAACCAGTGCTACTAGATTTGCCACAATGGTTATTTCATTAGTATTTAACATGCTCTTCCTGGTAATATTTGAAGCCAAAACAGTTTTATTGAAATACTAGCTGATCCGTCGAACTTCGTCTCGCCCAAAAATTTGTTCGAATTTATGTTTTCGTACATCAGAATTGTTAAACGACTAAGTGGTTAACGTTTCTTTCCATTATTTTCCTGATTACTTAACCTACAATCCACAGAATTTGACACACATTTGCTTTAGCCCGAAAAGAAATATCACAAAAAATTAATGTGAAAATTTGAAATACTTCTGTTAAAAAAATCGAGCAAATGCACAGATTCTCATCTCTAATTAAAGAGTTTTTATTCTAGAGTTGTTCATTCGGTAGAGTAGGATATATTTACAATTAGTATTTAGCCCAAGTAACCAAAAGTTCGTAAAAAAGATTTGGCTTAAGCAACATACAAAGACTCCGTTTTAAAGAAATTGCTCATACTTGAATGTACACCCGACGCAACAGCACAAACTTTGAAGCAGTTCCTAATACAGTTTTTAAACAGCCAGGAAGTATCCTTACAACTTTTTCTGTACGTTCAAGTTGACAAATAGGCGTATTTTAGAGCTCTAACAAAGTAAATATTTTTCAGGCACTGTGGAACTTAGAAGTTGCTTAGAGAGACGACGCTTTACTGATCTTACCAATTTGAAAAAAAAACTTTACAGAACATGAAACATAAAATTGCAGTCTCAATCCATTATTGTAATCATCTTGAACATTGATCTAATTGTCACTTATTATGTGCTTATCTATTTCATTCGAAAGCAAAATGAAAGAAAAAACTCTTAGTTTACCTTTAGAGCTTCTACAGCTCAATCTTTTCATTGATTCATTAAAAAATTTCTGATTTGATAAACTCACGCTCACAATGGCCAATATTATTCATATGACTTCATCACACAAAATCCTTTAACTGGTAAACGATATCAGAACTTTTTCTGTTGCCTACACTGCCCATATTCGCTTATCAGTCCCATATCGATTTTCGCCAATTTCGAGTTAGCTTCAGGAATGTAATCTATCCTCAATATACTCTCAGAAATTGCAATAAAAGTTGAGGGTTTGTTCAGTGAAATGTGAAAAAAATATCAATCCCATTCAGTGCAAACTTCAATAATTTTATTTGTAGCTATATTGGAATAGCAAAGGTGTATTACCGATATTTCATGTAATAATACCATGATTTAGCATTAGGTAGCACAATAAATCTTTTTCTCGACATGCCGATTTTCCATATGGGACTGATATGCAAGTATAGGCAGTACAGCGGTCATACAGCCATTTGCATTGCGCCATTATTTCATTTATGTCGTATTCACTTGATTCTAAACCTAACCCAGTTTCCACCACCAGTTTTGTAAAACCGTTTGTTTAAAGTCAGTTTCGAACCTAGTTTCAACGTTGTTGATCTGAAAATCGAGTCAGTTTCGAACCAGGTTTTTATATCAGGTTTACTCAAACCCCCGTTGCTAAGTGCGGAACCAACACAGTTTCGTGAAAAGTGTCTGTTTGATGAAACTACCCTGGGTCAGTTAAAACAGTCATGTGCATTCCGCCATCCGGTAATTTTTCAAGCAATAATTTCGATACCCAATTAAGCACGTGGCTCGAATCGACAAATCGCATGGATCAAGTATGCATCCACACAAAACTACTCGTTGCGCGCCAAACGATTTTTCAACGATCTAGTATTCTTTTCTTCGATGACCAAACACTTATGCAACTCGTTATGCGCCAAACATCTATCAATGATCTAGCAATCATTGGCGACTTTTTCAGTGGAAAATTCCATTGTCCATACAAAATAACTTTATTGGTTTTTCCCACTTTTCCGGTAAGTTTTCCTAATTTTTTTGATGTACGAACCCGGTGGGGGTAAAAACTGATCAAACAAAAAAAAAAGCATCTCAATCCGTCCATCCGTTCTTACGTGATGCGATTACAAAGAATGATCTCTGCATTTTTATATATATAGATAGATAGATAGATTAATATCAATAATATAATTAAACTAATGTCACGGATACCAAAAAACATACTTTTTGATGAGATTTTGAAGAAGAAAAACAATTTTTGTTTTGTAACATTATGAGATAACTTGGCAACTTTGCGAAACCAAATGAGATGAAAACAAAGCGCAATCAAGTGAACTAAGTGAAAAACTTTCATCTCATATTTTTAAAGACTTTTATTGTTTGTCGAGTAGTTTTTTAAGTATTAAATCGTTAATTAAACAAGTGGCAAGTGAACATTACTAATTATGAAGTCATCCAGCATTCAATGGTAGTGTAATTGTGCGAAATAGTGATCATGTTTTGAGACGAATCGATTAGTAGATATTCAGAAACATGACGAACTGTAAATCTTGAGACGAAAATGTGCCCTAAATTGAAAAGTGAGTTTATTTTAAATGAAAAAAAAACGATCACCCAAGGATTTTAAAACTATTTCTTTCAATGGGAAAGTGTGACAACAGCTTTTATAATCATTTTAAAACATTTCACAGTTTGGTGCAGGTAGGTTGTAAAATATTATTCATGTTCAAAGTAATGAGGTGACGGGATGAGATGGAAATAGGAGCTCAGATGAAATAGGGAGCCGTTACCCTACCGCAAAAAATTTTAGTCTTATTACATTGATCTTAAACTCGTTATCGTTATACGTGGGAACATTCAGCTGTTTGTCTGAGATAGAAAAGGGAATCCTCACATTTTTCACTACACAATTTATTACACGGAAATAGCAAGCAACGTCATGAGGAAAACATTTCCCAGAGAAACCCACCTACGTTATGACAACAGATTTTCCGTTTCTTGCTGATATCCAGAAGAATAAATTGCTTACATTTTCTTCCGGTGCGATTGCCACAAATGGAAAACAATCGGTCAAATCAGAGTACTATTTTTTCATCTTTCGACCGAACAGCACAGCACAAGTACCAGGGAAAACTGCTATCTATCTTTTCCGACCGTATTCGTCCTTCGTCTTTTCCGAGCGACCTACAGATCCATCATTCTCCGAAAATCCACCACAAAAATATTTACTCGCAAACACACCATTTCTTTTGTTTTTCCGTCGTGACGCACGGAATGCTCGAGTGCACCAACGGCGGGATAAGATGAAATCTAAGCTGATAGAGAAACATCCCACGGCACGTCAGCTTCTATAGTTCACCCCGGGGCAAACGCTAAAAGCATATTTATAGCTTTCGTCCCAGAATATTAACTTAAATATTTATCAGCACATTCAAAATTCAAAACATCAAAATATCTGCTCTCGGCAAACGGGACGGGTTGGCACCAAGGTCGCATCATGGAAATCGAAAACGCTTCGTGCTACCGGCGGCGGCAGCAGCAGACATCGAATCAATGTAAATATTATGGAAAAACCATAAAACACCAGATTAGACATCAGTTCAGAACCAGTCAGTCGTCCGGGGTTTTGCAAAGATCTCCGCAGGTTGGAAACGCGTATGTTCTCAACACCATCGCTAGAGACTGGAGAAAGAAAGACAAAAAAAAACTGTTGTGGAAACAAGCTAAACCAAATAAACACATATGGCATGGTCGGTCGGTCGCTATGTTTAGATGGAAATGCATTTCAAACAAATAATTCTGGCATACCGGAGCCATAAAATCTATCGGTTGTGGTTTAAGACATTCGAGGGAGTTTTTGTTTTGCTTTTTTTGTGGCTGATAGAGTGGTATCTCATGTAAACATGGGAAACTTAAAGCGTTTAAGTTTTGTCGTGAGCACGACTTACTTTACTATGGGACGCCTTTCCAAAATTTACTCTCTGAGAGAGTGATAAGTTTTTGATTGTGAATATCTCTTATTATATCTAACGTATTAACATAATTTTTGCTACATGCTATCGGAAATATGATCATCAATTTATGATAACATTTGCAGTTGTATGACACAATCGCAATTCAAAATTCGTATCAAACGAATGCGAATAAAGCCAGCATTTGACAGCATCGTGTTCAAGAAAAATGTTCTGAAAAGTGTTTAATATCGTAGAGAATTACACAATTTGGCCCTTCTGAATGCCAGAAATGAATCTCGTACAACATTTTGATAGTTTCTTTACTGAAATATGCAAGTCCGATATGAAATACTCGGCATCGAAATTCTATATGTTGCTATTTTTGTGGTCGTTAAGACCGCTTATTTGTGAAATAGAATCAAACGAAATCTCATAAAAAGAAAGCTCTTCACCAAAATTGGTTCAGTATGGAATCAATCACTGTTAGCAGCTCTGCTGCGTGGCGTTCGCAGAGCCAATTTCGCTTAAAACAAGAGTGATTGTGTCATCCTGCTGCTGGTCGTTTGCATTGGAGCAAAATACAACGCAAAGTGCACTACGATGAGGAACATTATGCAAAATCAGCCCTTCTAATGGCTCCAAATGTTATCTAAAGAGCTATTAGAATTAATTATCTGTTAAATATGTAAATCTGAAGTGAATATAATCAGTTTAGTGAAGGATTACAGTCTGGCAGATAAGATAATTTTCGCATAGAATTCAGGGCCAGAATCGATTTCCAAAGCTCTTGAACTAAAAGCGAATTTCAGAACTTGATACTAAGCCTGAATTTTTGAACCGAAGTCTGGAAGTGAGATTCTAGATCTTAATTCTAGATCTGGACCCTGAAACTAAATTTCGGTAATACATTCTAGACTTAGATTTGAACTTTGAAACAGAATTCTGAAGCTAAAATTGTGGTTCAGTTAAGAATTCAGGTTCAAAATTCCGGAATTCAGAATTCTGTTTCAGAATTCAGATCCCGAATTTCAGAACTCGCTTCAAGGATTCAGCTCCACAATTCCAGAGTTTAAATTCCCTAACATCAAAGAAACTGAATTCGTATTCACGTCATCCGGTTATGTATTTGAAATAACGCACCCGCCTTTTTTATAATATAGAACTTAGTTGGATGGAACGAGGGCTGGTGGAAAATTCCGATAATAGTTTGACACATTTGACAGTTTGTTTACTTTAACGAGTAGTTTAATAAATTTCAAAAAGAAAAGTGTTGACCGTTGGCTTGAATTTGGTACAGCGCTGGGTTAAGGTAATGAAAATGTCAACTTTTTACTGTTTTTTCCTCCCAGCCTACTAGGGCCAAATTTAATTACCGGATTACTAGATTCTCAAACACTCTGTGCTCTGGAACATCCAATTCGGCGTTCCAAAGACCTAATGCCGAGTTTCTAACTCTTGCATCGCAAATTATCGAAACAAACAAATCGACTCTATAATGATTCAAAGCACTTACCCTTGTGGAGACAATCGGTTGCCGCGGTTCAAGCTTTTCGTCTCGTCATTCTCGTCGCTAGTCGCGCTGTTGGAGGGACCGGCACTGGGACTGCCACTAGTACTAGTTCCGCCCGCCCGTCCATTCCCGCCGATCACGAGTTGACTATCCTCGATCATGTTCTCGTTGGCCACGATTTGTTCGAGCATTTGAATTTTCAACATTTTCACAGCTGCAAGTGTTTTTCACTCTTTCAATTGAACTGATTTTTTTTCTTGTTGCCTACTCGATCGACTGATCTAATTTTCACTTCCCGCCGCCCGGCTGTTTGCGCTTGAATCACATCTCACCTTAGCCGTAATTCGAAATAATTGTCTATTTCTTTTCGTAACTGCCAATACTTCTTTTTTGCTCTTAATCTATACCGTCACATATTTTGCGCCTCTTCCTCTTATTCGGAACGCAACGAAAAATAAAACCGAAAACCCGCCTCCTTTGGTTGGTTTAAAAAAAATACGATTACACTTTCATTTCACTCTCTACGTCAGAAACCGCAAATCTGTTGTTGTATTGCCGACTACCGTTGAGTGTTGCTAACAGCTTGTTTCAGTTTTGACGGATCGTCGAACAAATGATGCCGGGCCTTTCCATAATCATCAGCATCAGCATCATCATCATCTGCTGACCGTTGGTTTTAACTCGTGATGATCGCACTGACAGCAAACGGCAGTGATCCGCTCATCACCTTCTCCTACATTACGTGTTAGCATCAGTTAGCTCTTCGTGGTATCATCGCAGAACGGCCAATCATACAGCACACCCTTTTCTGGTACACTAAACATAATTGTTGTTCCGCAGCAGGCGCGAAGTGATTTACAGTATCCCTGCGAATAACAAAATAAAAAGATGGAAAGGTAATATCATTAGTTTTGTGCCGAGCAGGTGCTAGTAGCTATACGAGTGCAGATTTGTTTATATTTCGCAGGTGAACGGATAGCGCGTGGTGCAATCGACCGAGCAAGTGGCCAGGAAAAATGTTCTTATGAATATTTTGCTGGTAATTGGACGCGTTACAATAGGAAGAAGGGATTTTGAGTTCCTTGCGTAAAATATCTAACCCAAATACTTTGTTTCATAAAATCAGAAGATAATGTAAACAATAACCGTAAAAAATCCGAGAGCTTTCGCGACTCCTATGTGAGGCCTAACGAGCTAACCTTTGATATTCAGCTAACAGATCAGAAGAGATCAGTTCCCCGTCGTCCTTAGGGCTATTGAATGGTTTTGAGATCGGATGTTTACTTTATGAGAAAAATTTGCAGTTTTTCGACAACATCTGTCTCAATCGACCTCAAAAACAAAATAGATTTCAAAATTTAGACACCTCGTTGTAATACCTTTCAAACAAGCCATAGTTTGTTGACATTTTTGTGATAGTAACTTTTCCTCTCCATCCCAGTAAAAAGTAAAAGGAGTTTTGAATCACCTGCATCAAACTTCTAAATTTTCTTACAGACTACTACTCAACCGATTAGATTCAAATGAAAGTCCGATCTACAAACTTAGAGTCATATGAAAAGTCCTCTGCTCCCAAACCAGGTTCCTGAATTTTATTTGGATCCGACTTCTGATTGAGGAACTACAGAATCATATGTGAAACGAAGTTAAGGATCAAGAGTAAATCAAGTTAACTTGTGTTGGTAATTTGTGTATTCCGTACATTTTATTTTGTACGTATGTCACAGATCTATGTATTCATATATGCAGTGCAACCAGTTTATCAAAGTGACTTGCACGATTGAGTTTCAAACAATCTTTTTCATCAATAATTTATTTTCAAACTAGCTGACCCGTCAAACTTCGTCTCGCCCGATTTTTTTTTAATTTATGTATCTTTCCATTATTTTACTGATTACTTGGCAAAAATTAAGCGAATGCACCGATCGCCATATCATCAGTGCATCGAACAGCGATTCTAGATCTCTCTCAAACATATGGGATAAAAAGTGAAGCAAAAATAACTAAGGTGACTACTTTAAATTTGCAAAAGCTGCCCTCGCGACTTGTAGTTCGTCACTTCTCGCTAGTCTTGTGATATTATTCAGTCGTGTTTGATGATTGGTCGTAACGTGACAATCATAGGAACAATTTTCTATTAACAATTCAGCGATAAAACTTTTTTTTACTTTTAATTTATGACTTCTGGTCAGTCAGTAATTATTTAGTAGATTACTGACATATCAGAGACTCGGATGATTCGCATCGCTAAGCTCGACTCCTCTGGTAGAAGGTAAAAGTTTAGATGCAAGAAACCTTCTGGTTACTTGAATGAACCTTGTTACGTCGTTTTTTTTAACACTTTATTTTCAAGTCCTTACTCTTCCTTTAGTACTATGGCTCTACATTTTTCATATTCATTCTCCGCTCACAATCTTTAGTTAGTTTGATATTGTTAAAAAACCGAAAGATAAAATGAGTAATTCCTAGACATTCGAAAGTTTATGTTACCATTCTATTAAATATTGTGTCCATTAACTTTTACATGAACACTGCATTCGTTTAATAGTTGTATCAACAGTCATCTCATTAGTCGACACCACATCATTTTGTTTAGTACCCCACCTACAATTAACGAATGGTGGAGTTCGGTACTGAGAATCTATATCAGAAAGTTTTATATGAAAATAATTTGCAATTCTTTTGTTATAGCGGAGTGAACATGAGGAGTGATTGTACCAGTATTGAGCTTATCGCTCCAGTCAATGCATAAAATCTCACAACTAATGATTTTCAATCCACCAAAATTTTTCCCGATGCGATTGAACAAACTTCAGCATGCTAAATGCAAGGCAAACCTCTTTGTTTGATCTCATTATTTAAACAGCACAATCCAATCATTGATTCGCACAAAACTCGTTCTATAATGTGATTTGTTCAACTCACGACTACGATGGCCAACATTAATCATCTAACTGATTACATTGCACACAATGCATCTTCTGGAAACAATATCAGAACTTTTGATCCTGTCTACGATATAGCTAGGAAGCAATAATGTTGGTACCCAATTAAGCACGTGGCTCGGAATGACGAATTATATGAATCAAGTATGCATGTCAAAACATCACATGCCAACAGATTCTTTCAACGATCTAGTATTCTTTTCTTCGACGGCCAAACACTTATGCAACTCGTTATGCGCCAAACACCTATCGATGATCTAGCAAGCATAGACAACTTTTTCAATGGAAAATTCCATTGTCCATACAAAACAACTTTATGAATTTTCCTACTTTTCCGGCAATTTTTCCAAAATTTTTTGATGTACGAACCTGGTGGGGGTAAAAACTGATCGGACAAAAAAAGAATCATGTAAATCCGTTCATCCGTTCTTACGTGATGCGATTACAAAGAATGAGCTCTGCATTTTCATATATATAGATGTAGATATAGATGAATGTTAAGCCTAACTTTTCGGATAAAATATTAGTTTTGATCAATTTTTCACCAACGTTTGATGGAAAATTGCTTACATTTCATGAATGTAGATTTTAATTCCCTAATAAAGCTTTAGTTAGCAACACTGCTTCAATGCATTTGTATTAGATTGCGCTACACAAGAAATAACAAAACTAAATATTTTCTGTTACAAAAGCAGTTTGCCGGAAAAATAAATAGTTTTACGACAACATTCCATATCCATTGCCTTTCGCGTGTTAAATAAAAAGTTCCTTTTTTGCGGGTTTACTTATAGAAGATACGTAAATCTCTATATCGCAATAATTTCTGCAAGAGGGAATCCATATAGGAATGTGTTTGTTGCTAATCAAATGTGTCAGTGGAAGTAAGATGAAACTGAAATAATTTTTCTCGAGCAGTTTTAAGGAAAACGGAAGAGTTTTAGACTAAGATTTTCGCATTGTCTTGAATTGCAATTTTAAGGAAAATGAACTGATTGGTTTATTTTTTAACCATATTGAAGATTTATCGATTAAAAGCAGGAAAAGAAGCGCAGGAACACACACATTGTTGACATTACTCATACGCTTGCAAAGAGTCTTGCTCCTTAAAATAATGAAATTATTGAACCGATCTCCTTCATGTAATTTTCAAAGGAAAGGTCTTAAGATCCCATAAAACTTCTTGTTTTTTAATCACGTCCGACTTCCGGTTCAGGAGATACAGGGTGATTAGCGGCTGATTCTCAAAAATTTCGAATCAAAAGAAATCCCTTAGGTGAATTCAACTGACTTCGGTTACACCGATTTTCGATTCAAATTAAACCACTTACAAAATTGATGAATATTATCCGATTCTGACTTCCGATTAAGGCCTGAGGACAATGGGTCGCGTGTGGAATTTGTATCGAACACGTGGCTCCCTCAATTTCCTTTTTGATTCTGTGTATCTAGGAACCTTGTTGAGTCGATTTTGTTTCTCTCCTCTTCTATTTTCGAACGCTACCAGAAAATTAAGACGAATAAAATGGCGGACGCATTGAAACTGACTGTGTTCCACAGAAAAATATAAGACTTAATTTTTATCGACAACGAATATGTTTTTATGTACTAATTGTATCTAAACTAACTCATGAAATTTTTATGAAAAATTATTTTATTCAAGCTTTCAAAGTCGAGCTATTCGTTAAGCAAGTAGAGATATTCTATTTCAGGTGTTGCAATTTTCAGCAGTGCTTCAGTAAAAAAAAAAACTGTTTCAATCCACCTAGTGGTGTAATGATGCCTTTCTCATATCTATGATATTCTCTTATATAAATATATGCTATTCTTCAAAAAAATTTTATTTGAAAACCAAACAGGTTTGACCATAAACTAGTATAACCAACAGAGTGAAACAATACTCTCTGAAAACAGAACACGAAGTGAATTCCACTATTGCAGATATTTCCAATACTGGAATCCGGGAACCATTATAATCGAAGTCGACTCGAGAAAAGTGTATATAGTAATTATACCTTTCATTTGAATCTAAGTTTGTGAGAATCGATTCAGTCTGTCAGAAAATTGAGAGCACTTATTTTCATTTTTGTTGCACTTATCACCCTGCAATACCGGAACCGGTAATCGGATTCGAATAAAATTCAGGAACTTTGTATGAGTATTTTTTTAATTATACAAAGCTTTATCTAGATATTTGCAGTTTTGCCTTTCTCATATAGAAAGGCTTCGATTCAGCTCGATGAACTGAGCAAATGTATGAATGTAGCAAAAATATGCACTCACTTTTCTCATCGATGGCAGATCCGATTTTCATAAATTGAGATTCAAACGAAATTTATTAATTATTAATTAATTCACCCAGATCCGACTTTCAGTTTCGGAGCTAGAGTCCGATAAGTGGAAAATTTTCAATTTCATGTGTTTTTTGTTTTTTGAAAAACACAAGTGCAAATCCCATAAAACTGACTGATAAATTCTTCTTGTTTGCAGAACTTATTCATTTGTGAAACACCGAAGGTAGTGAAGAAAAACTTCAAAAGAGCTGACTTCGATTTCATAACGATGCTTAAACCGATTTTCACAAATCTTGATTTAAATTGAAGTTCATATTTTCTCAAAACTACTGTCAAATTTAATCCGGATCTGACTTCCGATTCCACAATTACAGGGCGATGAGTGTCAAAGCTTTCAAACCGCCATATAAAATGACGATACAAATTCCCGTACGAGCTGACACGGAAGAAAAAAACACAACACGATTTTACAAATACAGCGAGCTTTGTTCAATTTCGTACATGCTATAAAGAATACGAAATCCAACATCTAAGTTAATTACTTACTCACTTTCTTCAGATATAGCGTGACCGATTTCCACAAACTTAGGTTCAAATTAAAGATCTTATGATCCCATAGAAAGTTTTTGAATTTCTTCCGACTACAACTTTCGGTTCCGGAACTACGGGGTGAAAAGTATTAATAATTGTAAGCGGCGAAGCCAAAAACGTGGAAAAATTCTAAACTGGGCTGGAAATAATTCCAACTGTTAATCATTTCATAGTTGAAGTAGAAATTTTTCTAGACCCCAATGTTTAGGTTTCATCTTTTTTTTAATTTTTGTTGGTTGTTCAAAGTAAAAACTACGATTTTTCACAAAAAAATCCACCATTTTGTAGCTGTGAAAGTGTGTGCAAAATTAAAAAAAAATGGATGACGATGGTCACGTGAAAGCCCGTGCTGCCGATGGTCACGTGAAAGCCCGTGCGAAACTGTTCCAATTTGTAGGTCATATTTGTTCCTGGTGATACGAACCAACTTCGGCTATTCCAGTTCTCGAAATTAGGTTTCGAAAGTATTGAAACTAGTGGTCAAAAACTGCAAAACAGATCTAACTTACTTTTCTTCTAGATGGTCAAATCGATTTACACAAACTTATATATCCAAAGAAAAAGCTTATTGTTTCATACAGAATCCCTGAATTCGCTGTGGATAATACTTTCAGTTCCGGAAATATACGGTGTTTTGATTCGTACAAAACAGGTCCCCTAGGAAGAAGTTTTTAACAATTTTCGTAAAACAATATGTTTATAGGAATAAATGTATCTGAGAAATGAAATATTACTCTCCAAGCTACGTTTAATGAAAAAGTTCATACTTCCTAAACGCATTTCATTTTCGAGATATATGAGGAACTGAATTGAGAAAATGGATATTTCATGAGAATACGCTCTATTTTAAATTAGTCTGGGCTCTTCATCGCCAAATTTATTATGTTTGTAATCCTCATGAAAATTTACTAAATTATTCTTTGCCATCAAGACGACGCGAGTAACTTTGCGCAATTACTGTGAACAATGCATATTTGCGACTCATGTCGATTATATTCATATCGACCTGTGTCTGTTGAAAGTGCACAGCAACTAGCTTCCAGCGACAACGAGATGCCAGACTATACGACAGCTTTGCCAGCAACATCGGGAAATAATTTTGAAAAATACCACTAGCTACATCGAGATATGATTTAGAAGAAATACCATCAGCAGCTTCACTCGTCTCAGCATCCTCCCAACACCCAGAACTGTGATCTAGCGAATAATTTGAGAAATCAAAACGTTGAGGTATTTAATAAAGGTATTTCTCCTATTGTAGTAAGATACCTCAGATCTGACAACTATCGTTAAGAAAAGTATTCCATAATCGTTGAAGGCATCGGGAAACAAGAATTTCAGACAGCGAAAGCTAAGGCTGCAGCATTCGACGAAATCATTGATAAATTAAAGGCAAAATTTATCGAACCAGATTGCTCAAGAGATGATAAAATACGGATACTCTCAATTTTTCTTTTTTTTTTATTGAACAATAAAGTTTCTGTATGTAACCTGGGTCAGGCTAATTTTGAAATGCTGCAGCATAGTGTGGAACACATGCCGTACAAGAAGAACGCATCGAATCAGGCCCAAAAACAACTTTCAAAGTTATGCGGTTTTTGCGTTTTTTCTTGGGTACGTATCCCCTGCATAAAAAAAGACTTGAGTGTATTCGCTTCACAACTCGACCATGATCCTGTTCTCGAGACCTTAGACAAGTTATTACATTACATTTGAAAATCTTTGTCTGCCGTCTGCCATTTCGACACAAGTTATGCAAGAGGGTTCGTGTGCTTTAGATGGACATACAAATTGCACTATGCATGTAGCTGCGTAAACTTGCACGTGCCTTCTCCGATCCGTACATGACACGCAATTTTTGCAACGCAATGTAACACGCATGGTGCCCGAAGTGAGAAATTTACAAACCCACCCTTCCAAAATATACGTGTGTAAATTTTGTACGGCTACTCACTTACAGTTAATGGCAAACGATTCCAGAAACACGTGAATGAATTCTAACGATCAATAAAAATAATTTTACCGCGATTAAAATCGAAAATTAAGTTTTAATGGGACCTGCATTTAATTCGAAATCCATTCGGAAATGAAGGTGCACTCCGATCCGATTGCAGAATGGATTTGGTTTGTTGTTAGGAACGCGCACTGTTTCAGTGACAGCTCATCAAGCATTCGACGGATATATTTTTTTGCATCCAACGTACCCAACTATTGTAATCTCTGCTGTGCAGATGCATAAACCCATATGCAAACTCGACGACGTCAGTCGGATTCAAAATGACACAATATTCAATGACCTCCTTAGCGACCATTCCCAAGTTCTAACAATCTAATTACTGAGAAGGAACCAATGGCGTTAATAATTTTTTTTTAATTCCATCGGTAGTATTGGTGTCTTTTTAAGACTTTTGACACTTTGGACTATGAAATTCTTTGTCCAAAAACTTGATTGGTATAACATCAAGGGTACACCGCAAATTCGATTATTCGTAGTTACTTGACAAACCGCAGATAATTTGTATCCGTTGATGGCGTCCATAGTAACTTTGCTGTTGCTAGTATTGGTGTTGCACAAGGTAACAACATAGGGTTACTGCAGTTCCTTTTATACATCAATGATCTAGGAACATTACAGCTCAAAAGAACTCCGCGGTTATTTGTTGACGATACAGTACCTTTTCAACCCACAAGCGAACTTATTCTCGTTAAATCCAACAAAAACCAAATATATAATCTTCCGCTCTACAACGAATATGTAAACATTTCAAATATTTGGGTATCCACTTAGACCCCACATTAAGCTGGAATCTTCATATGTTAGATTTGTAAAAAGACAGCAGCTGAACGAGATATTTAATCAATTGTCTTTGTTCTGTTTAAATGTTAAGTTTATCAACAGCATAATAGTAATTCATATAACATAGCTAGATTTTTTTATGTTTGTATTAACTTATCATAGTAATGCATTGTGTATCTCCTCAGAGGAATTTTTCTCCCTTTGAAATTCCAGTTAACGAGAGTACTTAGTAGTAATTAATTGCACATCAATCAATCTCAGCGTAGATTTTACTGACAGGTTAATTTGTTTGTTTTTCTAAAGCTGAGATTCGTTGCGTCCACTACCAGGGGGCAATCCGAGTGGAATACAACGGCAAACACAGAGCGAAAGAAATACGCGACCGTACGCGACGATTATTATACAAGAACTCAGTTGATTCTAACCACAAAGTGCTAACAAAAAGTCAAAACAATTATACCATGTCTATTATATCGAGAATCCAATCACTATGATCACCAGCTCTTCGCAATCACCAACCCGATACGAAAAAGACGGGTAATTATAAAGAGTCTTCATGAGCGAACCCAATCGAATACAATACTCCAATTACATTTATTACATTTTCCTCAAAAACGAGCAAAAGTCAACTTAGAAAAAAAAAATTGACAGGAACGAAAATTGTTCGCGTCCGACGCGCATGCCTGCTGCGATCGTTTTCCACGTAAGTACTTCAATTTCACTGGAAAGGTCGAAAAAAACGTTGCACCTCATTATTACGAATGAGCTCAAAGATTCAATCGTAATAGGCCAATTAGGCGTTCATGATATTTTTGAGCCAAATTTCAAACCCGTTTTTCTATGTAACGTCAAGGATGAATGATTTTATCTCTATTTTTACCAATGATATTATCGTTGTTCATGGGTACAGGTTAATTGATAATGCTTTCCGATAAGATGTTTGGATGTTTCAAGTGTTAATACTTAAAAATTTCTACAAAATGTGAATAGTTATTTGAAAGTTACCACAAGTCTGAACGTTTTCAAAAACACCTCAAAACACGATGGGTTACTTTTGACCCAGTTGCTTCGATCATGTTAGTAAACTATTGTTAATGTCAAACATTCCAAATATGAATAGAAAATGTTTCTATCAGAAAAAATCTCACTTAAAATTACTTATACTATATTTAGTTAAAAATTAACGCGCCTAATATGAAAGAGATATGGAAAATTAATCTTATGAATAAAAAATTCATCGATTTCGGCGCTGGAAAAAACTCGGCGAGGAATATCGGTGGCAACCAAATGGATTTTATCCCGGATCCGGGATTCCAATACATACACAAGCAGGCAGCTCAGTCATCGCCGATAAGGAAAAAAAACGTTCCGGTCGTCCCGGTATAGTGCGAACAGGCTTTAATGCCAATCGGATCTTTTTGCCTTTCTCATATAGAAAAGCTATACAATCTCTGTGAGTACCGAATTTTAACCGAGGCCAGGAGGGCCAAGTAACATTTACCAATCGACTCAGCTCAACGAACTGAGCAAACATCTGTGTGTATGTAAGTAACAAAAATATGCACTCACTTTTCTCGGAGATGGCTGAACCGATTTCAACAAACTTAGATTCAAATGAAAGGTCTTATGATCCCATAACCTGCTAATGAATTTCATTGGGGTGCGACTTCCGGTAACGGTGTTACAGGTAAACATGTGACAATTAAGAAATAAATGTGCAATAAATTTTCTCGGAAACTGCGAAACCGATTTTCACAAACTAAGATTCAAATGAAATAATCTACAGTTTTTTAAAAATTTCTGGAATTTTTTATCTGGATACAAATTTCGGTTCCGGAACTAAAGCGTGATGAGTGGAAAACTTTCAATTTCATGGGCATTTTTACACAAACGATGGTCAAAAATAGGCCCGAATTCCATAAAACTAACTGATAAAATCTTCTAGTTTGCAGAACTTGTTAGTTTGAGGGGATTTGAACTTAATTTAGCACCAAAAGCAGAGAAGAAAAACTTTAAAAGCAGAACTCACTTCGATTTATCAGCGACGCTCGAACCGTTTAATATAAGAGTGATATGATATGAAATTGTCTCGACAGCGTTACTAATTCATTTATGAAAAATGGAAATAACGAATTCCGTGTGTTGCTAAAACATTGCTTTTTAAAGGAAAAAAAAAAAACGCGCAGGCCCTGCTATAGCTTGAGAAGGGTCCATTAAAAATAATGGTTTGTGGTATTCTTATGTTGAACGTGGCTAAATGAAGCAGTCAACCGGAAAAAATTAAGCAAGTTTTGATAAAAGTGATGTATGAACGCAAAATCAAAGTTCGTGAGATTAGATATACTGAGATCGTTAGCACATGTTCTTTTACGTTCTTGTACGAAAATCTGAGCATAAAAAAATCGTCACCAAACGGATCTCGAACACGGCCGTTCATAACTAACAAAAGTCTTCCGCAATAAAATGGAATGCGTTGGTATTAAACAGTGGACGAAACATGGATGCACTATTTTTATCCGGAGTCATACCAGCATTCAGACTGGGAAAGCCATCTGAAAACGTAACAGGTAGCTGGAACAATCATGGCATAAGTTTTTTTTTTAGATATTCGAGGTATAATTAGCATCGACTATCTTGAACAGGAAAGTACCATCAAAAGTGAGTCTCCGTTAACCAAGACAATGCACCGTGCCATAAGTCGATGAAAACAATAAATAAATTAAACAAATTGGGCTGCGATCTGTTTTCCTGGTATTAAAAAATTAATAAAGTGCTAGAACGATTGCATGTCATTTGAAGATGATAATGTTGATGAATAAAAAATATGCCTGCACACGAAATTATGTTTTTCTGGTTAGTTCCTGGACTGTTTGAACAATGTGTTCTGTGTAATGTGTAATTTTTAGTTCTTTTCTGAACCACACAGAGTTCTAGTTGATTAGATACAGAATCATGGTTTTTATAAGTGATTTTCTTAAAAGCGAACACAACAATTGAAACGCAGAAATTTAATGGAAACCGTGTATGCATTCGTTAGAAGAAACCATGACAAAGATTTTCGTTACTAACTGAAGTTTCGACCACCAATTATCTGAAATATGATTTTATAGATATAGGTTCATCTACTCCAATCGAAGTGTAGAAATATTTTTAATGCAGTTTATGTAATGATATGGGAAATTAATTAAAAATGATTGAGATATAGATGTTCAAAACCTGAACACTGTACGGTTCTCAGTATTTTGAATTTGCCCGTAGTCCCGCCCGATTCTCTCGATCCCCGTCCCTGTCTACCATCTTCATTGGAACTAACAAGATCTTTTTTGTCACTAACTTTTTCGTTCTCCTTTCCCCCGTCTCTCCACATCTCGATGGCAACTAATTAGATATCTGTCGTATTAAGACATGCTGTTCCCACATCCCCTTTTTACCTCGTTTCCCAGTCTGATGATTTTTCCCGCGGACACACACGGACTGAATGATGCGGTCAACATAGATATTTACCAACGCCATCTGGAAGACTCTCATGCTATACTCAATTCACCGGCCACTGCTGATCGCTACCAGAAATTTGAATTTTCGAGAATCCGCGACCCCGATACGACATTACCTAATGATACTATTCTAGTTTTAAGTTAGTCGTTAATTAAGATTAGAAAATACCCTTGGCATCTTAGAGCTTAAGCAGTGTGCCTTAAAATTATATTATATTATTTAATTAAAAAAAAAACGTAGTCCTACGTAAAAAGATTCTGAGTGATTTTCTTCATGTGAAGATATAGAAGGTGCGATATGACAAGGTTCTTTCCATCATGCAGAAATCATTTAGTAACTTAACTTTCACTTTTTACAAGAGCAGTCGACCTTAAACATCTGCCAGAAAATTCCGATGAAGGTCTTCTACTATTTACTATTCCGGCAAAGCTACCAAAAGTTGATACTTTCTACTTGCTACTGCATTCGTCTTTTGCCGGTTTGGAATGTAAAGAGTAAAAGACCTTTATCGGTATTTTCCGGTATCTCAGAGACCCGAGCGATTCGCATTGATGAGATGCTTAAGCTCCCCGGGTAGGTGTAAATAGCAAACAAAGATCAAAATAATAACAACTTTTACCATCATATCTTGGCTTGATGTTTCTGTGTTATCACAGCGATACTTGATATTTTCGTGATATTGCATCCAAGGAATCAAGAAATTATACAATATCTGTTTAACATCAAAATTAGTTATAATATCTTATTTCGTTATTGATGAGCTATTCCAATTTCATTAAGTAAATTGATCCAGTAGTTCTATCTTCAAATAAAATACTATTGAATAAACAGATAAGAGAATGAATGCTAGAATATAAAATAATTGTGAAATTCGTCTTCTATAAATATGTTGTTCTTGGTTTCATATTACAATGACAGAATTTTATATTTTGTAGCTATTTTCTCATGCAAGTTTTGTTATGATTTTTGATATTTTAACTCTTATTTCAAACTAAATAATGTTAATTTCTACCATTGAGATGTTTGGTTTTAATAACAGAATTTGTTATTGGTTTGCAAATCACTTCTACCCGTGTCGGCTCCTTTGCTGGAAGGAAAAAGTTTAGTTACTAAAAGATTTCTGCCTGCTAAAATGACCCTTGTCACGTCTCACCTTTCTGCGGTATATCTTCACAGCCTTTCTCTACCTTGAGAACTAGCAGTCTATAATTTTGATTTTATTTATTATTCCGAATTACAAAAAAAATATTCTTATTATTATGAATAATGCTAATATTTCCATTGTTTTTAATGTGGAACACATTTTTGTTTTCTATATAGGGGTGCAAACTAGAAACTCAAGAAAAATACACGTAGAAATGTGGTCAGGTTTTGAACAATTACAGCTCAGTCAGTTTTGTATCAATTATTAATATCATGTCACCATTTGATTGGAAATATTTCTACGTATTGATTTGAATGTTCATAGCCATGTATTTTTTATTGTATATCATTGAAATGTTGATTAATAGCTAGCAGTGTCCTATTTTGCATGCAAAAAATCTCCGGCATACCGGATTTCCCAGCCATACACGACGGTTTTGAAGGAGTAAGCGATATATCAAAGGGAAAGCAGCGCTCTGATTGGTCAATCGATGCTAAAGCGAAGCTGTTGGAAGCACGCGAAGCTATAAATAGAAGCAAAATTATAGCTAACGTTTCAGTCCTACACGTAGCTTGCTAGAGGTAGATTGTTGCTAGACAGCAAGACAAAATGTGCCATAAAACGATTTGAAGCTTTAATTGGTATGCTTTGATCTTGTGTCATGAAAGATTGGATGAAATTTCATGTTATGTCGTTTCGTCTGAGAAATTGACAACTACCCCAGGGTAAATTTTGAGTGCATAAATTTCTTATTTATATAAGATAAGATTATTTCAGGTTTGGTTTACTTTAAAAAAGCAAAGTCCTGGCATTACATTCCTTTTGTGGAATTTGGCCTTTCTGTTTCAACAGACTTCGCAGCCGATTCTTAGTGTACAGAATCATTGCATGGCTAGTACTATGGATCCTACTGACACTAAGAATCCTTCCAGGTCGGGGCTCGAACATACGACAACTGGCTTGTAAGACCAGCGTCTTATGCATTGAACCGCCAACCCGGGACGAACTTACTTACTTTCCTCAGATATAGCTTAGTTTAAATTTTCGGTCTTAAAAATCCCGGTTTCAGGAGTATTGGATTTAATGATACAAAACTGCACTTTTCACTGTTATTAAAGAAGTGCAAATAGATTTTCACAAACTTAGAGATTCAATGGAAAAGTCTTACAGTTTCATACGGAATTCCTGAATTCGTTGTGGATACTAATTCCGGTTTCGAAACTACTGGGTAAACAAAATTTATAGATTTTTTTAGAATACGTTAGAAAAAATTTTCCTGTTTCCATTCAATGAACAGTTGTTTTTTGCGAATTCCAAATTTGTGAAAGGCAATATTACACCACTACATGGATTAAAACAAGTTTTTTTCTATGCGAATATTTGAATTGTGAAGTTTTCTACCAACCTTCAAATGAGTTAACGGACAATATTTATACTCGTTGTAGGTAAGTTATTCACAAAAAATACAAAATATGAACATTGTAACTAACTTATGTAGGTGCAGATTATAGATACCCTGAAGATATTGCTTCGAAACGTTCGCTTGTACTGCAAACTAAATATATTCTGAAGAAACATTTGATCAAAAAGCCAAAAGTGGTGGATCCGGATTTCTTATTCTTGTCAGAATTAATTTTTGTCTATTTCCCATTTGTGTCAGGCATTTTTTTCATTAGGATAGTATAGAAAACATTTCTATCACTTGTACATGAAAATTTCATAATGCAGTAGGCGTTGCATCGACGCTACCTCGTAACAATTAGGAAACATTACTCCGCAAAATGGTGTCACAAACTAATCGGATTTGGATAATCTATATTAGATAAGCCAACATCACTGGGATAGCAGTGTAGGTATGCTATTGTATCAGCATTGAAGTGATATATCGTAACCGCGAATAGTGCAGATGGAAGCATAATGGAGAGACAAAAAAAACGTATGCATATTTACCACTATCATATCGGGTGCCATTCATATGGGGGGCACCCACGGCAATTAAAGCAAAACATTGCGAACGGGCGTCATGCTGCAAAATATTTAAAAGGCAAAGTGTGAGTACATAAACCGATCGAATGGTGATGGTGATGTAAATGTGTGAACCATCAAAAGACTGATTCCTCTCGTGTCAGTGGCACCGACCACCGCCATGCCAGAGTGATGCAAATATTTAGCCTTTGGAAGTAGCCGAGCATACCGACGTCGTCGGCGTCGTCAATCCCCTTCCATGCGTTTCCTGTCGTAGCCGTCATGAGTCGAGGTATTTTTTTAATGATTCGAGTTCGAAAAAAAACTCCGCTATGTGCAATTAGATCCCAGCTACCTTTCTCATCTAATGAGCTATGATGGGTGTTGAACGAACCGTTGATTGTCTATCTAGTAGGCATAAACATTGCTAATCTGTTGTCTATGGTCAGGTAAGTGATGGTGTGTTTTGTTTCTACAGTGATATGAACGTGTACGCACGGTTTCGCCTGCTGCGTTGCATTCACTCGTGCGCCAACCGTGTTACGATATTGTTTTGCGTGTGAGCGCGGAGCTTTTACATCCAAGATACCAATGCTTATTCAAATCGTCGAACCACTTCGGACGCAAGCATGTTTCGAACGGTTTGTTCGGGGGTACAAAACTGAACACTGAAAGAAACAATAATTTATTGTTTTTTGCTTCGCTTTCGGTATTGACAGTGCGTGAAAATTAGTAGAAAATTAAACGCTGCGATGAACACGCGCGGCTGTTTTGTAGTGTTTTTTTTATGAGGATTACTCAAAGGCAGAAGCAAAAATGCGACTTCAAAAGTAATTCTGATAAGCTCATATTATACAAAACAAAAACGTTCTAACGGTTCCGTTTGTCTGAAATATGAAACATAAAATAGATAATTCAATTTTCAATAACTTTTTGTGCTATTGACGTAACTACTTTTGCTGCTCTCAAACGGGAACAACGGTTGTGTGTATCGCCCAAACCCCAAAACTGCTGGTCAATGATTCACGTAACGTAATCAAAAAAACTCATGCAACTAAAATGGCTCCAGTCTGGCTCATCAAAGGTTTTCTCATGATTCACTTTCAAAAAGTGTATCAAATAGCTTTCGACTCACCGAGAAACGTTCAAACGGTTTGTAAAAATATTATTACCGAAATGAGGATCGACTGATCGGTTTCAAACTTCCTTCGCACCACCAATCGCTTTTGGATGCCAGCAAATCCAAAGATTAACAAAATTCACACCCAATTAAAATAGTGACTAGTATTGTGGCTCTTAATAACATTTCTTTCCCTATGCTGGATGGATATTGAGCCTGTGCTTCTCCGTTCTCTGTGGTGTTGGTTTTCTTTCCTTCTCGGTTTGCTGATTTTTCTATTATTGTGTAGCTACTTGAAAATATCTGTAAACATAGTTTCTCCTCGCTCGAAACGTCTAGCTGCGGTAGGTACATACTGAACTATCATCCGAGTATTGGACGGTAATTACTTTACACCAACTTTAATAAGCAACAGCACACCGCTAAGGTACCGGCCGACCTGTGGAACCCCACGTGCACCGCATATCGGTGTAGCAAACTAGCAACAATAACTTTTTTCATGTTACATTTTACCTCGGTCTCGAAGTAATTTCGATTTCGAAAATTGTAAAAAAAAACTACGCCATATGGACTCAATCATCGCCGCCGTCTCCTTGCCCTGCTATTACAGAACCGAGCCCGTAGTGTTGGTTGGTTCGGTTGACCTGGTAAATTCGGTCTTAGCAAGCGATGTAACACCGTTTCGAATAACGATCGTTTGCCCGCCTTTGCCGTCTCGGTGCAAAAATCCAAGAAGGCCTTACGGCTTATTACGACCGACTTGGCGCTTCCTTGTTTGGCGAACTACTCCGCTGCGTTCGGTTAGTAAAATTGCAATCGTTTGGCCCGTATTATTTTGCCGATCTGATTTGCTACTGTGTTCAGTTATGAGGCGCTGTGTCCAAGAATGCAATTGAATTATTTAAACAAAAACTACAAACATTTAATTCAACTTATCCGTCAAATCAAATCTTGACCACTATGCTTAATTAGCCTTGCTTAACTCTGGTGGCGGGGAGCAACAACGCTTAGACACATTTCACACACCGGGTTCTCTATGCAGTCTGTCCGGTAACCTTGAAGTGGACCAGAAACATCACAATAGGCCAGAAACCTTGAGTTGGCCGATCGGGGTAAAATATGAAGATAAGAAAAGCGTACCGAGCAATGTACATTATTTCTGATTTATTTATCAATTGTTTCTAACTTGCTACTGTAACAGATTTAACCCAGCAGCAGCAGTAGCAAGCGGTGGAAGAGGCGCTGTCAGATACAGAACTAAGGCTAGGGTCGGAGAGTCGGAGTGGAATGGAGCAACAAAACAGAAGAGAACAACCGCATAAATTGCCTTGACTGGTGTGATGTGGTTTATGCTGAAATGTGAACAAAATTGACTCTGCCAAACCATCCGGACAGTCTAATGGGGTCAGTTAGTGTACTATCATTCCGGAGCACCAAAATGAAGTTTGTTTGACAGTCAGTCAGCCAGCCAGTAACCACAATAACCGCTACTACCATTCATGGTCACAAAGAAGCAATTCTTTCATTTTTTCGTACGGACAAACGCCATTAGACAGCGTATACAATTATTTCCTACCAATGCCGCAGAGCGCTTGGTAACTTTGCAATTTATTGTCACCGGCCATGGCGATTTTCGTACCTGACCAAACGGTAGTGCACCGCGTCGTGAATTAATTTACACCGTAACAAAGGAGGCGACGATTGTTATACGAATAACTTCACGTCGTTTCGAACCATTCGAGCGACGTTGGATTTTACTTTTTCGGTGAAACTCAAAACAATCGGGGTAACTGTGCCCATGCACACTCTTTAGCTTCTTCATTCATCCAACGTATGAAAACCATCGGTTTGAACATCCAACATCCGTAGGGCGTGTAATTAGAAGCATAGTTTTGTACAACCACACATCGAAGCACTTAGATTTTAACGAAAGATTATTCTTTGCAATAGAACACTATTGAATTTTATCCGAATCCGACATTCGGTCCCGGATTTACAAGATTTGTGCAAAAAATATGCACTCAATCTGCTCTCAGAGGAGGTTGAATCAATTTAAAAAAGAAACTAGAAGAAAATAAATGATATAAAATATAATAAAGAAACTATGGACGCACTTTGATTTCGCTGTAAATAATTCACAAGTGTTAGATATTCAATTTTTATTCGATATACTGATAATATTAGACTACAACAACAGAATATTATTCTCAACATTTGCTACTTAGCCATTGTAGACTAGCTGGCGCACCTTCTTGGGAAAGTTCCTCATTAAATTCCGTACAGACTTCTTGGCGACAAGTTTTGACAGTTTTTTTTCGAACTGTTGAATAATTTCGGCTGCCGAGACATATTTCCTAAGATGTGCCTTCTTTAATGCCCAAAATTCCTCAATTGTTCGAAGTTGTGGGCAATTTGGTGGATTCATGTCTTTTGGGACGAAAGTGACATTTTTGATAGTATACCATTTTACCGTTGATTTCGAGTAATGGCAAGAAGCAAGATCTGGCCAGAAGACAACAGGATCCTTGTGGGATAGAAGTCGTTTTTGTAAACATTACCTTGATGTATATTTCGCTGTTCATTGAAGCAGTGGTGATGAAGGGTTTCGAAATCTTACCGCAGCTACAAATTGCTTGCCAGACCATAGCTTTCTTACTAAAGTTTTCGACTTCAATCGATGTCTCGGACTGGGCTGACATTATGCATCTCGAATCGAGTTGCTCGAAACGATTATTTTTGAAGTCGATTCGACTGAACTGAGGCATTACGTATCGCTTTCGACCTCGTGATCGAGATCCTAACAATGTGGTACTAGATTTCGACTGACGCTGCTCGAACTGTCATAACCAGAGATGCCATTTATACAGATTTATCTGTATTATACAGATTTTTACATGCGCATACAGATTTAATACAGAGTACGAATTTCTTACAGATTTCTTAAATTTAATACAGATTTATACAGATTCCACCAAAAGTATTAAGGAAAAAATTAAACTATCTATTAGTATTTGAGCTATCTATTAGTATTTGATTGCAATGACGAGATAAACGTTTAGGAATCAACGTACAAATCACTTTTTAAAATATATATTTTTAGTGCAGATATTTAATGAAGAACACTGAAATCCATTTATATTAAAATTTGTAACTAAATTGAACTTAAAAGTAAGACAAGTCTTGGCATCATGAAACATTATTGCCAGACTGACAGTTGTATTACCTGACTCGATTGCATATTGGGTTTTGGAAATCCATCTCAACTTATGAAGTGAACATTTTCAAATTAGACAAGTATATGGCACCATAATTCAATTGTTGTTGATAGGAAAAAATTATAAAATTTCGTCGATGAATATAATATAAGATATGAAATTTAATCTACCACTATATAACCATAATCTATTGGAATAACACCTTTTAACATAATTGTATTGTAGAAATTTCATATTAGCGAATACAGATAAATACAGATATTTTATACGAATCAATACAGATTTTCTATGAAAATATCTGGCATCTCTGGTCATAACATACATAGGTAAACAAACCCATATACATTGCAATCATGAAAAAAATTAAACTGAATTATTGTTCGAGTATTTTCGATTACATTTATTCAGTTCAAGTACTGAAAAGCAGCAAACTGTTTGTAATACTGCTGTTTTAAGTTGCCGCACGAAATTAACATGAACACATTTCTGAAATTTAAATCAAGAAGCAGATTCGTTTCCACTCCATTTGAAAACGTATAGAATTTTTTCAAGCGTGTTCTTGTACACAATTTATCGATGAACTTTTGAAATTATAATAAAAAAAATTCTGTATTTCTCATGATTTGTTTTAAGTCTAATACAATTTACGTCATCCATATGTGTAGTTTTAATCAAAGGCTTTTAGGTTTTGCAGCTTTCTTTGTAGTATTTTATCATATATATTAGGAGATATTGCTTTATCTAATATACCTGGAGCAACCCATTCTTTGTAGTCTTCATAATTTATTTAGGTACTATTGAAGAGTCAAATACACGCTAATAGCACGAGATTGTGATGCTTTTGGCATATTCTAAATACTTTCAAGGTGTTTGGACAAATTTTTCAATTCACTTGAGTTAGATATATGGGTAAAAACATTATTTGCTCATTGTTATCGAGCGAATAAGCTTTTTCCTACAATCCGTTTGAGCGACGTTTTCATTCCACAGGATTCAGAAATTTTATTACAAACTACAGTTACTGGGCATAGGTTAGTTTCGACTTACTTTTGTTATTTTAAGTAAACACCACGCAGCTTTCAATTAATATGCTTTCTAAACAGTTCAACTTGTACATAATATGCCAAACACACAAAATATATATAACGATATACAAAATAATGCATTAAATTAAAGAATATCAATACTAATATGTTTATGAAAATCTAAGATGTTATCGATAATACCTAAATAAAAAAGAAACGTATTCGAAAACTCATAGTCGATAGTAATAAGGCTTTCGACCATTTCTTATCGAGTTCAGTCGTTTACGAGCTCGATTGTTTTGGTTCCTTAATGCCAAAACTTCTCGATAATCTAATACTTCTTCGAGTGAAGTCGAACGAAGCTCGATGATCGACTTCGAATCGAGAACCATAATACGAAACGTGGTCGATTCGATAAAATTTCAGTCGAATCGAGATACATAATGCCACCCCTGGTTTAACACTTGCCCTTCTCGCACCGTATAATATTGTGGTCCCGGCAAGGATTTGTAATCGAGTTTCACGTAGGTTTCGTCGTCCATGATTATGCAGTTCAAATTTCCAGCAAGAATCGTATTGTACAGCTTTCGAAGCCTCGGCCTGATCGATGCTTCTTGTTTCGGACTATGTTTTGGTTGTTTCTGCTTCTTATAGATTCGAAGGTTCAAACGTTCTTTAGCACGAAGAACATTTGACTTCGAAATGCCCACTTTTTTGGCACATTCCGAACTGAAACCTCCTTCTTTTGCTCGAACGCCTTCAATATACGTTTATCCAACTGAGGGTTAGCAGGACCTTTTTTTTTCGACCCGTTTTCGGTTTATCCTCAAAGGTGTTATCCTCACCGAACTTCCTGATTGCATTTCGCACGGCTTTTTCACTTACTCCTTCCATTTTTGCTATCTTTCTCAGTGACAATCCGCGTTCTGTGCACCATTTGTACACAAGTTTTCGACGTTGTTATGCTGAAAGTCCAGGCATTTCGAAAAAAAAAACTAATGAAAACGAATAAACAACTGTACAAGTGGTTAGAGAAGAGTGTAAACAACAGGACGCAGCCATAAAAATTGACAGATTCTGAACCATTGCGAAATGGCAGCGTTTTTTGGTTGCGTCCATACTTTCTGGGACAGTCTTTATGTAAGTTTGAGCATCATGTTTTAAACTTGTGCGCAGATCTGAGTACAAACATCATGTTTGTTCCGCAGTGTAGATTCGAGCTTCGCTCTTTTCAAAACAACTTCAAGTAAAATTTCATATTATTCCAGTAAAATTAGAAACATAAATAAGTTACGTATGTCTTTAAATTAAATCCTGTTTTATTGCACGTAGCGGTATGATGATTCCTTTTACTGATTACTCAGATTCCCACATATACATGAACATGAACTTAGCGAGGCACCTCCCGCCGATGATAACGCAAATAGGTGAATCATTTGTTGCTTATTTGTTGCTAATTAGTTACAGTAATTTTGAATTTGCTGCTCAATCTTAGAAAAAAAATTTTTTTGAGTGCTTCGCTAAATCCATATGAAGTTAGTAAAGCCCCCTTCCAAATACGCTTCAAAACAAATCGTAGCCCAGTGAATAATTTGTTGCTAATTAGTTACGATAATTTCGAATTTATTGCTCAATTTATTTATTTTTTTTTGTTTTAGAAATTCGCTAAGTTAATATGAAATTAGCGAAGCCCCTCTTTCAAATATGCTTCAAAACAGATCGAAGCCCAGTGAATAAGTTGTTGCTAATTAGTTACGATAATTCTGAATTTGTTGTTCAATTATTTGTTTTTTTTTTTGAGTACTTCGCTAAGTTCATATGAAGTTAGTGAAGCCCCCTTTTCTAATATGCTTCAAAACAGATCGAAGCCCAGTGAATAATTTGTTGCTTATTAGTTACGGTAATTTTTGTTTTTATTTAGCGAAGTACTCAAAGAAATAAAAAAAAAATGGGGCAACAAATTCAAAATTATCGTAACTATTTAGCAACAAATTATTCACCTATTTGCGTTATAATCGGCAAGAGAGGCACCTAAGTTCATGCTTATCACATATACTACTATGGGATTCTTCAAAATTCGTAATTCTTTCGGCAACAAAATTTGTGCCGGCAACAAAAGGCAAGACCTAAAAATAAAAATAATTAAGAAATCAGCTTAAAAGAGTTCTTACATAAGGATTTGAGACTTCATTGCCGTAACTGTTTGAAATTTTCATCATAAATCAGTCAAATTATTCCGATAGTCCGAGTTGAAGTTTAGGAAAATCGGCGGACCAAATGTAATAGATTTGCCTGAAACGTCGAGATCTAGTATCGTATAAAATAAAACTATTTTTAAAATCGATACTCTGGAACTTGAAAAAAATTTGAGATTTCCCAAAATCGCAAATTCTGTTTTTTATGCCAACGTCTTCAAAATATCTTAAACTTTTTTTTGCCGAATGTCTTAGACTTGCATAAAATGTCGAGATCTGGTGTTACCTCGACGTTTGAGGCAATTTTAAGATATTTAGCACCAACAATAAATTTACTATCTCGGAGATCTCAAGATTCCCAGCGTTCAGCATCTCGAATGGAAAAAATCAGCAGAAATCCTACAAAAATCATTGCCTCTCATGAAAGACAAAAAGCGCATTAAAACCCACAGAAACCTGATGAGCATAGAATCCTTTTCCACGGCACAAACGAATCGCACAGAATTCAAGTCGATTCAATACGAAATTTCGATTGGGTGAAGAGGCTTAGTTTAAATGATCGCGTCCATTCTATGCGAACTGCAAAGAGTGTATACGAAATTGTCGTCTTGTTTAGTAGAAGCTATGAGTACGGCTTGATTAAGATGGAAAGTTATGCATTGTTCGTTATTTATTAAAGTTTCGACAACCAATTATCTCAAATATATAGTTTTATCTCTTCGAATCGATGCGACCTGACCACTGTTTGAACTTTTTTTTGGTTGTTTTTTGAAATCGCATTCCTATATAGAATTCAAAGAGTAGTCCAACGTCAAGACGTGCGATATCAGTTCAGTGAACAGTAGTACAGAATCTACGCACTTGAATATTTGATTAATAGTCAATTTTCGGGAATGGTAATCCCTTTCAGGGAACCTTTTAGAAAATCTAATTTTTGCTTTTTAAGAGGTTTGCAGGTTAGCTCTCTGACAATTTATTTTAATTTTTATTTCGTATTGAACATGTAGGATTTCGATAAAATACGACATGTGATGATTTTCTTGTTAAAAAAGAAGATAACGCCACCGAAAATTCATCAAATTCCTATAGCGACCTATGACGTTATTTCTCTTAATGTCAAAACTTGTGAACGCTGGCTTCAAAATTCATTGGTGATTCAAAACTGACGAATTTGATGTTATTGACCAAAAAACGGTAAAATCCACCGAAGTTTGAAAAGGACGAAATCTCTTTTTACCTATTGGCTATTATCAATTAAAATTTGGAAAATTTGGTTCAATGTGTGATTTACATTGTGTAAGTTATCCCTGGTTCGCAGTTCAATGCATAAGACACTGGTCTCACAAGCCAGTTGTCGTATGTTCGAGTCCCGACCTGGATGGATTCTTAGTGTCAGTAGGACCGTAGTACTAGCCATGCAATGATTCTGTACGCTATAAATCGGCTGCGAAGTGTGTTGAAACAGAAAGGCCAAATTCCACAAAAGGAATGTAATGCCACGTAAAAAAGGTGACTGCAGTAGTTTTACAATCGTTACGAAGATGGAGGTGGAAGAATTGCAGCGGCGTAATGTTGGGCGCATACCTTGAAAATTCGGATCCCTTTCATCGACAAAAAGCTGTAAATTGTCCAATATAACGGTATCTTATGTTTTAAATTGGCACAATGATATTTTAACTGCTATGTGATGAGAAACCAAGTGTAACAAATGAATCACAAGCGGATAGTTCTAGCTTTCAAGACTAATTCCAACATTTCTGTAAGAGATGTGCCGAACGACTGTTCAACACTCGGATGTTGACAAAACCGCATTGTTTCATTATGGATGACGAGACGTGCGTGAAAGCAGATTTCCGGCAACTTCTGTGGGACTTCTGGATTTTTATGCTCATCATAGCTCCATTTGTGATAGCCGGGACGTAAAGCAATGCCTCCAAAAGAGTCACTCAATGATCCTACACGTTTTAACCGGATTTAGCCTCGTGCCATTATTCAAAAGATGTTTTGCGGGAAAGACTTAAATCCCCCGAGCGTACCGGACAACGGAGATGTACTGGACCGTCACGGGCACCTCGATAACAACTTAAATAAGTAAAATCGAAGGATGATATGAACCGTTGTACAAGAAAAAGTCAAGTAAAAGGGTTTTGGCTATGGTATTGAAATAAAATAAAACGAACATGGGACAAATTAATACATATTTTCGATTTGTTTCCCTGAAATTTTTATTGCGTACACTCTTTACGATCATTATTAGACGAAAAAGATACATCTGAGAGCAATGGAAAATATTCAAAACCTTGGTAAATTGATTCCACACAAAATGAACTAACGACAGATAGAAATGCGAAAAGCTTTGTGAAAAATAATCTTTTACCATACGAAAGAGTTTCTTAGATCGGGTTGTAGCTGACTACGAAAATTGATCTATACTAAAAATCCAAAAGGTACAAATTTTTGGGTTGCGCCAGGACAACTATCAACATCGAGTGCAAGTTCGGATTTTTTTGGGAAAAATACAATGCTATTTTCGCGGTGGGATCCGAACTCGTAGTTTAGTAGGAGTTTCGTAAACCTGGCAAATCTGTTGACATTATCTGCAACCGTCAACAAATGATCAATTCCATCGGCCTGATTGGGCTCGGAGACACGGCAAAGTCATTCTGCATCATGACAATGCTCTTCCCCATTCAATCAAAGTTGTATGCAGAACAATTTTGATGCTTGATTGGGAACTTCTGCGGGATCCGCTATATTTACCAGAACTGGAAACTTCAAATTATCACCACTTTTCACCGATGGAAGATGCACTGGCTGAGCAACATTTCTTAACTTTCGAGAATGTACGAAGATTTCTTTTGAGATGGATGAGCATCAATTGTCAAAAAGATACAAATTAGAATAGTTTTGAAGCTATTTTAGTTTTTTTACGTTACCCAGGTACTCCAGAACCGAAAGTTAGATTCGGATAATGTTCAGCAATGTTATATGCCACCAGAAGACCATGTATTTGAGTCTAAGTATTTGTATTTGAGTCTTCGGAATCAAAACTCGAGAACCGGTAGGGTCGAAGTTAGTTCGATCAGGTCAGTAACTAACATGACATGTAAATTTGAACACTTTTGATATATTTTTTTTGGCACCATTGCTATAAATGAATTTATTCGAAAACCTGATGGCTTGACCGATTCGAACATACTTAGATTCAAATGAAAGATCTTCTGGTCGCCAACAAAGTGGCTGAATTTTATTTGAATTTGGAATCACAGGGGGATGAGTCTTCAGAATTTTACACTGTCATTAGAAGCGACGATGTAAGAAATGTAAAAAAAAGGAAGTGGGTAATGTCAGAGACATGAATACGAATAAAACGGATGGTTCAGTTTTCCTCATTGTAAAGAAGCTGAATTTTGAATCTTGAATTCTGGAACCAAATTTTGAAGCCGAATTCTAGATCTTAATTCTGAAGCTGAATTCTTAAACTTAGTTTTGATGCAAGATTCTGGATTGATGGATTCGGGAATTGAATACTTAGATTTAGTTCTAGATCTGAACTCTACATCTAGATTGTTGAACTGATCACTGAACCTACGATCTGGAACTGAACTCGAAACCGGTACGGAACTGAATTATGAATTTTAATTACAGAACTACGCCCCAGGATTCAGTTTTTAAATTTGGGACAAAAAAACCAGTTCCGAAACTGGGTTTCATAATCCAGATTCGGAATTTAGTACGAAAATATTCACAATCTACTTCCAAAATTCAATTACACTTCTAGAATTGTGAAAGTGGATTTTAGAATCAAAATCACGATCTGCGTTCTGGAGCTGAATTTCGAACCTAGTTTCTGAAAAGCATTTTTAAACTGAATTCTGGAAATACAACTGAGTTTTGGATCTGAATTCTGATCCTGGATCTAGGTCTCAAGTTCCAGAACTTCAGGATCAGAACTCAGTTTCCGAACTTTGAACCTGAATCTGAAGTCAGAACAGGAATTTTGGAACATAATTCTGTTCTAAACTTCAATTTCAATAACAAAATTCTGTTTCAAAATCTGAAATCCAAGTTCCGAATTTATTTCTAGAGTCTATGAGTAGAATCATGATCTTGATATTAGTTCCAGATTTAGGTTCCAAAATCCAGGCTTAGAATCAAGTTCTCATATTCGGTTTAAGTTCCAGAATTCATATTCTTCCCTGAATTCTGGAAATGAAAAAATCTGGTGTTGAATTCTGAAACCGGATCTCAGAACTGAACACTAAAATTGAATTTTGTACCTCGAATATGGTCTGATGATCGACTCAACTACGCAGGCTGAAATGAATGAAGCATCAAATTTCCACCTTCCATATTTATCAAACATTTTAGTAAACTTTAATTTAGAGTTATTTGTGGTTATGTCATACTACCGAAAATGTTATCACAAATTGGTGATCATATTTTCGAGGACATGGCGAAAAAATAATGTTGATGCGTTAAATAAAACAAGGGATATTCAAGATCAAAACCTTATCACTTTCCCAGAGGGTAAATTTTGAAAAGGCGCCCCATAGTTCACGTCAAAATCTAAATGGGGCTCAAAACTATTCTAATTTGTAGGTTATGTTAGTTGTTGGCCATACGAACCTACTTCGTCTACATCTGCAACCGGAATCCGGTTTCGAGAGAACCGGAAGTACTCCCGCTTAAGCTGGAATTTCGGAATTAACGGGGCCATGTATGTTGAAAATTTCGCACAGTTATGAGAATGAAAACTCAAAACCTAATCTAAAAACTCTATAAAACTGGTCTCTGGTATTTTATTTTGCTGGCCGAACAAAATGTTTCGTTACATTCAAGAGAGGTATTTTCAGGAATGCCACAGTAATATATGTGGGAATATGAGTGATATAAAACAGATTTTTTAGTTATCATTCATTTCTTCTTGTTTTCAAGTAGCAAATCTCATCAAAAGAATTGATCAAAATCTTTATTTAGGCTTAGCGTATTATCATAGAATTTTCAAAAAACGAAGTTAACATACACGGCAACGCAGATCCAAAACTTGAATCACCAATAGATCAAACAAGTTTTCATTCGAATCGTTGAGCGTTCTAGAGTAATGCATCGTGCGTAAACTCGATGTTTAAACATAAGTTCGAACTCAAGGGCACGCACTTGTGTACAACTCTTGTATGTTGCGATGTTCAGGTTCGTAGCAAACCTGAGTACAAGAAATGCGCGCGTGAAATTTGTACAGGAATTGAGCGCGGCGCATGTTTTCTTGAAGACTGAATGACACTTTTTATCTGAATGTAACTCCCGGTTTCTAACTTACAGCATGATATGTAAAAAATATTCAATTTCAAGAATTATTATTATTATTATATCGTTTATTTATCCCCGGTTTTAACCTAACATTTCAAGAACGTATTTCAATACACAGTGATGTGAAAACAAATAAATCCCCTCGAACTACCCATATAATTCTTATAGAATGTACGTTTTGTTAGTTGATTGATAAAAAGTTTGATTTCTAATAAATCGGTTCCCATATCCCGATCCCGAAAGTTTCGAAACGCAACTCAGATCATTGTCTCAGAGACGAACCAACGGCCTTCTAGACTGCTACTTAATTTCATCCGGGTCCGATTGCCGGTACAGGAGTTCAGAAATCATCATGAATCGGCTCAAGTGACACGTTTCCCTAGTTATTTGAAGATTTGTGTCTTTCCGTGGATTCTCATCATTTTCCTGATGTGAAGAAAAGAATAAAAGCAACACGGAAGGAGTTACAGGGTGAAGTGTGTTTAAAATTTAAAATTGTCATTTAGAGCGATGATGCAAAAGAAAACGAAAATATTCTTTCAAACTTGTCTTCAAACTGTTTCAATTTTTGTATTATATTAGTTGATGCCCACACGAACTGACTTCCGATCTGCCGACCCCCAGTTTCCGATTCCGGCATTTCCAGAAGGAGTGGTAAAAACTTCTGAAAAGATAAGTTGGAGCAGAAGAAAAAGATAAGTAAGAGTAGACATGTTGATTTTCGACCTACATTCCGGAAGGACGACGATTCATCATTTTCTTCCATAGGTGTCGCGGAATTGAAGATTCTAAAAGATATAGAACTCGCTCTTAACTAGCGATGTGATCATGATATGAAATGGAACCAAGCATGAAAAGATGGATTTCATCATGAAATGCAAAATACCATATACCATTAATGTCAAATCGGGAGTCCATATCTAGTTCTATGTAGTCACCAATTTAACACACAGAAGAACGCTAATGATGGAAAGAATTCCTTAGCCAGTCTATCGTAATTCGAATCACACGTCTTCACTCGAAAAATAATCTTAAATTAACTTCTATTTCGCATAGAACCACAATCACAAAGACTTCATTTTTTACATTTTCTATTAAAATGAGAAAAAGCTAGTTTTCGATACATATTGACGGGAGCGAAAATGTTTCACGTCCGACGCCTACTACGATTTTCCTCTTCAAGGATGTCACTGATAATATTGTGGCTAAAACATTAAAACAGGTTTGTGTCAAATAACGAACATATAAATTGAACGAAAAACATCAAGAAAACCATCGAACCATTTGTGAAATGCTACCGAACAAAAAGGAAGTCAAATGTTTGATTTTTCAAAGTAATGATCCATGTTACGACGAAACAAACAAACTATGTATTTACCATGAAATTTAACATTGGCATAAAAAGACCAACAATGCAAAAACGGGACAGTTTCGAATAACACAGAATAGGGCCAGCAGAGTTTAATGGTACCGACAGCTAAAAACACTGATAACCGATCAGCATACGATCAATCCGCTATTGAATCAAATGAAAAAAGTTAACAAACACTTACGAACTCAAGTGCGCCAGAATGTGACATTACGTTATCAGCACGATTCGAGTGGCTTCAATTAAACTACGTCCGTTTTGATCGACAACTTGGAATTTGTTATTACTAAAGAAGAAACTGATTTGTTTCATTCACTTTGCTGCGGTTGCTAATTCCTAAGAAGTTGCCATAGTTGATTGAATCATGACATCCCGAATAAAAAGCTATAGCAAACTTATATCAGAGTAATAGTTAATTTTATCATCATTGCTTGTTTAAGCATTAGTCTATTATTAAAAAGGCGAAAAATAATGCTTCAATTTGGTTTTGATATCTTCTAGAGAAGTTTTAGAATTTCTTAGTAGATTTAGTAAAAATGCAAGAAAAACGTCAATTTTGTAAGATATTCATTAAAATTTTGAATTATAACAGTTCGGCTGAAAAGTTCGTATCGTTTAATAGAAACACACATGTTTTTGCCAAAATTCGTTTCTATTATTCAACATAATTGCCATCAGAGGCGATACAGCGATTATAGCGATCTTCCAACTTTTCGATACCATTTTTGTAGTACGATTTGACCTTTGCCTCAAAATAGGCCTCAGTTTCAGCGATTACCTCTTCATTGCTTCTAAATTTTTTTACCAGCGAGCATTCTCTTGAGGTCTGAGAACAGGAAAAAGTCACTGGGGGCCAAATCTGGAGAATACGGTGGATGAGGGAGCAATTCGAAGCCCAATTCGTTCAATTTCAGCATGGTTTTCATCGACTTGTGACACGGTGCATTGTCTTGATGAAACAAAACTTTTTTCTTCTTCAAATGAGGCCGTTTTTTTTTTAATTTCGTCTTTCAAACGCTCCAATAACGCTATATAATAGTCACTGTTGATGGTTTTTCCCTTTTCAAGGTAGTCGATGAAAATTATACCATGTGAATCCCAAAATACAGACGCCATAACCTTACCGGCCGATTGTTGAGTCTTTCCACGCTTTGGGTTCGGTTCATCGCGTGCAGTCCACTCAGCTGACTGTCGATTGGACTCCGGAGTGAAGTGATGGAGCCATGTTTCGTCCATTGTTATATATCGACGAAAAAAGTCGGTTTTATTTCGATATAACAGCTCCAAACACTGCTCAGAATCATCAATTCGTTGTTGTTTTTGATCGATTGTGAGCTCACGCGGCACCCATTTTGCACAAAGCTTCCTCATATCCAAATATTCGTGAATAATATGTCCAACACGTTCCTTTGATATCTTTAGGGTGTCAGCTATCTCGATCAACTTCACCTTACGGTCATTGAAAATCATTTTGTGGATTTTTTTCACGTTTTCATCGGTAACAGCCTCTTTTGGACGTCCACTGCGTTCATCGTCTTCGGTGCTCATATGACCAGTACGAAATTTTGCAAACCACTTACGAATTGTTGCTTCGCCCGGTGCAGAGTCTGGATAACACTCATCAAGCCATTTTTTGGTATCGGCGGCACTTTTTTTCATCAAAAAGTAGTGTTTCATCAACACACGAAATTCCTTTTTTCCATTTTTTTCACAATAACAAAAGTAGCTTCACTCAAAATGCACTATCCCACAAACTAATAATCAGACAGCTGTCAAATTTATACACGTATCTTTTGAAGGTTGGTACTAACTGAAAATGGTATGGATTTAATTCTAGTGGCGCCCTCTCATAGAAACGATACGAACTTTTCAGCCGATCTGTTAATATGCACAAACTGTTATTAATTTGGCATGCATTAACAATAGAAATATTCATCTCGAAATCGTCGATCATGTTCCCTTGAAGATAATTAAAATAAATTTCATGTTCAGTCACTGTATTCTATATTTCAATACTGTTGCTGTGCTTTTTTTGTATTGGAAATATCACAATTAGATATTACTCTGCTCATGCGGGTAACAATTTCAGGTATTCTGTTTAACTCTTAACTAAATCTCACGAATATCACTCTAAGCTCTTTTGCTGTTCGGAACCAAGGGCATAATAAGGTATGGATTTAATTATTTTCCTCTGATCGGGATAGCAGAAGTACTTACTCAAACTTCCCCTATGCACATCCCATTTCCGGAAGATGAAAGAATGATTTGCAGATTGTCAGGACAAACGATCTTGGGTCGTCGTTTTTTAGTATTTTTACTCGTTCAGAGACACTTGAATTTTCTCCGTCTGCAAGGTTATCTACCAAGCATTACGTGAGTTGTCGTCCCCTCGGGCGTTCGGGATACATGTTTGGCCACTATAAGCTGGCGTGTATTAAATCAACTTTCCGATGGAAGTGTATTCGACCGGTTGATAATAACCCAGGATTTTCTTAATTGGACGAAAATTTCACTATTGAGTGGATTCATTCCGATCACATTCCAACAGTAGTGGCAGCGAGCTAAATCAAGCCGAAGATTCACAGAACCCGTTGTGTGACCGAATGAAAGACAAACCTAACAAACCTAACCACTAACAAAGACATCAAAATCAATGAAGCTGCTGGTAGGATGACACAACACGATACGATAGAGGCTGACGAAGCACCATTCCTGCTCAAGTATCAAATTTTCTTGCGAAAATTGCACTTAGAAGATACTCGTATCATTCGTTGCAAATTGGTTACCGCAAAGGAATCTGTCGCTATAATTTTGATAATATCCTCGGTTTCCACCAGCGTTACTAGCGTTCATTTGGGCACAAAAGTCTAGACCGCTGTTTTACTGCGAAAAATATCTAGCTAGTGTCTACGGATTGGCTTCTGAAACCATAGCCCATAGAATGTCAAAAAATGAAAAATCTACAAATTGCGGAGAGTATAGTGGGCACTACTAAGAAAAGTACATCCTAAATGTCTCCGACAGCCATCTGAATTTCGTTACCATAAAACGTAACACGATGACGAACAATGTTTTGATCATAGTGACTGAGTAAAAAATCAATTACTAGTTCAGAAAGAAACTTTTCCTGGGTTGAATTTCTCCATAAATCAGACACTCAAGTGAGAAACTTGTATTTCGTCTTCTATTTTTTTAAACGAAATCCTTATTTTCCGTTTTACGAAAGAAGTGCAAACAATTTTCAAGTGAACCCTTCGCTTGTTGACCTGTGAACGGAAAGATGCCAGATCCGCCCGGGCCTCAAACACTGCTATGCTCGTAACGAAATTGTTTCCATTGTCTTCCACAGTGCCATCCGATATTCGTAACCCGTGCGGAACCGGAAAACACTTAAAAATGCATGTTTACAAACAATTTAACACGCACGCCATTACACGGCAGCTTCATTTCGATACGAGAGAAGATGACGAAGATTGAAATGCATCCATAGCTAAACAACCGTAGCGCATGAATATTCAAATTGAAGAAAAGTTTTTATCGTCTTCGCTTCTACCCGGGGCGGAGTCCTTCACGCTCTGATAGCGGTGGCGACGAGACGACAGATTGATGCGATAACAGCCTGTGATGGATATATGATAGAAATTCATAGCTCTCTGCTGCTCTCCGGCATTGATTATCGGATGACAGTGCTTTTGTCGAATCGCCGGTAAATTATTTCTATTTTCCCCTACTGAATTTACATGAACTGCCTGTTGCCGATGTGGTGCTCTGCTAACTTTTGTGGTGATTTGTCGTAGTTTGAAGCATTCCTACGCTGGCATTGGAACTCTTTTTGTATTGCGGTGAAAAAAGAGGATGGGGTCAGATTAATAATCATAAGTCTGCGTACGAGCAAAAGGTTCGTGCAGTCAGGAGATGGGAAACGAAATTTGTCAAAATTGCCTTCAGTAGCTCATGGATTGAAACGTGAACCAAGAGAACGCCTCTGGTAGGTGAGTTTCCTCTTCTTGCTCTTCTTCGAACCATGGACGGGTTACAATCGTGTTGTTGTAACCTAGGTTGTGATACTGTCGGAATGCCAATTTAATAGCGGAAAAGAAAGCGAAGTTGACAACGCAACTTTTTTCGTTCGTTGTGAACCAAAAATATTCAGTAACGTTTACGATCGTTTTGGTTTCGGTCATCTTATCAATAATAGCTCTCGTTGGAACCGTTGGAAGTCATCGAAATGCATGAAATGAAATGAAACGAATTCGGTATGGCTTCCTATTTGATGGGTCACTGTCGAGATTCCCCTAAAAGTACTTGATTTGGCAGGCAGTTTGAAGATGTGGACTGAAAATCTTCTTCCAGCATATAAATCATATGAGTAAATTGCAATGAAGGCCATTGTAATGGAGATAAGTTCCAGTAGACGGACAGAAAAGCTCGCCGTAAGATGTTGGCACTTCCACTCTCCCTACTTAATACATTTATATTGGATGTCCTGATGGTTCCTTCCGATCTCTTGTATCATAGCCACATGGTTTGAGAAAAGGTTGGTTTGGTACAATTGATTACACATTTTCAACACTCTTATATTGCATCGTCCAGAAGATACACGCCACTACTATTACCTGACTCGATAATTTTTTTATCTAATTATCTTTAGAAAAAGTTTTTTTGAAGGGAACAAGTCTTACTTCATTAAAAATCATAATAATAACTACATAAAATAAAAAGAATCTCATATGCCTAAAAGAAACTAGAAAGCAATGAATACTAATAAATATGGAAGCTCACCATCCCAGTTTAAGCGATTTCAACTTGGTAAATTAACAAATGGTAATTTTCTATCGAGCCCAAGATTACTGAAATGTCTTCCATTTACCCTACGAGCTTGAACAAAAAATTTTAAGTTTTTTTTAAATCGGTTCAGGTATCTCCGAGATAATAAAAATATATAAAAATATAAAATATAAAAATGTGCAGTTTATCGGTTACGTCGTTTATAATGGTATTACTTTGATGAAAATTGCCATTTTTCCATCGAACTCAATCAATGACCCAATAGTAGTTTTCAAACCTACCTAAGATCTTTAAAATTTGAATGTATAGAAAAAGCATAGAAATTTCACGATCTCGTCGAGCTGAGCCAAATGGTATATAGCTTTAGGGGTATTCGGAGACGCAATGTTTTTTTTAGAGCCATGAAAAGCCGGCATTAAACCCTACTCATCTTTTACATCCACAGATTGAACACTGCTCCAGTTCAAATTAGGTCGTTTTTTCTTAGTTACTGTGGCGCCTCTAGATATTATAGTGAAAAACTGTTGACAAAGACAGGTTTCTACTTACACTTTGCTAGTTCTGAAGAAAAAACGTTTCATACACACATCACTATCCAATGTAAAAATAACAATTTCAATATACAGAATTATGAGAACACGACAGCGTTTACGGATCATTTGAATGTTCACTTTTGTCTAGAGCTTGATATATCCATAAGATTGCAGTTTTGTTGGCAAACGTTTGTAGTGGTCTCTACTAAATTTGCATCTATACTACGAATTGCTCAGCTAGGTTCTATAGTAAAGTATGAATGGTGATTGATGAGTAAATGGAACATCAGTATGGAACTGAGTGAAAGTAATAAATGTCTTAGAAAGTCCCAAGTAGTCTCTAAAATGTAGCAAAGATTCTGATATTCAAATGAATGCAAAAGAAAGAAGAATTGATTCGTAGATCGCTTCTCTTCCCTAGATCTCTGGAAGTGGAGCGAATAAGGAGCACTCATTTTACTAGTAGATGGCTGAACCGATTTCGTCCATCTAACATTCAAATGAAAGGTCTTAAGGTCCCATAAAAACTGCTTGTTTTCTAATCATATCCGACTTCCGGTTCCGGAGATACAGGGTGATTGTGTAAAAATTTCACATAAATTTATCGGATTAACAAATTTTGAGAGTCGACGACCAAACAGATTTATTTCAGTTTTACTGATATTCGGTTTTCGATCCCGAAAGGCACCCAAAAAATGTTAATGTGAAAGCACTACGATTTCTCTAAAATGGCTACGCCGTTTTTTTAAAATTTCAAATCTAATGATCAATTAGACGAATTTCACTGATTTCGGCTACATCGATTTTCGAATTCTGTTTCCGAAAGTATCGAAAATAGAGAAACTAAAAGAAGACAAAAGCGAATACAATAAACAAACATTTAAATTAAAATAAACTTATGCTTCTAAGGAGTGTATCGAAAAGTAGTTAGCAACATTGATTATTAAATAACAAAGTGAAAAAAAAACATATTTTAATATCAGTTTTCGATATATTGTAGAAAAATTACATTTTTATGCATTTCACTGATTATATTGAAGTAAATCCAAGTTTCTGTGAAACGCTCGCCCTTTGGACTTGACATTCTTCATTAAATTCTGCACAGTTACTTTTGTGACTTTCCTGGTGGCAACTGTCCAGTTTTTTTTAACTCCTGCATGTTTTGAGACACTGTACCTTCCTTCCGAAAGTGCCGCTTGACAATTACCCAATACCTTTCAATTGGTCAAATATCCGGTTGGGTGGGTTGATGTCCTTTTCCACGAATTGTACATTATTTTTTGACAATCACTGTACAACGGAGTTGGCGTAGTGGACTGAAGCCAAATCCGGCCAGAAGAGAGGAAGGAGCCTTATGCTTTCTGTACAGTGTCAGCATTCTCTTCTTCAAACATTCTTCCTCGTACACATTGGCGTTAATTGTGCCCTTCGTGAAGAAAATCTACGACCGCAAACCACAGGTACAAATTGCTTGCCAGACCAACACCTTCTGCCCAAACTTTTCCATCGCCACCGTTGTGTCAGCGTCGTCCAGGTCCTGGTACACCGATTTCGTATAATATTGCGGTCCGGGCAACGCTCGAGAGTCTTCCTTGGCGTAGGTTTCGTCGTCGATCAGGATGCATCTGTCTTTATTCTGTAGAATCCGGTTATACAGTTTTCGCACTCTTGTTTTGGCCTGAACTTGCTGTACCAGGGATTTTTTCGGTGCCTTCTGTTCCTTGTACGTTTTCAGGGAGTTCCGAACTTTGATCCGTTGAATCATTCCGATGCTGGTGTTGAACTGCTTGGCCAAATCCCGCGTCGACGCCGATGGGTTTTTCCTGATGTACTCAACAGCTTTTAAGTCCCGGCCAAGCTGGCTGGTACCCGTTTTTCTACCGGATCGGGGCAAATTCTTCATGGAAAGGGTCTTAGCGAACTTCTCGATAGTATTTTTGACACTGGTGTGGTGCACTTTCACCCGTTTTGCAATTTCGTTGTACGTGACACCACTTTCTGAGCACCAAGTGTGCAGAATTTTCTTTCGCGTTTCCGGATCAATTCGACTCATCATTGAAACGATAAACCGTACCGAAACCAATCGATTGCGCAGCTGTTATTGACATGTAAACAAACATGTCACCGCAAAACACGCCGCAAAAAATTAAGCCATTTCAGAGTAATAACAGTTTGAATGTTGCTAACTACTTATCGATACACTCCTCATACAAAATTTTTTAATTTTATCCGATTCCGACTTCCAATTTTGAAATTACAGGGTGATGAGTTTTTATAATTCAAACTGTACATCCGTCTTTATTCTGTAGAATCCGGTTAAACAGTTTTCACGCTCTTGTTTTGGACTGAACTTGCTGTACCAGGGACTTTTTCGGCACCTTCTGTTTCTTGTACGTTTTCAAAAACTCTCCAAAGCTCTAAACTATTTCGATTTATTCGTCATACTAATTCAAGCACATACGATTTTGATTTATGCTGATCTCTGAATACCGTTTCTGGAAGTACCATAAGTAATGACCAAAACTTTAAAAAAGAACTCACTTCTACATCTCATGGAATGCTTAATCGATTGTGACACGTTTAGATTAAAATGAATAATTTTAAGGTTTCATACAATTTCTATCTAATAAATCATAAATTTTAATTACAATTCATTAAAATAATTTCATGAAAACTAAACACAACAAAGAATAATCACACAAAAAACACATGCTGATTGATAAAACAAAAAGATAGCATCTCACTGCTAGGTGAATTAAGCACGTTTTTTTTAGGAATTGAGCTCTAGCTCCGTCAACGCCATAATGTATCTAAGCTAAGATATTTTCTGGACAAAACTTGCTAATTTTCTCAACTGCAGAAAACAGCATGTCTTTTTTTTTGTTAGTTTTTAAATAATTTTTGTGAAATATAATTTACATGTCAAGTCATGTCAATTTCATAGTAATTTTTGAAGTATAAAATTGATTGCTAACTTGCTCTTGGCCGACCGATAAGTATCAAATGTGTGTTTTTTGCACAACTTTCTGATCCCATGAGCGGGATTGGGATTAAATCTAAGTAGGCTGCGTGAAAGGCTATGGGTTCGCCCTTCGTACTATTTTTCCCTTACAAGAGCAAATTTAGCAGCTAGAATTTATATATGGAAGATCTATAATAGAACAGAAACTGAAACAAACGTATCCCCAGCAAACTGTTTTAGTTTTATTTCTTCGAACAGTTCTACTGTCAAATTTAAAACTGGTCTGCGATGCCGTTCTATTTTTTGTATATTTGAAACACGAGTAAAACACTGCTGGGGCTGCCAGTTTTTCTTGTTATAAAATCCAGATTTAAATTTTATAACTGACATAAATTATGCATCTAGAACTAGAACACTACTGAATATGCCCTAAAGATGCCTTCACTCCGTCCGTATTGAGCTCACAGAAAACAAACATCAAAATTTGATTTTAAATAAAAATAAGACACATAAATTCCATGATGACCTATTATACAAACCTTCAACGTAAACGCACTGTGGAATGTCTCCGCTGTTGAACGACCCAATGATCAATATTTGGACCGGGAACTAAAAGAAAAACAATCAAGCGGCTGCAGTCCTTTTCCAATCGAATTCGACGGTAATCTACTTCTTTACGGTTGCTTTTTTTTCAAATCTGTTTTGCACTGTCTGCTACCATACTTATTGACGCTGTATGAATAAATAATTAACACACACAGCCGTTTATAACACGCCAATCACGGTCTCGATCAACGATTGGCATTCCGCAATTTATTTTTCTGCCTCAACTAATATCACTATCCGGTACCAAGCCCGGCCAACTCACACGATTTCTCTTGTAAATATACCGCTTAGCATTGATACTTCATTTATCACTCAAAACACTACTTTTGTCTCACTCGCTGGTATTTTTTTTAATCACTGCAATCACCAAATTTCGGCGACGATAACATCTCGCTCACACCTCAAACACCGAAAACGAAGAAGGCCAAGACGAAAAAGCACCTTTTTTCACCATTAGCAACGCTTCTTTTTGACCAGCGCAGTTTCAAACGTCGCTTGGCATCGATAAATTACTCGTTGGAGATCTTTTGTCACGAATGCAAATTAAATGCACAAGATCCGAAGAATCACATCTTCCATTATTCTTAATTCTGTTTTATCATATTTCAACAAAACAAAAACTTCTCCAAACACTGGGCACCGTTTCCGCTCACTGTAAACAAAACTGAGAACCGGACACCTGTTGGCTGTTAACAAATCGCTTGTTGCAGAATTGCAATTACCACAGCACGTAATGCAAAAATAATCTAGCAGGATTTAACGGCGCTCCAGAATCTCCACCAGAATTCAGAGGACACTGGCAGATCCGCGTGTGCACAAAACTTGCAAAGTCGTATAATATGTCTAACCTCCTACGCCGCTGTTTGGAAACTAACCGAAGCGCCTGCTAGAGCCGTCGTGCATCCGCTATGCTACAGACCATCCGAAACCGACGGTGTTTGATTGTTTTTTTTTTCTTCACTCTCTGCCATGTGCAGCACACAGATTTTCTGGGAGGCCAATCCAAACAAAACCCCAAGCAACCAGAAATGCGTTCGAATGTGCGATCACTACGCTCGGCTCTCGGCTGTCGAGTAGTAACTCTCAGCACGATACAGTTCGAGAGACCAAGCAAATAAAATAGTAGCCCGGGTAGCTCACTCTCGATTTATCTGGCATGTGACCGTTTGATTCTCCATTGCCAATCGACACCTAAAAAGAGCAGGAGAGAGAGAGAGAGATAGAGTTGAGTGCTTCCGATAAGCTATGTTTACATTCTTATCACTTTTCTGTTCCACTCTTCACAATAAATAGCACCACCAACACTGAGAGAAAACCTGTTCTAATCCACCTAATGGTGTAATGATGTCTTTTTGAAATTATTTCAAATACTTTACCTTGACTAGCGAATGAAAACAATGAAGTTTGTTCGGGCATAAACTGCTTAGAGACCAGTGATTCCAATTTCACACGTTTTTAGCGTCGTCAAATCAAAAATGGTTGGATCTCACTCACTTTTCTCAGCGATGGTTTGACCGATTTCATCAAACATAGATTCAAATGTAAGGTCTCCCGGTCCCATACAGAATTCCTGAATTTCATCCGGATCCGACTTCCGGTTCCGGAATTATAGGGTAAAGTGTGTTCAATATTGTACACCGTCACTTAAACCGGCGATACAAAATACGTGAAAATTTTTCTAAACTGGTCTCAAAACTACACAAATCGATAGTCATTATCAGTAGGCAACTAAACAAACCGATTCCGGCTATCCTGGTTCCCGGTATCCGGTTCCGGAAGTACCGGAAATAGTGGTCATATATAGCAAAATGGATCTCACTCACTTTTCTCAGCAATGGTTTGACCGATTTCCACAAACTTAGATTCAGATGTAAGGTCTTCCGGTCCCATACGGAATTCCTGAATTTCATCCGGATCCGACTTCCGGTTCCGGAATTAGAGGGTAAAGTGTGTTCAATATTGTACACCGTCACTTAAACCGGCGAAACAAAATACGTGAAAATTTTTCTAAACTGGTCTCAAAACTACACAAATCGATAGTCATTATCAGTAGGCAACTAAACAAACCGATTCCGGCTATCCTGGTTCCCGGTATCCGGTTCCGGAAGTACCGGAAATAGTGGTCATATATACCAAAATGGATCTCACTCACTTTTCTCAGCGATGGTTTGACCGATTTCCACAAACTTAGATTCAAATGAAAGGTCTCCCGGTCCCATACGGAATTCCTGAATTTCATCCGGATCCGACTTCCGAATCCGGAGTTATAGGGTGCGTACTAGAAGAGTTTGTGTGTCATGTTAGTTGGTGGCCGTTCGAACCGACTACGGTTATACCGGTTCTCGGGTTCCGGTGCCGGAAGTGCATATAATAGTGAACCCATTTCGTTCTCTTAAGGATGGCTTACGCAATCAAAGCACTGTTTTATTCTGTATGTTATGCATAAACAATCACTTGGTTTCTTTCAAAAATCGAAGAGAAAATTTTTGAATAGAATACCACAATATTATATGTACATGAGAAAGGCATCATTACACCACTAGGTGGATTAAAACAGGTTTTTCATTTACCAACAGAGCTGCCATTCATACAGAATTACCTGTAATGTATTGATTTGTATACGTCCATGCGAATTTCATGCAGGATACATATTTAACACATATTGCCAAAACTATATACATAATTGTGCCTACTTCTCATCCTCCAATGCAATACAAAATCCAACCCGTTTTGTTACAATGTTTACTTGCTTCTGGTCTGCCGCCATTTAATTTCGGGTGAAAACTACCAGCACAACAAAAAATAGTCTAGATGAACAACGTTGAGTCAAATGAATGGTTACCTTCCAACATCGCGAAAAAGTTAAATATATTATCAACGTAATCCAATATTTTATTGTGACGATTCATTTTCAAATATTTTGATGAAATCAGGCATCCCTGCAAGCATCTGATCGGTGTTGACAAACGAGGGGAAACCAACTAGTAAAAAAACTTGTACATAACACAAGGGGTGTACAGATAGTAAACAGTTCGCGCAGTACAATATAGGTGGAGCTAGTGCATCACGAAAAAATATTTATATAAGAATTTACTCATACTGTCATGTCTGTTAGTCTGTGATTGTACTACGTTAAAAAACAGAACTATTATTTAATACATTTTCACTCGATCATTATTGAAATTTCGATTGGCCCTTCTCGCACCGTATAACATTGTGGTCCCGGCAAGGATTTGTAATCGAGTTTCACGTAGGTTTCGTCGTCCGTGATTATGCAGTTCAAATTTCCAGCAAGAATCGTATTGTACAGCTTTCGAACCCTCGGCCTGATAGATGCTTCTTGTTTCGAACTACGTTTTGGTTGTTTCTGCTTCTCATAGGTTCGAAGATTCAAACGTTCTTTAGCACGAAGAACATTTGACTTCGAAGTGCCCACTTTTTTGACCACATCCCGAACTGAAACCTTCTTCTTTTGCTCGAACGCCTTCAGTATACGTTTATCCAACTGAGGGTTAGCAGGACCTTTTTTTCGAGCCGTTTTCGGTTTATCCTCAAAGGTGTTATCCTCACCGAACTTCCTGATTGCATTTCGCACGGCTTTTTCACTAACTCACTCTTAGAAATGATATAGAAATAGTCCCGAGAGTACACGCGACCAAGAAGTTGTGTAATGCTGCTGCCCGCTGGAGAGCAAAATATGAATACTAGATTATTAATAAAACCGTTTGACCCCAAACGGGCTGATTTGTGCAAAAATTTCACTGAGCCTACTTGATTCACGTGTTTCTTTATACAGGTTTTCATTTTCCGATATATAAATTTGGGTTCAATACCGTGAAGTCAAATTATAAAACGACTATAAGAAAAAAAAGTGATTACCGTTTTTTATGATTCGTTGTTTTCCTAAAATTCCAGAAATGTGAATTTTATCTTCTTGATAAATATAATTATTGCTTTCACAATGCACTGAGACAACAGGATCAGCACACCTCAGCTGCCACTTCAAATTAAGACCGTTAACTCAAACACCAAAACTGTTCGGCTCTACTTTTTGGAACGATTCCATTCGAATTAGAAGGATGTTTTCTATTTTTTTCGGCTTAAATTGTTCATAAGCATTTTCCGTTCTGTACCTGAAGGATTTTTTGGACGGGATTTTGTGTAAATTTTTCTCGAAACGACCTCCAAATTTCGTCAATTGCTTCAAATTGCAAGTTCGGTTATTTATTTGAGTCCAAACGTCTTCAATTGGCCCAAACGCGATTCGAATTATATCAACCCAGAGTATTTCGAAATTTCAAATTATTTTCATTTGAGTAACTATGAACAGTTTCGTCCAATGTACCCGAACCATCCCGTTTGCTTTCTGTTTTTAAATTACAACGATTGAACCGAAATTTGGGAACTCATCGACATGTTTGATTCACTCTCTTGCTCATAAACCGCCAAACTGATTTTGGTTGTATTTTACTTGAATCATTTGGGACTTTTCAGAGCAGGAAAAAACTGCTTTAAAGTGCGAAGTGTAAGTGTACGTAGGGAAAAATGTTGAGATCGAATCAAAAACAATTGTCAGATGATTCATTTTTACAGAACACTCTACCATTCTACTTCACGGTCGTCAAATGGTGAGATAACTAAGTCCTCACAAGTCCCTATCTCATGCCTCCCCGAGCGTCTATGATGACATTTGGTCAATAGAACGGCGTCGACTGGGTGCTATCGCCTTCTGCGTTAGTAGCAGAATGAGAGGGTGCGAAATGGCATGTAGGTTGAAGCCCATCCTAAAGTGCAGTGTTTATCATAGTATATTACAACATATAATTCTGTTGTTTATTACATCATGTATTATTATTATTATTATTATTATTATTATTATTATTATTATTATTATTATTATTACTATTATTATTATTATTATTATTATTATTATTATTATTATTATTATTATTATTATTAGAAGAGCGTAACTTACACTGCGACATTAACTGTTATATTGTATCATAGCATATTATTTCACATATTATCGTCTTACACTATTTTATGTTATTATATACTATGTTGTATGGTATTATACTGCATTGCATTATATCATATTATATGGTATTATATTATATATATTATATTATATTGTATTCTATTATATTATGTTATATTGTTTTGCATTATGTTGTATTATATTATATTATATTATATTATATTATATTATAGGGTTTATTATGAGTAGTACTACGTTCCTCTGCGCAAAATATATATTTGTTTTCCTTATAAGTTATCATTTTTAAAGTAAATTTTAACTAAATATCAAGGTCGTCACAAGGTGAGCTTGGTCCTCACTGGTTCCTGTTTTATGCCTACACGTATATCTGTGGTGACAATTGGTCGATGGAATGCGTTGATGGCAGAATGAGAGGATGAGAAATGACATATAAATTGAAGTAATATAATATCATAGCATATCGCAACATATCATTTTATTCATTCTATTATTTATTATATAATTCATTGTACTATATTATGTTGTTTTTTATTATTATTTTCATTATTATATTTATTGTTAGTATTATTAATTTGTCATCAATAATAATAACATATATTATTTTTATAGCTGTGGATATTATTATTGTTATTAGAAGAGAAATATTTTACTTCCTGCAGTATTGCGAAGATAGAAGAGCATAACTGACACTCTACATTAACTGTTATTTTATATATTGATTTATAATATATTATATTGTATGACATTGTATTATATTATATTAAATTAAAATATATTATACTATATTATGTTATATTATATTATTTTGTAGTATTTAAGTATTATTATTATTATTACTATTATTATTATTATTATTATTATTATTATTATTATTATTATTATTATTTTTATGATTATTATTATTATTATTACTATTGTTACCATTATTATAATCTTTATCATTATCAGCTAAATTTACATTTCCATACTAAACATTTCACTTTACACATATATTATTAAATTGTATCATATTATATTACGTCATATTTTGTGGTATTATATTATATCACATTGTACTATATTATACTACATTATGGGACAATGTTTGGTATTGTTTTATATAGTATTGTAAGGTATTTTTTTAATACACAATTAAAAGTGTATTATATTGCATTGTGATGTATTACATTTTTATATTTTATGCATAATAATATTTTATTATATTCAGTGTCGTATAGTGAACAAACTATATTATAATATATTATGGTATATTTTACTATATTATGTCACATAACATTATGATACTATTATATTCATCATTAAATATTATAGTAGACTATAATACACTGTACCATACGATTTTGCACCGTTTTATACTATATTGTATTTTATTGTATTATACTGCCGGAAATTATATTAAAGTGTATTATGTTACATTATATATAATACTATGCTCAAGTATATTGTAAGGGAAGAGGGATGGGAGTGCATCAGGGTATCTTACAAGTGAATGACTGGATGAAGGAGTGAAATGTCAACCCGATTCACAGGGGAAAGCTGTGTGTTTTCCCCAGAAGGTCTGAAATGAGTAAGACGCACCCTTCTAACAAACAAACCATCAGGCAGGTTTAAGCTGGTACAGCGAATTCTTTTATTATATGGCCGGATGTTATTGCTGGAAGGCGCCCATTTTGGCCTTCTTAACAGCAGTAATATGAAAGTTATCTGATAATCAAATTCGGATCTACTGTAAGTCTACCTGCATCCACTGGTAATGCCTTGAACTGATGGTGGCTTCACACATACATACATACATACATACATACAACACTCTACCATTCTACTTCACTAATCTCGAGCAATCATGAGGGTCGTTCGATTATCCTAATTTAAGAGTATTCGAAATAATTTCCATCCAAAGATAATTTTTAGCTGTGAGAAATTCACAAGGGCAGCTACAAGTACAGAAATAAAAGGAACAAGTGAAGAAGCTAAGCTCAGGAAAAAATAAAGAAGGTACAGGAACAAGTGTAGAAATGAGGGAAACAAGTAAAGGAAGTACTGGCACAATTGAGTGCAGACAAAGGTACAGAATTAGCAGATGGTACAGATATAAGTACAAAAGTTACAGAACCAAATGCAGAAAATACTAGAGCAGGTATAGAACGTACAGGAACAAATTCTGAAACAAGCACAGAAAATACAGGAAAAAACACACAAATTACCGAAAGAAGCACACAAAGTACAAAATAAAGTGCAGACAATAGAGGAGCAAGTACAGAAAAACAATTAAAAGTTCAAAAGTTAATCGCAAATGTTGTCGAGACAACAATTTTGAATGGCAAATTAGAAGAAGAAAAAGTTATCATTATCATCATCAATAATCGTTATGAGTCTGTAGCGTTAATTTCAGAGTTTTTTTCGGATGGTAAATTGTACGCTTCCTGTTTGCGTTTCGGCAAACCATCGGTTTTATATATTTTGTCCTGTTGTCCGCGATATTAAAAGATTGGGGCCACTATCATAGAGCATCATAATGATAGTTTTCTTTAATAATCATTAAAATTGATAAGTAGTTTTGATTTTCTACATCTAATCTAATATTATTGTGCTACGAAGTGTGCAGGGGTCCGCTAGTCAACATATAGAAACTTGAGGAGTGAACACCACTTCGTAAAAGAAGATTTCGTTCTCGATTTAAATCTCTCTCTTCAATTCTTTGTAAAAGATTTTTGCGGACTTTGACAGCTCAAATCTCCTTCAGTAACCGTAAAATGTTCCTGTTCAGGAAACAGTTTAAAATGTGCAAGTGTTGATGTAGATTTCATCACTCTGTACTCAGACTTTAACAGTTTCTTGTGCGAACGACCTGCGGCTTGATTTGCCTGTCGTACGATTTAGAGTCAACACATTTTTGTAAGTCGACAGACCTGTTCGATTTTTTATTCGATTCCCGTCGGATCAGTTAATTTCGATCTCCGAATACTTTTTTTTACATTAGTACCAGTTAATTTGGTCAGATTAATCAATTTTGACTTCGACTTTGCTAGCGAGTAGTATGGATTTTCGCGATGCACAAGCAAAATTTGTACGGGTCGCTATTCTTGCTTAAATGCCATTTCCACTACCGAGATGTGAATACACGCGGTTTTAATGCGTTTTTTTCACGCGGCTCTTGGATTTCCGAAGTAACGTTACGTTACGGTTTTCTTGTTTTGTCTTAGAAATGCATGAAACGTCGAGATCTGGTGTTATCCCGATTTTTTCAAAGTCAGTTTTATGCCATTCTAAGTGATTTGACATCAAAATAAATTTCTTCCATTTTGTGTTATTTTTTTGGGAGCGGGCCATTTCGCCGAATAGGTCATTTCACCGAAAGTCGTTTCACCGAAAGGGTTATTTCGCCGAAAGGTTCATGTTGGGATCGTTGTGATAGAAAGTCTTTTTAGCAAACACGCAGCATTCATATGTGTATAATCTTGCTAAAAGCTAATGAGTTTTATTAATATTTTTGTGTATAATTCAATGAAATGAAAACTTACATTTAAGCTAACCTCACTTTACCGCGAATTCCCAACAATCGTAATTATAACTGCACTTATTTTACTGTAAATATATGTATATAAAAATTCATTTATTCTTGTTCACTTTAATAACCTTACTTGCAATCGAAAAGTTGTGATACTAATACGCCTAAATATCTTCAAATTTATTTAAATAATTTCGTATTTTAATTATCAACAAATAATCGCGCGAGCACTTCACATGTCTACCATTTACGTTTGACATTTCAGATTTGTCTTCAACGGAAGTATTCATCATAACAGGTTGTGTCGAGAGGGGATCTCCGATGGTTGTATTACTTCGCAACAGTTCATGTCTCCTGTATATTTTCACAAATCTTGATTTGAATTAAAGTTCATACTGTCTTTAAACCTACTGAGAAATTTCATCCGGATCCTACTTCCGGTTCCGCAGTTGCAGGGCGATGAGTGTAAAAGTTTTCAAATCGCCATATAGAGTGATAATATGTACAACACCGAAAAAAGAAGAAAACACAAAACGAACAAGGCGTGCTTTGTTCTATTTCGTACACGTTGTGTAGTGATGTCAATAATAATAATAATAATAATAATAATAATAATAATAATAATAATAATAATAATAATAATAATAATAATAATAATAATAATAATAATAATAAAAATAATAATAATAATAATAATAATAATAATAATAATAAAAATAATAATAATAATAATAATAATAATAATAACTGCTACGGCTGCTGATTCATGATGTTTTGCTTGACTTACATATGCAGAAGTAACAGAAACGCAGGTTCGTTTCGTTTGTTAGATTTCGTTTAATTGGTTTAATCGAAATAGAGCATGAGATAGTAAGTATAGGTTTAACTACGTTCAAAACTGTTTCAATTTGTAGGTCATATTTGTTGGTAGCAAACGAACCAACTTCGGCTATTCCGTTCATCTGAATCCGGTTTCGGAAGAATTGGAAAAGTGTGATCAAAAACTGCAAAAAGGATCTCACTTACTTTTCTTGGAGGTGGCCAAATCGATTTTCACAAACTTATAGGTTCAAAAGAAAAGTCTTACAGTTTCATACGGTTCCGGAACTACAGGTTAAACAGGATTTATAGAGTTTGTGAGATTAGATCCGAACAAATTATCCTATTTCTATTCAATAAATAGTTGTTATTTGCAAATTTCACGGTAATTTTTTGATGTAATGAGTAATATGAGAAAGGCATCATTATACCACTAGGTGGATTAAAATAGGTTTTGTTATATTGTTCTTAACATTGAAAGTCGTTCACCGGATGGTGTCATTAATTCTTAGTTATAAAAGATACACAAGCGGCAATAAGACACAATGATTCTCAAACGTCTTTATCGGATGAGCGATAGGAAAGAAAATGGGTTTTCTTCGTAAAGTGATTCCAATGAATAACTTTACTAGCAAGATTTTAGCTCAGTTTAGCTTCTGAGTTGTATTTTTTCGAAATTTCACACTTCCGCAATGCTGTATCTCTGGTCAGAAAATTGTAATTTACACATGCAGAATCTTGCTCGATTAATCTATACATTTAGCAAACACTGAACGCCATATCTCCGGGAATCTCCGCAGATTTACAGATTTCAAAAAATTTTACGGATCTGTTTATGAAATTTCAAAACTTAAGGCCAAATTCCTCCAAACAATTTTAAAAAATCGAATAAAAATTTCCCTAAATTGCTTGAAAATACTCTTAGAAATGATATAGAATTAGTCGAAAAAGTACACATTCGTATTCCAAAACTATTGCTCCTATCAATATGAACCAAACGGCATTTTACTCGTTAGCTGTCTCTCTCTATGGCCGAAACAGCAACCAAAAATATTCATTGTTATTTAAAAAAGTTTTAAACAATTAAAATTGCCAGAAAAGGGTCAAAAATCGAAAAATAGCCGTCATTTTGTTTTTTTCTCGGTGGAAATTTTTCATTCCAGCTCAGACCACAGCCAATTCGATACTATGAAACTGTTTTGTATTTTGCATTCCGATGATTGGTTTCCAAGAAATGATGACACCCACTAGAAAATTAAACGAGTTTGAGCAGTTGTTTTCAAATTTGTATGATGTTTAATATATGTAGTTTTATCTGTAGTATTAGTTTGAAATATTGTTAAAACAATAAGTTAAAACATATTTTTTTGAGGAACCAGACCTTAAACAGGTAAAATTTTTTAGTTTTCAACCGCAGATCTGGAATCATTTGCCTAAGTCTGTTTAACTAAATCCAAAGATTGAATTCCGCCGTTATCCGTAAGCAACTAGCTTTTAATGAACTACAGAAGAACATTTCGCTTATATTGAAATAAGACTTTGGTTTACTATACTTATATACCCGTTTAATTAGATCTACAAAATTGACGTTGTGACAATCTGACATCGCTGTCTAGCGCTGAAAAGTTTGTAAAGCCAAAAAACAAAAATTCTAAATCAGAGTAATTTTACGTCTAGTTTTGAAGATTTTAACCGCTTTTGCCTTTCTCATATAGAAAGGCTATGAAAACATTGTAAAGGTTTCTTGGTCTCATAGCCTGCTATTGCAATTTACCCGTATCAAACTTCCGATTCGAGAGTAACGAAAAAAAAAAAGATGCAGAAATTGATAAAATTTTTCTTCAACTCAGATTCCACTTCAAGGCCCTTCAGTCGCAGCTATTGAGTAGTGCTATTGAAGTTCAAGCTGATCCGATCTCCGGTTCCGAAGTAACGGGGTAAAATGTGCAAAATAATTTTGAAAAAGTACACTCGATTTAATTAGGGACCGCTTAACCAATTTCACAAGCTTAGGTTCAAATGAAAGGTCCTGCAATCTTATAAAACCCTATCAAATTTCATCCGGAAACGACTTCCGGTTCTCACTCATTCCAACCAATCCAATTCCTCATCCATCCCGAAAATCACACAACTTCAAATTCAAATTTAAGGTATTATGTACCCATAAGGAAGCGTAAAATTTTGTCCGGATCCGACTTCCAATGTTGGAACTATAGGGTTAAGTGTGTATGAAATTGCAACCCGTCATTTAGAGCGAGAATGCAAAAGTAAGGATTTTTTCTAAATTTGGCTCATAATTGTTTCAATTTATAGATTTTGCTAGTTGCTGGTCAAACAAACCGATTTAGCTATACCGGTTCCAAGTTTCCGGTTACGGAAGTCCCGGAATAATGGACCAAAATCTAAAAAACTGAGCTCTATTCATTTTCTCAGAGACGACTGAATGCTCTTGGAATGGGCAGAATTGAATTATTGAAATTGAGGCTTCTTGAGCAAAATAATGTTCCACTGGAGTGCAGGTAAATGAAAGTTATCCACATTCAAAAACCGGGGAACACGACACTTGAACACTCTTAACAAGGTTCCCAAATTGGAAATATTTTCACACTCTATTTCGAAAATTACATAGTAACAATGGAAATGATCATTATATTGCTTCAAATCATAATTATAATCAATTGGAAGCAACACAAAAGTACATACAACTAGAAAAAATAGTTGACAGAAAAAAAAATGTTCATGAGAATGACTCGCCCCTCAAAAACTACCTCGCGGATCACGGATTAGAAATAGTACATTCAGAAATTGTTCAAAACTTATTGCTTTATTCTGATGGCAAATGGACAGTTATTCGAAGTAGCACAGAAATTCAAAACACGAACGTCAAGCGACTTAGTGTGTGTTAGAATGGGGATTGTAAAGGCACTCTTTTCTAAGAGTGTATTTTCATATATACTCAAATGCATGTGAATTGTGATTACTAATTATTTTAAAACGTGTTTTGATCATATTTTTATTTGAGCCTAAGTTTGTGAGAATCGGCATCTCCACGAAAATGAAGTGAATTCCGTTTTAGAGCTTTTGACCTAAACAAACCCATCAAGCATCAGTAACTTTAAACATCAACGCATCGCATCCTTGGATGGAGAAAATTAGACAAAAGCTACCACCAAACCCGGGGCCCATTGAAGTGCATTGGACCTCAGCTCACACCAGCACAGCAGGCAATGAAAAACTAGTCAAACAAAGCACTGTCATACCAGCGGTAAATTAAACTAAAACCTCATTCAATGACTTCAAAACAAGGAGTTTGGGATGTGTCCGTACCAAGAAAATAAAGCGCAAGTGAAAGATGTCGAAAACAATAAAATTTATTCCACAAATAAAATATTTAGAATGTTCAGCTCTGTCAAATGCTTATTTGCTACCAGTAGGTGTACCTCGTTCGCAATTCTCGTTTAATTTAACAGATCCTTGGAGGATGCCTTTTCCGGTTGTTTTTAAAACGATGTTTTTCAATATTGCATCCTCCAAAGCGGTTTTTAATTGGGGTTTCATATCTTGATCCCTAATATTATATGTGTTTTTTAAATACTTTTTTATGCGGATCACCGAGACGCCTTTAACCGGATCGGCCGGTGAATTTCTCAGCGCGTCCATCAGTTTCTCCATGAAACTTGAATTGCCGCAGTCGATTATTGGTGTGCTGGTGCACAATGGCGCAGTGGTTCTAATGAACAAATCGTACTCAGCATTCGTCTCCGTGGATCGTGCCATTATGTGAGTTCTGAAGCTCAAATCGCTAAAACAATGTATTCAATTTCATCATTTTTAATTCATTATGTATAACACATTTTTACTTACACTGACCTGCCTTAGATTTCTTTTTTTGCATTTAATTTTTCACAGTGATTTAATTTTCGTTGCCAGATTTCTGGTTATGTTACTCTCGACGCCTACTTTGACTGACTGACGAGTGAAGTTCTCGGCGATTAGTACAATTAGGATTAGAATTATTTTTATGCTTTTGTCGAAAACGAAATACTCACAATTGCAGAAGATTGTCGTTTTCTATCTTATGCTGTATCTCGGACCAAACAATAATTCTTCGGCCATTCGATTGAAATATTTTGCCACCAATGTATTGTGAACACTCTGCTACTCTGAGTCTGTTTGTAAACGTTAAAAATAATAGGATAATTGAAATCTATATATATATATATATATATATATATATATATATATATATATATATATATATATATATATATATATATATATATATATATATATATATATATATATATATATATATATATATATATATATATATACAGGGTGATTTTTTAAGAGCTTGAGAACTTTTTTAAACAATAAAACGCATAAAATTTGCAAAATCTCATCGGTTCTTTATTTTAAACGTTAGATTGGTACATGACATTTACTTTTTGAAGATAATTTCATTTAAATGTTGACCGCGGCTGCGTCTTAGGTGGTCCATTCGGAAAGTCCGCTTTTTTATCGACAAATTTTGTTCAGCGATGAGGCTCATTTCTGGTTGAATGGCTACGTAAATAAGCAAAATTGCCGCATTTGGAGTGAAGAGCAACCAGAAGCCGTTCAAGAACTGCCCATGCATCCCGAAAAATGCACTGTTTGGTGTGGTTTGTACGCTGGTGGAATCATTGGACCGTATTTTTTCAAAGATGCTGTTGGACGCAACGTTACAGTGAATGGCGATCGCTATCGTTCGATGCTAACAAACTTTTTGTTGCCAAAAATGGAAGAACTGAACTTGGTTGACATGTGGTTTCAACAAGATGGCGCTACATGCCACACAGCTCGCGATTCTATGGCCATTTTGAGGGAAAACTTCGGAGAACAATTCATCTCAAGAAATGGACCGGTAAGTTGGCCACCAAGATCATGCGATTTGACGCCTTTAGACTATTTTTGTGGGGCTACGTCAAGTCTAAAGTCTACAGAAATAAGCCAGTAACTATTCCAGCTTTGGAAGACAACATTTCCGAAGAAATTCGGGCTATTCCGGCCGAAATGCTCGAAAAAGTTGCCCAAAATTGGACTTTCCGAATGGACCACCTAAGACGCAGCCGCGGTCAACATTTAAATGAAATTATCTTCAAAAAGTAAATGTCATGTACCAATCTAACGTTTAAAATAAAGAACCGATGAGATTTTGCAAATTTTATGCGTTTTATTGTTTAAAAAAGTTCTCAAGCTCTTAAAAAATCACCCAGTATATATATATATATATATATATATATATATATATATATATATATATATATATATATATATATATATATATATATATATATATATATATATATATATATATATATATATATATATATATATATATATATATATATATATATATATATATATATATATATATATATATATATATATATATATATATATATATATATATATATATATATATATTAGAACAAAGTAACCAAGTTAAAATCACAAATATTTTCCCTATTCAAATTAGTTCAAAAATTTTAGTTACTTAGTTAAGAAATATGAAGGATTACGGAGACGAACTACGGAGATAACAGAAAAAATTGGTTATATAATAAGATATTTCTAGCAAATTTGCTAATATTTATATATTTAAATTTGGCGCAGTTATTTCTTGCTCTTCAGAAATAGTCATAAAGATATTTTTATAGGGGAGGAAACGTAGCAAGTATCATTAACAAAGGGGGTCATGGAAAAATTCATAAAATTCGACAAGAATCGATAATTTTTGAAGATCATGCAAACATTTTCCATACCTTAGATATGATATATATGGGGGGTGGGTGTAGCAAGTGCCTTTAAAAAGGGGGTTGTAACGGCATAACTCCGAAACTACTGAACGGATTGCTATCACACTTGGCATAGCTGCTTTATGCTCTTCAGAGATAGTTGTAAGGGTATTTTTATGGGAGAGGGAGCGTAGCAAGTATCCTTAACAGGGCTCATGAAAAAATTTATTTAATTTGACGGGAATTTGAAGACTACCTCACCTGCATTTATCATTTTGAGGTCTGAACTGACAATTTTCATATCGTATACTATTTATTGTATTATGATTCAACTTTACATTGCTAGGATTTAAGCTAGGTGTTCGGTAACAAGAGTTAAGGGAGGAGTAAGGAATAATTTGAATCAAAAAACTTTTTTTATGTAATTTTTACGGAGAAACAGCTTAAGCAAATTTATTCAAACGTTTTTTACATTATAAAGCATAATTTACTAAATATTTAGTTAAATTTTTGAATGTTAATATGAAAACATAAGGCGGTAACAGACCATTCCCCAAAACCTCTTTTAAAAAACACGTTGCGCGGTGACCACGATAACTCGGCGTAGAATTATCTGAAACCAAAAATGTTCCTAAATTTACTTAAAGTACGAGTTATTTCTTCCACCTCCCACTCCGTCTCCGAAATTCTTCAAGTTCTCAATGGAAAATTGCCATTATAACATCATTTGCTTCTGAGATTTTTTTTGTTCCAATTATAGAGGTTTTAACCTTGAGGTCATTCACCTCTTCGGGTCAGAAAAACCATCTAACCCTTTGTACGGGGTTGGGGATCGAACCCAGGTGCCTAAAAGGTATCAACTTCTTCTGAGATTCTGTGAATTTTGATGTCGGAAAAATTATAAATCGTCTAGTCATGTGGAATGTTTTCCTAAACTACAAAAGGTTGTAAAGGGACTTTATTGCTCACTTGAATGAACCCCGGTTACAATATACTACAAATTTTAAAAAACATGACATGGTAACTCTGCTAGCTGGCCGTCCAACTTCATCCCGCCCACAATTCAGCTGTTTTTCACAGTTGGGCGAATCTTACAAAAGTAAACGAGTTTCTCTCACCTACTAATAAATGCTTCAAAATCCTACAATTTTGCCTGAAAATTTGGATTCTATAAAAATCTCAATCTTAGTAATACAAAGAACTATAAAGGGCGCAACTGTCCTTCCATTTGTTTACTTAAGTTTCGCCCTCCGTGTTCCATGCCAACAAACAGGGCGATACTTCAATTTCTAGTAAGGAAGGGCGAAACTTTTTTTTTCTTCATTTTAGATGGTTTCCGAGCCTATTAATACTGGAAATAGTAAATGAGACGATAAAATTACCCGCGAAAACCAACAAATTTCACGAAAAATGCGCAAGGGCGTATCTTCATAATTTACACAGGAAGCATAAAAGTAAACAAATCGAAAAAATGCGAAACTCTTTTTATGTTAGATCATTCAGTATATATAAAGGAAAGTGGTAAATCATCGACTAATCAAAAATTGATCTGGAAATATACGATAATTTCTAAATTGGATTTGAAACCAAAGTCAACACATTTATCGACGTTTTTCTCCATTTGCTGTCAATGTTGGATTCGCCCTTCTATGAAAAACAGCTGAAATATTGTTTTGAATTTATATTTTCGGAAGTTTATAATCCAATGGACAATTTTTAATGATTTTTCGGGCCGAAAATTTTTCATTTTACTTCCCTTTGAGAGTATTTTTCCACAAACTTTTTCATCGCTGGTGTTAAGATATTTTTTCTTATATATAATAGGTAAGGTAACGAAACTTCATAGAAAAATATAAGACTTTTTTTATCGCGACAGCATATATGTTTTTATATACTAATCGGTTCTAATCAAATTTGTCTAGACTTTGTCAGATTTAATCTATGATATAAGCCTTCAAAGTCGAGATATTCGATGAGCAAGTAGAGGTGTGCTGCAATTTTCAGCAGTTCTTCAGTCAGAAAAAAGTATAGCACGAGAAGTAAACTCAATGAATTATTCCGCAATAGTTCATTCTCAAACGAATGTTAAGCCTGACTTTTTGGATTAAATATGAGTTTTGATCAATTTTTCACCAATGTTAATTTGGTAAGTTGGTTACATTTAATAAATGTAGATTTTAATTCCCTAATAAAAAAGTTAACAACACTGCTTCAATGCATTCGTATTAGATTGCGCTACACAAGATAAATAAAACTAAACATTTTCTGTTACAAAAGCAGTTTGTCGGAAAAATAAATAGTTTTACGACAACCCTTCATGTCAATTGCCTTTCGCATGTTAAATTAACGGTTCCTATTTTGCGGAATTACTTATAGAAGGTAGGTAAAGCTTTATTTCGCAATAATTTCTGCAAGATCCATACATATCCATACAGGAAAGTGTTTGTTGCTAATCAAGTGTGTTAGTGGAAGTAAGCTGAAACTGAAATAATTTTTCTCGGGTTTTCAAAAAAAAAAAAACGGAAGAGATTTGGACTAAGATTTTCGTTTTTCTTGAATTACAATTATAAATTACAAAGCCGAATGAACTGATTTGTTTATAATTCAACTATATGGACGTTTAATTAATTAAAATCAGCGCAGGAATTTGTTTTTACGCACAATGTTGACATTACTCATACGCTTACAAGGTGTCTTGCTCCTTAAGCGTGCTGTCCTCAGTCCTTAAGGGTGCATTCGTTTCGAGTTTTCTCTTTGCTATAACAGCAATATTGAACAATTTTCGAAAAATTATTTCTTCTTAGAGTCGAAGCAAAGATATTGTACCCAATTATATCACAATTCGTTGATCGAAAGTCGAGTACCCGGGAAAATATTACTGCGGCTTTACTAATGAGCATATTTCAGCAGTTCAATGGTTCTTACAGCTCTTTCGTAAACATTTTTAGGCCTTAGAAAAGCTGACTTGTAGAATCTCTTGTAGAAACTCACACTGTGAGTGGTGCATAAAATAAATCTCATCACAATTTTTCCCACACCAGAACGAGCACTGCGTGAACTACGAACAGCGTACAAAGCCAATGTGCAAAATGCCAATTTGCTAATACCAGAGGAAGATAAACTCGTAGTAATTCTTAGCGGAAAATGGTCTGAGAGGAATTGATTAATCAAGGCCTTTCGATGCTCCACAATATTGATGCCATTTCACTCAAATGTAGAACAGCAGAATATTCTCCTTTCATTTGAAAATGAAATTTGAAGCTGAATACTTGTTTCTGGAATTAGATTCTGTATCTAGAACTGAATTCTGAGCCTTAAACCAAATACAAATTATAATACGGAGTACTCCGACAAATTTTCAAGGACACATTTTGCATCGTGCGGTACATTGTCATGATACACTGTCAGAGTGACAATGTACTTTAACGAATTTTCCATACAACTAGCAACGCTGAAGGGTAGAAATCAATTCGTCATAGTTACTGTTTATTATGATGAAAAAGACGGAATCAGATTTGGTTTCGAAGAGAATCGATAATTTGATGCGCCAAAAAGTGGAACATTTCACTAAGTTGTACCCTGCAAGGAGTGCGATACAACAGTGTGACGGGCCACATTCTCAACGGTTCAATTTGAACTCGTCATTTCGGATTAATAAAATCTCGTGATGTATCTATGGTGAGTATTTCTGAAATACAAGAGCATTTAACTTCGCTTATAATTCATTGGAAACTTTTTGTATGCAGTTTCAGTCACCTAGAAGGCTCTAATTAATTTAACGCAAGAATCGCGATCGTGCAAAGCGTGATTTGATGGAATCGTCTCTACCGGCGTCCGCAATGAAGGAGACTTGCACACTTCAGCCACTGGAGTCGTTTCCCGTTGAGATCATCTACCAGCGTCAGCCAAATACGGACCGCGTAGCCAATATTATAATTCCTATTAGTGATAATACGAAGTGACTTACCAGGGCTGTTTTGTGTACTCTAAGCTCATCAATTTTGACGACCTAAGTGATATACTTATCATCATTTTTTCATTCATACTCAATTGCATTTATATTATTGTTCAGTAGTAATCACACGATCGTCAACACATTAAATTTTCATACTCGACCCTTCTTTTGAAATGCTACTTTTAAGACGAAAACAAAATATACGTTTTTTGTGTCGTAATCGAGTTTGAACATCATGAAATATGAAATAAACCGATTTTATAAAAACATGAAAATGGATTTATTTGCAATTGGGGTCGCCTTCGACGGGCAACGATCTTGAACGAAAACGAACGAGCGAATGGTATTTTTGCGATCAGTGAATGGATTTCAGCCGGACCATTCTAGTTCTCGCGACCCATGCTGGTCAAGATAACGGTAAGATTCGAATTTTCTTCGGCCCTAGCTCACAAGCTAAGCTTTTAGTCATCGCATCCATTATTTGTAATTGCTTATAGTATGTTCACATTAACGCTGATATCAAGTGATATACCGATATACTTGATATCCGATGATATCATGTGCGATATCACTTGATATCCCATACAATTTGATGTAAACGCAATAATAGAGTTTAATAGAGCAACGATAAACAAACAAGTTTGTTTTGCACCGTAGCAACTAGCATAAAGCGTTGCCAGAAACGATCTCCTTTCACATTTTCACACTATCGCAACGAAAGGGAGATATTTGCTAGGCTTACTTGTTCATGCTGTGAACCAAACATTGGCGATTCGTTTATATGGGACTTAGGGGTATTATTATTTGTATTTGCTTAAACTATGTTCAGAAACTGAATTCTTAATGCTAGAACTGGAACTGTTATCTCTAAATTGCGGAACCATAACAAAACAAGCTATTATACCAAATGGAAGCATAATTTTGCCATTTTTTCGCTTTTTATTCAGGTCGTGCCTTTTATTTGAGCCTAAGTAGGAGCAAAGTGTGTGTATATTTTTGTCAACTACACGCACACAGACATTTTGCGATCTCGGCGAACTGATTCCAACGGTTACGGATCACATATCGGTTTTCACAGTGATTGTATTAGCCTTCTCTTTATTGATTTTGCTTAAGCAGCTTACATACATCTTGGATAGCATACCAAGCACCCCGTTTTTGAGTAATTATCCACACTTGAAATTTCACACGACGCAGCTGATGGGAGCTTTTAAGCTGCTTCTCCATGAGCAGCGCGATAACTCCAACAAATCATGTAAATCCGTCCATCAGTTCTTGATTGATGCGTCCACAAAGAAAAACCAAAATTTACGAACTTATACTAATTAATACAAATAGCGAATCGATTCAAATAAAGATTGCATCAGTTTTTATCGGTATTTGCTGTTTGGTACTTGAAATATGTAACATAACATCTAATGGTCCTATTTTGGTGAATCTGTGCAACTCATTTGCTTGAAACCAGGGAGGACGTACTTTGTGATCTATAATGGTTCTCTATTCAACTATCGCCCAGTCACTTACCAATTTTTGTTATTTAATTGCAATCAACTCCAAGCTTAGTTATTTTCGAATCGCACATTTTTACATGTTCTTTGGTGTAAATGCAAGGAAAAGGAAACATAATTTTTCCAACTAAGGCATTATTAGCAGGTTTTATTCAATGAATACATTAAAATAATGTTTGAAAAATTTTGCACAATAATATTTTTCCTGCAATTTCAGTCAATATTGCGTTGTTCTGCTCCCAATGCTCATGACTCTAGAATAGACCGAACTAGTTTACTAAAACGTATTTTTTTTTATTCTTATACATTGCTAACATTATAGAAAAGCCCTTTATATTTTATCCACCTAGTGGTCTATGTCTGTCTTATAAACCTATACTCTTATGTCGTTTTCGCTTGAGAAAACTGAAACTGATCCAGAGTAGTTTCATCAAACAACCACTTTTAACAAAACTGTGTTGGTTCCGCACTTAGCAACGGGGATCTGAGCAAACCTGATATAAAAACCAGGTTCGAAACTGACTTGATTTTCAGTTCAACAATATTGAAACCGTGTTCGAAACTAGCTTCAAACAAACGGTTTGACAGCAGTCAGAATGGAAACTGGGTTAGGTTTGGCATAAAGCGAAAACGACATTAAAAACATGAAAATTAAAAATAACGTGAATCAAAGTAACCCGTGTTTTTAGGAGTCGGCAGCTTTCACTCTGACTGCTGTCAAACCGTTCGCTTGAAACCAGCTTCAAACCTACTTCCAACGTCATTGAACTAAAAATCGAGTCAGTTTCGAACCTGATTCTTATATCGGATTTCCTCACTCCCATGTCGCTAAGTGTGAACCCAAAACAGATTCGTGAAAAGTGTTTGTTCGAAGAAACTACCCTGGGCCAGTTTTAGTTTTCTTAAGCGAAAACGACAATGCTGCTGACATGACTTGTTTTACATCCTTTGGGTTGCAAATTTGGATGATTTGGATGACGATTGTGACACTCCTTTAAGGAGCAACACCCCAACTAACCAAAAGTTCGGATAAAAGGGACTTATTTGGCTTAAGCAGCTCTCAAAGTTAATCAATAGCATTCTAAGCAGCCCATTTTTTAAGTAATTATCCACACTTGAAAGTTCGCGCGACGCAGCGGAACGAACTTCTATGCTGCTTCTAGAACAGGGCTTGTATTGTGAATCCTCAAACGAACGAAGCAACAAAAAATATCTGCTGTGAACACTTTGCTTGACATAGCTGAATGAGAGACCTATATTAGAGAGAAACTGGATGCGTGAGAGTATATGCTACTGAGCAGACCAATTCCCCTTGCCAAGTAAATTGTCTGTGCTCTCATTCTCAGTTACAACTTGAACTAAGCAATCCATGACAATGTAATGAAATGAAGGGTTCACTCTCGTTAGTATTGTACGAGAAAGAAGACCATGCCTCACGTTGTGCTACAAGACGCGAAGCAACGTCATATAGGCAATGTTTACGGTTTATTTTTAAAAAGTAGGTTTACAGAAATCATTTTTAACATAATGTTCGCATTCCAAGACCAAATTTGATCACATTTCAAACAGACTTTAAACATTTTATAGCAGAAATTTTGCATTTGAGCCCATTTCAAAACGATCCATTTGTTTCTTGGCAGTTTACACTGTGTACATATCCTAGAAACACTAAAAGCAATGTTCTTTAAATTAATATTCATCGGAACTAAAAGTTATGAAACTAGTTTCCTCATAGGCATCTACAATATGAGAACCATTCATCAAATGCTAACCTCATGAAGCATAGGTCTCAGCAAGCGGGCATATTCATGAACTAATGAACGAACGAAGCAGCTCTCCTGGCTTGGGTTGCGCTGTGAATTCTACCTGACATACGAATGTGTGTGAATAGCACAGATAGTGAAACCCTTTCGTTCATATTCGTTGCTTCAATATGCAAGCCCTGTTCTAGAATACATTGTTCAGCTTCTATGCAGCGAGAAAGTTCACGCGGAACTTGTTCTGTACTTCGAACTGTCAAAAATTGCCACGTGTTTTGTTAAGCAACTAGAAAGTTCACGCGGAACTTGATCTGTACTTTCAAGTTCTCAAAAGTTCCGCGTGTACTTTTACGCAGCAAGAAAGTGGACTTTTTAAGTAATTGTGGAACTTCTGGTTGCTTGGGACTCTTTGCAAGCGTATGAGTAATGCCAACAATGTGTGCGTAAAAACAAATTCCGGCGCTTCTTTTCCTGATTTTACTCATAAACCAATCGGTTCATACTGCTTAAAATTGCAATTCAAGAAAAGCGAAAAACTTAGTCTAAAACTCTTCCGTTTTCCTTGAAATTGCTCGAGAAAAATTATTTCAGTTTCAGCTTACTTCCACTGACACATTTGATTAGCAACAAACACATTCCTATGTGGATTTCCTCTTGCACAAATTATTGCGATATAGAGATTTACGTACCTTCTATAAGTAAACCCGCGAAAAAGGAACCTTTAATTTAACACGCAAAAGGCAATGGATATGGAATGTTGTCGTAAAACTATTTATTTTTCCGGCAAACTGCTTTTGTAACAGAAAATGTTTAGTTTTATTTATTTTGTGTAGCGCAATCTAATACGAATGCATTGAAGCAGTGTTGTTAACTTTTTTATTAGGGAATTAAAATCTGCATTCATAAAATGTAACCAACTTACCAAATTAACATTGGTGAAAAATTGATCAAAACTCATATTTAATCCAAAAAGTCAGGCTTAACATTCGTTTGAGAATGAACTATTGCGGAATAATTCATTGAGTTTACTTCTCGTGCTATACTTTTTTCTGACTGAAGAACTGCTGAAAATTGCAGCACACATCGAATATCTCGACTTTGAAGGCTTATATCATAGATTAAATCTGACAAAGTCTAGACAAATTTGATTAGAACCGATTAGTATATAAAAACATATATGCTGTCGCGATAAAAAAAAGTCTTATATTTTTCTATGAAGTTTCGTTACCTTACCTATTATATATAAGAAAAAATATCTTAACACCAGCGATGAAAAAGTTTGTGGAAAAATACTCTCAAAGGGAAGTAAAATGAAAAATTTTCGGCCCGAAAAATCATCAAGGATTGTCCATTGGATTATAAACTTCCGAAAATATAAATTCAAAACAATATTTCAGCTGTTTTTCATAGAAGGGCGAATCCAAAATACTACAGATACTACTTTGGTATTTAATCCAGTCAATATTTTTTGTCAAATCATAAGGAATATTAACTGAATTAGCAATGCCTTTGTTACTGCTAATTGAGATGATGATTGGTAAATGATCGCTACCGTGTAAATCAGGAGATACTTTCCAGGTACAATCTAGTCGAATTGGAGCCGAGCAAAGAGATAAATCTAATGCACTTGGACGTGCAGGAGGTCTTGGGATTTTTTTTGTTTGATTGGCCTGTATAACCGTAACGGATGGCTTGCTACTACGGGCTTCGGTATCCATCTTTTTATTTGTTTTTTTTTTCACTATAGGAAATAATGTTTTTTGATAGTAGGATACCCGTTTTTTCGTGTCGTGCTGAAATTTGAAATGTTTTCATATATAAGAATGGATAGAAAAGAGCATCACAAAACAAAGTGAAAAATGTTAAAATACTTTCATATTGTTGAATCCATTGGAAAAACGTTACAATCGGGTTCTAAAATCCTAAAGGCTATTGTGTTGAGATCACCAGTTAAAAAATCTCACTCGGTTAACATATAAAAAATTTATAGATCATAAAATCAGTCATAAATTGACTCACTTGAATTTCGAGAAGGGGAAGCATTATTCGCAACAACAAAAAAACAACAGGGGAAGGAAATTGCCACTTTTATGTTACACAGAATTAGATCATGTATTAGTTGATAGAATCTTGTTGTCAATAACAAACACGTTTTGCGAATCGTATGGTGTTTAAAAGTATTTTAAATCTAGATAAACTACTTTAGAGTTACAACTAAGAACACTTTTAGCTAATATGCCACAATCTTATAACAACTGGGAATTTTCTAGAACATCTTATCTACTGCGAGACGAAATCATAATTCGAAACTTGAGCTGTTCAACATCCTTGTCTGATCATCAGGTTGGCAAAACGGAAGACCTTCAACCAGCTGAAAAATCCATACGGCTCAACTCTATGCCGTATGCCGTCGAGAGTTGATGCTGCAGCACCAGTTCCCATCTCCACGCCACCATTGCTGGCCTCGGGTGTATGCTGTTTCGTGGCCGGAGGATTGGCTGACGCTTTGTCGGCTGGAATTTTCGGTGAAGTCATGCTAGTGCTGCAACACTCGTGCTCTCTAGTTCCTGTTTCTCTTACTCTCCAGTACGCGCTCTCGTCCTGTCGTGCAGTTCCTATTATATAATAAAAAAAACTTTATCACAATCAAACACAACTTTAAATAATCAATTGATTTACAAAATTTATCTAAAAGTTTTAATATCTTTACAACGATTGGTTGAGAGTAGTTCTAAATTACCGTGCTCGTCGTTGGGTTTATCACGAACTAGTGAAACGTTTGAAAAACTTTCCTACACAACATGCCGAATAGCAAAAACACGTACCTACCTTCTATCGCCCTTATGCAATACTTCCGATAAGTAGGGCAAACGATAATTGAATAACGCACTGGCAGTAATTGTTGACACACGATCCGCGCTCTTCCGATAATCGCTGGTACTGCAGTTATGCCCTTTATCGTGCTTTCGGAGTGTTGATTTCTAGTGACACTCAGTAGGCGACGACCAAAAACTGAAGTTGCACTTGATCACTGTCCAATGAACGAGTCAGGATACTTTCTGGTTCAGGATTGTTCCTTCGGGGCTCTACTATTTCCATATGACGGTATCGAGCGTCCCGAAACATCCACGAAGGAAAACGGAGACGTGGAGAGGTCAAGGTTCGCTCTCTAGAAATTGTTTGCCCACACTGTCTCGCAGGGACGGTCAATTCGTCGTGTGCTACATTGAAACAGGTGGAAAACAGTTCGGAGCGCGCGCATGCGATCTACCGACAACCTTGCAACTGCATCAATATGTGCATAGGCCATCGCTGCACCAGATCGAAAGAGCGATAGAGATGCTGAGAGTTTCATTCATTCATTTCATGTGTGTTCCAGCTGATTAAAACTGTAGTCGGTCAACAAGAACAGCGTAATGGATATCACACGATTCACAGTGACTATCCAATTTTTCGTCCCATAATTTATAGATAATTTATAGATTGGTTTGTTGTGATAGTGACTTATCTAACTTATATGTGTCATCGATTTCACAGACTAATCAAAGCATGCGGTGGAATTGAAATTGTTGTCATGTGTCAAATCGTTTGCGTTGCACACTTTTGTAGACAATGGTTTTGATGGATTGCTCTTTGATATCGTCATGTTCACTGCTATTTGAATAAAAGAGTAACTTAGAAAATGATACTGAATAGAATACGACGACGATTTATCAGTTTCTTGCATCAGTTTCTTTCGTTTTTAACTCATCAGAGCATTAGCAGTACATGTTGAACTGCTAATGCGCTAATAAGTCTGAGACGAAATGTGAAAATAAGAAAATAATAATGTAACCCATAGATATCGTCGCAGACTAACAGACAGGACACTCAAATTGGATTCTTCAATCATGCCACGGAACGACCGAAATTAGCTCTACGCCTAATTCGTATCACTGTTTTTGAATTAGTTGAATTTAACAACAAAATTTCCAAAATAACTATGAAATTAGTTAAAATTGAGAATTTACTTTGCTGAAAAAAACTCTTATTTTTAGAGAATGTGTTTAGTTGGCGAATATCCTGGACACAAACCAGCAATATTTCAATCCAACACGAAATTCTCATTGACAACTAATTTTGTTATTAAAATCAGATAAATTTTTTCTATTTATCTATCACCATCATTGCTGAAGGACAGTACGAAGAAAACAAAAATGAAATTGGTTTGATTAACCACTTTATTAGTCAAAAACTCATGAGACGTGTCAAAGCAAAACAATCCATTAAAAAGCTAAAAAGGACAGCCTTGTTGAAACTGCCTGAAAATTGTTTTGATGTTTTTCGGATGTGTTACGATATATCCATATATAACTTTCTAAACCGATATGTAAAAATGACGCAAACTATGAGTGGAAAGTGTATTTATTCAGAATTTGTGCGCATTTGAAGAGATTGTGTGTAATAATGTTTTTACGCGGAACAGGAAAGTGAGTTTCGAATGTTGCTCTCTAATTGTACATGTCGAATTATGTTTTTTGTATCTTCCAACCTTCCGGGCTACGCCGTCCGGTGTACTACTTGTATTCGGGTTTTGTGTTCCGAGTGCTCAAAGTTTTCAGTGAGAGAGTCGATTTCGCGAAGTCGAATGAAGAAAACAGCAATTGAGAAGAAAAATTTTCAAAATGAAGTTTATGTTTCGCTTATGTCTTTTTCTCCAATACAACATCGTATCGCCAATATAGAAAAGATAATCGTGACTGATTTTTTTTTTCGGTAGTCGTGTGCCATCTAGTGGCTAGTAGTCATTACGGTGTTAACGTTTTTTCGGTGTCAGAGCGCCATGTAGCTGCAAATGGCAGAAACCAATTCAACCATTTATGTTGGTTGAAAACAACGTTTTGTTTCTCTAATTCAACTAAAAAATTAGTTGAATGGATATGAAGCGTGCCTTAGCTAAGAAATTGGTGTTTAATTGGTGAATTCAACTAAAAAAAATAGTCATTTCAACAAATATTTTATTATTATTAAGGGAATTAGAATTAAAAAATCTAAATTAGCAAAAGTAAGATTTTTTTAGTTGTCTCAAAAAATAACTAACTAAAATCAGAAAATCAACTAATTTTTTCGCCAAAATGCTGATTTCGGTCTTTCCGTGTGTTAATAGCCATTTCGAATATTACTTCAGTTGGGACAGCACTCGCATACGTCACATCCAAAGTAACAATTTTAGTTTCAGAACCAGCTATTAGCAGTTTGGAAGATTATTTCATAAAACTAGCCTTAACACTGCAAACTCCACCATAACCGACTGAAAACCATTATAAGGCCATGTTCCAGCGAAGTGGACCAACCATCAGAAGGTTTATTAATGTTGCGTCTTTGTGGAACATATTTATGGTGATGTATGTCTTAGAAAAAATTAAATTTACGCTTGACGTAAATTCAAGTATGCCGTAATTTCTTCGGTGATGACACAATATTACATCTACTAACATGTAAACATAAATTTTGCGTCTGTATCGATGTGAGTTTAAGCTAAAACAACTGTTAAGTTAATAATATGACTTATCTTTAAATGCTTTGTATTGTGAATGTAAGTAAATCGAGACGCTCCTTTTATGTGCATCTATAAAGATGTAACATTTTTTAAGTGTGTAGTTTTGGAAAAGATGATTGTGTGAACTAATATGGGAGCGGGTCATTGCGCCGAATGCCATTTCGCCGAAAGTCGTTTCGCCGAATAGGTCATTTCGCCGAAAGTCGTTTCGCCGAAAGGGTCATTTCGCCGAAAGGGTCATTTCGCCGAAAGGGAAATTTCGAATACATAATTATTTTTTATGCTTCCTGTATAACTGATGTGGCGCAGCCACATAACCGAATCCAAGATGGCTCGGCGGCATAAAGCCGCCGAGGCGACGCCGGCTGAGGTGGCCGCCGACCCGCCGTCGGAAGCGGCGGCCTCTTGCATACAAACCTGTAACCGCCTCGTTTGCCCGGTCTACTCAAAGCTAGGTTTCTTTGCTTTAGTTAGGTCCGAACGAGCGGTAGCGAGGTCGGACAGCACACGAATCAAATCGATGTGGCGAAGCCGCATTAAATATTTTTTTATTTAGTAAACGGAAAATATCACATACATTTTCTTGGTAGATACCTATGGAATTGCTTTGATGATTAGTAGTCAACAAGTTTCTTTGGGAACTCCGTTCTGAGGTTCATGAATCAATCTTTATTCAAGAAGTACAATTGTAGGTCAACAAAACGGGCGTCACGTTATTATCTTTAATTTGTCTTTATTTTAAATCGATTCGCATTACGATTTTAAGACATTTGTAGGAATCGGCGAAATGACCCTTTCGGCGAAATGACCCTTTCGGCGAAATGGCTTTCGGCGAAATGGCTTTCGGCGAAATGACATTCGGCGAAGTGGCCCATTCGGCGAAATGACATTCGGCGAAACGGCTTTCGGCGAAATGGCTTTCGGCGACATGACCCTGATCCACTAATATATATATGATGTAATAATATTTTATATACCACTTTTCTAATTTCTCTAGAACATAAAAAGGCATGCGCTTCCATTTTTATCGTGAAAATGAAGGCAAAAAACAGTTTTTCATCTGATCGCCCTCAAAAATATGCAATTTCACCAAAAACCTACAAATATTCTAAAAAATAATTTCAGTGATTCATCTCCATTTTGGTATGAATCAATTTTATTCATTCATTTATTCTCTTTAAGTATAAAGTTTAAATCATATTTCATATTAATAAAAGATACGGTAGAATATCATTATGGTGGTCATAATTTTATTTTTATAGCTAATGATACTTAATTAAAGTTGTGATGAATCATAGAGCTCTCAACAAATGTAATGCAGTAATGCTACCTTAAAATCAATTTGCTTCTAGTGCAACTTTCATCTGGTGAACAAACACACACATGTACATCTGAAAAATAAATCTGGATTAATATATGAAACAGTCGTGATTCTAAATATCACGCAATAAACAAAATTTTTAAAACATTGAATAATTTTCATAAAAAAAAACTAATTGCAATTGTTTCAACTATAATCTTTGAAGCAAAATATATGTGTGCATAGTCTGAAAAGCGACTTCTGAAGGAGTTATTTTTTGAATAATTCTTGATGTGTTGACAATACTATCGATTGTGACAATTGATAGTGTGATAGAAAGTGCCCCTGTGCACTCAAATTGAATTGATATATTGATCAAGACTAAACAATACTGAATATTGCCAATCATATTTTTTTTTGTAGAAGGCGCTATGTACACACCATAGAAGAATCGTGCAATATTCGGATGACATTTGTCAAATGTTACTGTGTCTGAATACGAAAATTTTTATTAACTTGAGCCCATGCATCGAACAGAAATAGAAGATTTCATTTTTACCAATGGGTTTAGCATATGAATACTACATTAAAAATGACTTACACATTACTGAGATCATTGCTTTTATGTAATTGTGTTATGTTTTGATACATCAAGCATGAAACAACTTATCCAATCATCTTTAAAATGGGAAAATAGATTGCATTTTTTGCATGTAGTGCAGAATCGAAATTATGTTTTATCAATTTATAACAAAACCAACAAAACCAAAATAATATGTACTCGCGAAAAAAAAACTCATTTCATATATTGCTCTAGAATTGGGGTCCTATGCAACGTTGCCGCAATACAGATATGTTTTCTGAAAATACCGATAATTCACGGATCGTTCAGATAAATAGATAAATACCGATTTTGGTTTTTAACTTGAATACACATTAGAAAAGGTTGTCGCGGGACCTTTTTTTTTGCTCACCTAAATAAGGCTTTGTATCATTTTCCTAGTACTTATGTACAAAAGATTTTGACACCAATATGGCACAGATTGATTTTTGCACCGAATACAGATTTTTGGAAAAATGACCTGGCAACGCTGGTCCTTTGAAAGTTGGCTCCAATACTGCACTATTAAAAGTTAATTAGTTTATCGTAGTTGTTTTATTGAGTTTTTCTGAAGTTCGAATCGAACTAAAATATAATCGAAAATCAAATTCTGCATGCCTTTTAAAATCGTTCAAACAAAAGAGAATGGAGAAATATGTCTCTGTGTTGTACCTTCCAAATGGGAAAAAATGGGTACGCTCCACTGGCCTAAGAAATCATCTGTAACTAAGCTGTGCCGAGACGAGAATTCTTATCCTCAAGCCAATTGGGAAAAAATTCATTGCACGTTGAAACGTGAGCTGCCATTGTACGTTGATGCATTATGTGAAATGGAAAGAATGGAGTCATTGCCAGATACGGAAGTGGATGACGAAGAAATTGAGCAACCGAAAGCTAAGAAGTTTTGTCAAACAAATGTTCGAAAAGGACCAAAAAAATTAGCAGTGTGGTAAAAGATTTCAATGAATTTCTTCTTCTTCAGAAGCAGAATGTCAATCCTTCGGGACAAAGAAAGTTGATCAACGAGGAATTAGTAAGTAATATAACTACATGAAAGATCTGTTTTTATGACTGTTGCACATTCAAATTGCAGGTTCAAACATCAGAAAACCAATCTGAAATTATTATTTACGAGGAAAATATCTAATCAAACGTTGACACCAAAAAGGTGCAATCAGTGTTCATCGAAGAAACTATTCCTGCAGATACTGTTGAATATCTATCAACATCAGAAGAAAATAACAATAACAATACCTCTGGAAGTGAAGACTGTCCCAGAAAGTATGGACGCACTGATAATATTAGACTACAACAACAGAATATTATCCTCAACATTTGCTACTTAGCCATTGTAGACTAGCTGACGCACCTTTTTGACGAACGTTCCTCATTAAATTCCGTACAGACTTCTTGGCGACAAGTTTTGACACTTTTTTCCCATCTTTTTCGAACTGTTGAATGGTTTCGGCTGCCGAGACATGTTTCCAAAGATGTGCCTTCGTCATGCCCAAAATTCCTCAATTAGTCGAAGTTGTGGGCAATTTGGTGGATTCATGTCTTTTGGGACGAAAGTGACATTTTTGGTAGTATACCATTCTACCGTTGATTTCGAGTAGTGACAAGAAGCAAGATCTCGCCAGAAGACAACAGGATCCTTGTGGCTTTGAATCATGGGTGGAAGTCGTTTTTGTAAACATTCCTTGATGTATATTTCGCTGTTCATTAAGGTAATGGTGATTAAGGGTTTCGAAATCTTACCGCAGCTACAAATTGCTTGCCAGACCATAGCTTTCTTACCAAATTTTTCGACTGCAATCGATGTCTCGGACTGGTTCAACACTTGCCCTTCTCGCACCGTATAATATTGTGGTGCCGGCAAGGATTTGTAATCGAGTTTCACCTAGGTTTCGTCGTCCATGATTATGCAGTTCGAATTTCCAGCAAGAATCGTATTGTACAGCTTTCGAACCCTCGGCCTGATCGATGCTTCTTGTTTCGAACTACGTTTTGGTTGTTTCTGCTTCTCATAGGTTCGAAGATTCAAACGTTCTTTAGCACGAAGAACATTTGACTTCGAAGTGCCCACTTTTTTTACCACATTCCGAACTGAAACATTCTTCTTTTGCTCGAACGCCTTCAGTATACGTTTATCCAACTAAGGGTTAGCAGGACCTTTTTTCGAGCCGTTTTCGGTTTATCCTCAAAGGTGTTATCCTCACCGAACTTCCTGATTGCATTTCGCACGGCTTTTTCACTTACTCCTTCCATTTTTGCTATCTTTCTCAGTGACAGTGACAATCAACTTAAAATGATGAATTTCATGGCACAACTTGCAACATCTTTCGAAATACTCAACAAGAATACTGGGCTTTATTGATTTATTGATTTCAGTTTCCTATGGTCGCATTGTATGAATGAGAGGAATAAATACTGCTTCCCCATAATCATTTATAGGAATTAATACCATTTTACATTTAACATCAGTCAAATTAAAATGTTTAGTGCATTTTTCTGATAGGTTTGAACGATAAATGCGTCTCGAAATACGAAAAAATGTGTTTTAAGCAACTGCTTTCAATGCGTATCTCTTTGACCTGTACTGTATCTTGAATAACTAAGTTCAAGGCAGCAATCTCGTTTGATTTAGTTAAAAACCATTGGTTAATGCTGTCAATGTTTTACAAAAAATCACTGAATTCGATTTGGCAAAAAAAAACTCTCGATTCATGTTCATTGTTCGTGTCTTCATAGTAACCTTTTTCAATTTTTTCTTCTTTCAATACAGGATGTGTATTCTTGCAGTTTCCAGTTAAGTTTATATTCTTTGATATCTGATTCAATTCTCTGATTCTTATAGCGATTTGCGATAACGGGTTTCTTCCTGATCGAGTCAGATTTTTAATCTGGAACAGTTTGTTTTCGAAAAGATAATGTATTATCAACGTAATCCCATAATTAATAGCGACAATTCATTTTCAAATATTATACAAAGCCTAATGAAATCAGGCATCCCTGCAAGCAGCTGATCTGTATTGACAAACTGGGGGGAACCAACTAGTGAAAAAACGTGTACATAACACAAGGGGTGTACCGATAGTAAATAGTTCGCGCAGTTCAATATAGGTGGAGCTATAGTTTTATGCGACTTTTTTCATGACAAATTTCAAAATTTTGCGAGCGAAATTTCAGTTATACGATTTTTTAAGCTATTTTGTTATCAGAATTTTCAAAGCCATGCAGTTTTCTGGTTTCGTCTTGAAATTCACGAAACGTCGAGATCTAGTATTAACGCAAAAAAAAATGTATGGGTAATGTTCGAGACATGACTGGATAACGTGAATAAGAATAAAAGTGACATGTTTTTCCACACATCCGCAAATCGATAGTCCCCCGCACTAGTTAGCTGATCGTGTGAATTTTGCGTCACTTGCATAATTGTAACGGTACAATTATAAGGCGGAACACACGAACATACACAACCAATCGTTTTGAGCAGGCGCGTATCCAGGATTAAGTTTCGGGAGGGGCCCAGAATGAAAAAATAATGTTACTGAAGATTGCTTAAGTACCGGCATTTTTAACAGACCCCTTAAACTGTTACACGTGAACTATCATTATTAGGTATTTAAATAATTTTTGCGACTATGACCGAGAGGAGGTTATTGTATTACGTTTCTTAACATTTACTGTCATGCCATTTCAATCCCACATGTTTAAGACCTTCTGAATGTCCATTTCTGGAGCACAAAAATCCACAAGACTTGTGATAGATTTTGAGAAATGTTCCGAGATAGCTGCTCCCTTATTTTGATTCGTGGAGAACGGAAAGCATCTTCTTAATTTGTAGGTCATATTAATTGATGGCCATACCAACTTACTTTAGCTGTACAGGTTTCGGTATCAGGTTCGGGAAGTAGCGGTCTAAAATTTCTAAACGAAACTCACATCGATTTCTCAGAGGTTGACTTTAGGTTTGGGAATAGATAACAGTTCGAGGAGGTCAAATCAGGTGAACAAGGTGGATGGGCATCATGATCTTTCCGACTCATTGAGCCTCCCTTCCAAACACTCGTGCCGCGACGACTTCAGTCCATTGTCGGGTAATTATTTATTTCTCTGGCGTATAATAATGGATCCAGCCAAACATGTACTCGAAGTGCACTTGCGCTCGTCTTTTTAGTGTGCGAGATCCAGCGGCAGGATATCTTTCTAATTTGCAGAATCTTGCTCAACTTTTTGAAGCTCGCACACTTTCTCTTTCCAGTCATCCAGAACAATTAAGTGTCTTATTATTATTTTCGTTTATTTTACCCCGTATTTAATTTTCATTTTATTTAGTTTTGACACTGTTGACACGTCATATCAAACGTTTTTTTTTTTTTGTTTCTGATTCTGATTTCGGGAGGGACCAGGATTGCTAAATTTAAATACTGACATTAATTTCTATATCTTACTTGTTAAACCCGTCTCGAAAATACAAATTGTTGAGCGGTTTGAAAGAATACATCCACAAACCGAAAGCCGTTATCTACGATTTTAAAATATAAATTACTAGCTAAATGACCCGGCGTTGCTCGGGAATTCTATATCGGAAAGATAAGAAGGAAATGTTTCGGGAAGATAAGATCGAAAAAAATGTTCGGAGTTTCCCTGCTTAGTGAAATAATCTGATTGTAGTGAAACATAACTTAGACGGCAACCTGACTAAACAATATTCCGTAAATGTTCAGATTGCTAACGGTCAGTGTCCCATATCAGATGAGATCTCAAAACTTTCATGGTAACCTTGTCAAATTGGGTCAGTTTTATGCTATGTTATTACTCTCCTAGTCCTAATTCTTTTGTTTGTCGACAAATAAGAAATTTTACAATAAACACCCCGTTTTAGAGGCAATTGCTACGAATTACACCCTCTTGAACACCTCTACAAAGTTTGGTGATAATTTACTGAGTTGTTATGGAACTTTGTTGATATATACTAACAATTTAACTTCCAGCCTCTTTATTAGCGACACTTGCTATCCTTCCAGGCGTATAAATATGCTTACGACCATCTTTTAAATGTTATAATATCTGTGCCTGTCGAAACATGTCGATTGTTCGCAAACACTATCTACACCCCCCCCCCCCCCCTTCCCCCTTAGAAAAATTTCGTCATATTTAGGACAAATGCTACAGACTCTCTCCCCTGGAAATGTCGTAATGATCATCTCTGAAGAAGAAAGTGTGTCAAGTTTTATAGTAATCCGTTGAGTAGTTCCGGAGTTATGTCATTACAAACATTACACCCCTACACAGACTCTTATTACATTCACCCCTACATAATTATATCTAAGTTGCGCAAAAAGTATCTATGGTCGTCAAGAAGTATCGATTCTTGTAAAGATAGATACATTTTTTTATGACTCCTCCTGTTAAGGACACTTGATTCGCTCTCTCCCCCATTAAAAATACCCTTATAACCATCTCTAAAGAGCAAGTATTGTCTGTGCCAAGTTTCATAGCAATCCGTTGAGTATTTTCGAAGTTATGCCGTTACAAACATAACATAACATGCCGACATGACAATTTTCGTAAGAATCTACCTTTTATTGTATCCAGTTTTCCATTTGTAAGTGCTACTGGTAATTGAGTTTTGCTCTTACATTAAAAATTCCACGTTCCACTGGGAGCCTTGTTCGCAAAACTTATTTTACTTAGAGCACCATCCATTCATTTTTTGATTTATTAGGTTATTATGAAGAACTAATGTCATTTCAATTATTTGGTGGAGCTTTCAGCCTGCTGTGGAATTTGACCTTCTGTTTCTACACACGCTTAAAAATAGTTACTCAAAAATGAGTAAGATCCCACTCATCTACAGAAAAAGTGGAACAACTCTAATTTAGAGTAACTCCGAAGTTACTCAAATTTGAGTTCTTCCACTGGAAACGATATTTGGGTAAAATCTACTCATTTACTGAGTAATACTTCGTACATGTACAAAAATAGAGTAACTATCACTCAAATTTTGTGTAAATTTTATTTCACATATACCAAATTTGCAAAAAAATTGCTCCTTTTCTGAGTGTATTGTATTAAAATGTTAAATAATTGAACTTAATACTATATCAAGTGGTGGTCGCTTGGAGTAGTGTGTTATGCTCAGGCACCAATCATACACTTATTCCTCATAAATGACATTTGAGCATATTTATTTCCATTCTAAAGCACAACACGAAGCTGATCATTCCGGTTTTTGCAGACACAACACCGTTTGTGTTGATCGACTCACCCTCGAAATACGCGTCTCACTAACAAAAAATACAACCTGTTGCTACAATTGGTTATTACAACTTTTAGACTTATCGCGAATGCGAATAGTAACTATAAAACGAGATTTTGCGTTAAACTCAAATTTAGAGTAGGAGTTACTCAATATCATTGATGATAACTACTCAATTTTTGACGTTTCCATGTATCATTTGAAAATGAGTAACTAGTACTCAAACTTTGAGTAACTTTTTCTAAGCGTGCAGACTTCGTTCCCGATTCTTAGCCTACGATCCAACTATAAATGCTCGAAGTTCATTTTCCTCTGTAACCGAACAATCATCACACGACCTCTGCTTGTCAAACACCACGATAGATCGCGAATACAGCAGTGTAAAATTTCCAGAGTCCTTCCCCCTTGCGGTTCTCTCCAGAGATGCCAGATATATTCATAGAAAATCTGTATTCCTTTGCATAAAAAATCTTTATTTATCTGTATTCACTGATGAAATTAAATGAAATGATGTTTGCAATGAAAAGATGTTATTCCAATAGATTATTCACACTGAGAAATTCAGCATGTTTAAAATAACAGTACAGTTAGTAGATTTTTGAGCTTAATTTCTCTTCATTTCATGCTAGATCATGATTGTTACAAACCAATTTCTCCCTTCAACATCAACAATAATCTCTGTTTAATTTGAATCAAAATTTTGATATAATCAAACGAAAAATATGTTTGCTCCGGCTGAGTTTATTGTTGAAATGAACTAACTATTTATTACATGTCAATCAAAGTTGAGTTAATGTTATCAGCCATGTCCTTGTTGATTCAATCCAGCTATAGGGTAACAAAGGTATTTTGGCCCACTTTAGGATTGATTTTATTTTGGCCCACTCTATAAAAATATCCACCAAATATTGTAATATATTTTAAAACCCCATCCGCAATAGGCAATTCAATGTGATTAGCTTCAAATTGATGCAAAATGAGTTACTTAACATCGATAAAATCCGATGAAAACGATAAAGTTTGCTAAATGGGCCAAAATATATGAAGCGGCCAAATACCCAAAAATGCTAAACTTTTTTACTCCCGGTAAAACTTGTTTGAGTTCAGACAAAGTTTAGAGTGATTTGCCCCTTGTATATATGTATTACAGCGTTCATCATCAAATAGCTGCAAGAAACATTTCCATTTTAATATGGGAATTCAAACACTAATAGCTACTTCAGACGTATAAGTTTCATTATTCCTTTCTTACTTTTGTGGTATCTGCATAAATCTGTATTAAATTATGGAAATCTGTATAAAATCTGTACTCTGTATTGAATCTGTATGCGCATGTAAAAATCTGTATAATACAGATAAATCTGTATAAATGGCATCTCTGGTTCTCTCCAACATAGTGAGTGAAGTGACGTTTGAAAAACATCGCTCATGGAAAAGAACATCAGTTCTGGCTCCCGGACCAATTCTGACAGCTTTGTCAAAAAAAGTTTTTGCAGGCAAAGCGCGCGTGTCATGTGCGATCGATTTTTCGCGATTAATTTGTCTCTCTTCTGAGTACCGTGATATCTGTGCTTGAAGAAAGTTTGCGGCGGAAAGACGTGTTGCTAGGTGTCCGATCCTTCAGTCGTAGAGGATTTCGTGATCCCGTTTCTTGCTAGGTGGTAAGTGAAACAATTTATATAACTGTGATCTAAGTCATATTATAATTACCGATTTTTCTGCTAAGAAAAATCTACCGTGGATAGGCTGTTGCCTTTATGTGAAAATTGTGGTAAAATAATTCCATGATTATAGGTTCGACAAATGATTGCGTATGAACACAAGTGATTAATACTATTTTTTTAAATTCTAATTGAAGATGATTCAATCATGTGAAAAATTAGCAAATCCAATATTTTTCAGACAGTTCTCATAAAAGAAGTTTGCTTCGATTGTGGGTGAACACCCAGAATTACGTAACGAGAGATATTCTTAATCGTGCAAATTTGGCTGTTGAAATCCGGGTCAATGCCAACCAAAATTGGTTACTGGTCCAAATACAGTTTTATTTTATTTTTACTTGTGATGACACTTTGCTGTCTTAATTTGTTTGTAGTTTCCGAGATGGCAATGAAATTACATCAGAACATAAAGGGGCTTTGTTACGTCACGACCATGAGAGCGAGAAGGAAGTTAACCTTTAGATTTTTCTATAAGCACGTGAATTACGTGTGTGCATAGATGGATGAGATGACCTTGAGAACTTCACTTACATAATCAGAGTATTACATGATTGAGAAGAATATTTCCGTTTTTATTACAGTCATCAAGATCCAAAATGGGTATTCCCGCAGGTGATATCGAAAAAGGGAAAAAATTGTTCGTGCAGCGTTGCTCACAATGTCACACAATCGAGTCAGGTGGTAAACACAAGATTGGTCCGAATTTGCACGGAATGATTGGACGAAAAACTGGTCAAGCCCCCGGATTTATCTTTACGGATGCCAACAAATCTAAAGGAATTACTTGGACGGAAGACACTTTGTTTGAATATTTAGAAAATCCCAAAAAGTACATTCCGGGAACCAAAATGATCTTTGCTGGTATTAAGAAACCGAATGAGCGCGCCGATTTGATTGCGTATCTCAAAACGGCTTGTTGAGCTGATTTTCCGTTGTTTCTGGGAACGAGGATTTTTTAAATTTTTTTTTTCCTGTGACATGATCTCATTAGAACAAAACATTTGAACAATACATTGATTCAGTTTTAGTTTAATCTACGATAAAAAAAAGTTTACAGTTTTATTCGTTTGAATTTCGACAATGATAGTCTTGAGCTTTGATTTATACTAGTAATTTATGAAGGTTTATTTTATTTTGATGTCCACAGAGATATTGAAAAATCGACAGTCTTATGTCACGGTATGTCAATTGTGATTTTTTTTTCGGTATTTACATACTTCGATACACTCGTATCTGACGTCTTTTTTACCCTTCCCTATACATTAGTTGGTGCGAATCTTGTCGCTGATGAGAATTCTTTTTTTTTTCTTTCAGAATCAACAAACATATACTGCCATGGGTATTCCAGCTGGTGATGTTGAGAAAGGAAAAAAGCTGTTCGTTCAGCGGTGCTCGCAGTGTCACACTGTCGAAGCTGGAGGCAAACACAAAGTCGGCCCGAACCTGCACGGAATGGTAGGACGTAAGACCGGTCAGGCGGCCGGATTTTCCTACACAGACGCAAACAAGGCTAAGGGAATCGTTTGGAACGAAGATACCTTGTTTGAATACTTGGAAAATCCGAAAAAGTACATCCCTGGTACGAAAATGATCTTCGCTGGCCTGAAAAAACCAAACGAACGTGCCGATCTGATCGCCTATCTCAAATCGGCATGTGCCTAAATTTCGCCATTCGACATCTGGATTGAAAGCAGTAACAACTGCTAGAACTTTTCAAAACGAGAAATAACAACAGCAGAACGAGAGAGAGAAAAAGAAGCAAAGCCCTCGCACCTTCACCCATTTGAACACAAATCCGATTAGGAAAATTTTCTTAATATTTTTAACTTTATTTATACATTAGATTAAAGAAACGTAACAAGATGTGGCCAACGAGCAGCTTCACCGTTCGTACAACTGTGAAATGCTGTGAGTCGATGAATGCCTCCGATTTTACGAAGGAATTCACACCGAGCGATGTAGTATTATGAAAAACTAAAGTGAATACCAACAGCAATGGACGTTGAAGAGAGTAAAATAAGTAGGAAAAATAATTTCAGTTATGTTTTTCCCGAGTCGATTGCTTTCAATCTTTTCTCTTGCATCACATCATCTGGGTGTGACTTAGATATCGACAATTGGACAAACACGTCTAGAACAAGAACACAAACACATTATGTTTTTGAGGACGAACTACTAAAATAGTGCAACTTTACCGAATTCCGATTAGAGATCAGTTACGGAATAATAAACCACGAAAATGGTGTGATAACTAACTCTAGAAATTTGTTTAAAAATCATCCGAAATCCTTGATTGAAAGTCATTATTTATTGTTAGTGATGCGTTGGATTTAGTTCTAGCACTAAAATATTCATATTGATATGTGAATCTTCATCTCTCAAACCTAGGGATGTCGTAATATCAATCGATTAATAACCCAGATAGTCGAGTAATATTTAATCGATTAACTTAAATCTAATATACGATTATTGAACTAAACGAATAATTAAAAAAAAAAATTTATCGTGATGTCACAAATGAACAAGCATTCATCCTTGACAGTTCAGCGGTACTATTTACAAACAAGCTTAAATCGAAAAACACATCTTGAACAATCATCTTTACACTTTGTAACTAGTCACTTTTACTTAATAAATCTTAAAAACAAACCGTATCGAATCGCGAACAAATGTTTCAAAACTCTGTTTAGGCGATATGGACCGTAAATGGTCACATTCAATTAGTCAAAAAACAAACAAAAAAATCTCTGTTTACAAACAGTACTACTAAACTGTTAAAATGTGTTCATCCGATTGAGGTTAGCAGTGACGGTAAAAAAAACCTAATTAGGTTTTGCACGATGACCAGTCGAATGAACTACCAATGAACTGCCGATGAATCAAGTTCATGTTTTGACAGCTATCAGTGGTTTGTTTACGTATCTATTAACACGTATTCAAATTAGAATGAACTCAATGAACACATAAACAAACCACTGATAGCTGTCAAAATTGATTCATTTTGTTCATTTTTGTGAGGTTATGTTATGTTCGTGCAAAACCTAATAGTAATAATCAGCCCCTTGCTATGACGTCATGAAACTGTGGCCAGCATCATTCTGCAAAAACCAAAACAATGAAGAAGAATGGCTAACAAAAATCTGGATATTACAAACTACTTGTTTATTCAGTACCCTTTAAAGCATTTCCCCGCAAATTATCGATCAGAATATTATCACTACGATAAGGAAATTAAGATTTTACTCGAATTGAAATGCTCGAATGTTTGTTTACCGTCCTTTGAGCGCTCTGATTGCCCACCAAATGCCCCAGATGTTGGCCACGCTAGCACTTGCTGGAGCGCCCTATCCTTGCCACCGGGCTGGTAATAATCGAATGAATAATCGATTAATCACCAAGATAACCGAATAAATTTCGATCGATTAGTTTCAAAATTATACTCGATTATTAAATAATCGAGTAATTCGAAATTTCCGACATCCCTAATCAAACCCACATTATCGAAATGACGGAATGAGCAATGAATTCTTACTGGACTGCATGATTTTTTAGTGCTCGGTCGGTTCAGTGCTAGAATTTTCGCCTGAGTTGGCTGCTCGATCAACCTGATTGACAATTTGACAGTGACATTATAAATGTCATTGAATATTCGCTCATTTTATGAATGTGTTAGTGTAAAATTTAGGCGACTTAAGAAATTTCACTATACTCCAGCCCACTTGTACACGGCGGGCAGATTTCTTCCCTGACGGTTGGCTATGTCTTCCAGCCATTTTTGCCGGAATTCTGCCGGAATTTCAACAGTTTATGTTGGGATTCTAAGAAGAACTGGTTATTTACCAGTTCTGTATATCCGAAAAGCATGAAGATTTAAATTTTTTTATTCAGTTATGTAATGTTTTCGTTTTAAAATAAACTGAAAATCAGCACGTAAACGTGCAAAATCGGGAAAGAAGAAGACGAATAGACAATTCAGTCCGCATCTTCACACCCAATTCCGAATCAGGCGAAATTGGTTGTAGGCGAAATTCCGAGTGAAGTAAAATTTTTCATAATTCTTTGAAAGTATATTAATGATTATAAAAACAAACCGAAGCGGAAACTATTCTGGAACAAGGAATTGTACTTGAGTTCAAGAACTAAATTCAAAACTTAGAACAGACTCAGAATTCAGTTGCAATCTCTAGAATCTAGAACTAGAAATGGGATTTTAGACTTCAGACTGGAACTGTCGGAACTTTCCATTTTCTATTTTCGATTCAATTTTTTATTAAAAATTCAATAGTTTTAGACTGAATCGCAATGCAGCGATAAACGATCAAATCAAATACTCAAAACGTGCCACCTTTTTGAGTTTGAGCACAAAAATCCCCTTAGGCTGTGAACCATTCCGTGGTTATTTTAACTTTTGATTAAAATCTGACACTTGAGTGGTTATTTTGTGTCGAGTAGTTAAATTTAACTAATACTGCGGCCCCAAGTTTGACGGATGGAAAGTTATTTTGGTTTATTTTGCACTGGAAACTAAAACTAACTAAAGAATTGATATTAACACATGGATCAATAAGTCCCGAGACTAACAATGGAAACAACATTTTTTTGCAAATTTTTTTTTATTCATCAACATAATCACCTTTTAGGGTGATACAATGGTTCCAACGTTTTTCCAATTTTTCAATAGCATGTTTATAAAAAAATTTATCTTTCGCTTCAAAATAAGCTTCAGTTTCAGCGATGACCTCCTCATTTGAGCCAAATCTTTTTCCCTGGAGAATTTTTTTAAGATCAGCAAAGAGCCAGTAGTCACTGGGGGCTAAATCTGGCGAGTATGGGGGGTGGGGAAGCAGATCAAAGCCCAATTCGTTCAATTTCGCCATTGTTTTCATCGACTTGTGGCAGGGAGCATTTTGTTTCATCGAAAGCAATCGCGGCACCCATTTGGAAAAAACCTTTTTCATGCTCAATTTTTCATGAAGGATAGTAAATACACTTCCATATGATATCTGTGTCATCTCAGCAATCTCACGGAGCTTCACTTTACGATCTTTCATTATAATTTTTGTCACTTCACTCATATTTCCGGTGTAGCGGCTTCCACAGGTCTACCCGAGCATTCCGCGTCAATTGTGTCGGTACGACCACGTTTAAACTCGGCGAACCACCGACAAATCGTTGCTTTTGATGGTCCGGATAACATTTTTCAATCCATTGTTTCGCTTGCACGGTGTTTTTACCCATTAAAAAAAATGTTTTATCAAAACACGAAACTCGGTTTTTTCCATTTTATGAACAAACTACAAAACGACTTTACTCCAACCGAATAACTCAGCTGTTTCTGGTCGGATCGACTTAAAATTTCGACCCGATTCAAGCAAAAGTTAGTACTCTAGAAAAACGTGGTTACTGGTTTACTACGAGCGCCATCTCTGCTTTAGTCTCGGGACTTATTGATCCATGTGTTAGCATTTTCTTTGCAAGATTTTTTTCAGTGTTAGAAAATAACCATCGATTTGTCAAAAATAACCATGCTTCCGAGTAGGGTTATTTTTGACAACATCAAAATAACCACTCGAGTGTCAGATTTCAACCAAAAGTTAGAATTAATCACGAAATGGTTCACTAGCGGCCCTTACACGAGCATTAAAAATGTCATTTTAAATGATGTCATTTAAATGATGTAATTCAAATTTGTTAGAAATTTCGTCATTAGTCCACCACTACACGTTCATTAAAATGATATTTTTTTTACTAATGACATTTTTAATGACTCGTGTAAGGGCCGCTACTGCCTTAGTATCATTATCAGCAGAGATGCCAGGTAAAAATTTCAAATATCTTCAGACAGGGTTGCAAAAGTCTGTATATTCGAAAAAAAATCAGCAGTTTGCAAGTATGTCTCGCTAGCAGCAATTTCTGTATAAAATATGATACGCTAAACTGACTTGTCGAGCCAAAAAAAAAAACGGTCGCGACAATTTCAAAAGTCTGTAAATTTGGACGAAAGTCTGCAATAAAACTCGATTTTCTAAAGTCTGCACAACAAAAAATGGCTGCGGTACTATGTACGAAATCTGCAGATTTACAAACAAATCGACAGATCTGGCTTCTCTGATTATCAGTATCATTTCACGTAGTCTAATGGCGCGAAAAAAATAAACAAATGGGCTGCCAAAATTTTTTTACAAGCGGGATACTGTGGAAAATAGTGTGAGCAGGGTTGCCACTGATCTATCTGTGTTTCGCCGTTTTTACAAATATACTTGTGGTCAAAAAGCAAAGTCTTGGCATTACATTCCTTTTTGTGGAATTTGGCCTTTCTGTTTCAACAGACTTCACAGCCGATTCTTAGTGTACAGAATCATTGCATGGCTAGTACTATGGATCCTACTGACACTAAGAATCCTTCCAGGTCGGGGCTCGAACATACGACAACTGGCTTGTAAGACCAGCGTCCTATGCATTGAACCGCCAACCCGGGACATACTTGTGGTCAAGATTCTATAAATAAAGAATATAGATTCTTGGCCAGAAATACAAAATTTTGATAGTTTGAATTAAAAATCCAGCAATGTTCGAGTAATAGTACTGAAAAGAGGATTAAATTAAATTAAATTAATCATCCTGATTATTAAACGGTTAATCGATCGATATTGCGACATCCCTAGTCTAGTACCTCGCGCGTTTCTACTAACTGTTTTTGCTACCCATGATGGTGGGGGCAACGAATCTTGTTTGTTATTTGAATTTTTTAATAAATGCTACATGTGGATCACGTTCCTGTCAAAAAAGAGACATTACTACACAACAACTTTCGAACATGCTTTGTGCACACTTATTCCAGGTTTTCCGACTCCGTGGCAATACGGTATGCAGTAAATGCTCAAATTCGAAAGTAGTATAACTGCATGTTCGAACGTTTTTTTTATTCATACTAAACCGCGATATACTCTGTTGATACTGTTTTTGAGAAGATACTACAAACAACAGACTATACTACATTTTATTCATACGGCCCATTAAGACTTACACACTTCGCGAGCGGCTAAGCAGTCCTTGGGACCGTTTTTGCTCCATTCCGATCCCTCCAGAAATGGAGTTGAGTTACTTTTTTTTTGCTCACCAAACCAACGACGAGGGGCGGCTAATCAAATTTTATCCGAGCGCAAACTCTTCACGCAACTGACTATATGCAAAGACATCATATCAACAAGCTTTCACATTTCCCGAACAAATTATTGGCAACATCCTTTTTTGCGAGCATGGCGCCCTCAGGCGAGTCCGCATCGAATTTCGTACATAGAAGTATGGGAGAGAAATGTCAAATTCGTGTGCGCCAAAATAGCAGCACTGCACACCCATACATTTGACATGATACGATGCGATGGCGTTGTTGAACTGAAGATTGGTTTCGCTCCAAGCTGACAGGGTCTGCTATATGGAAACAATAATTCGAACACTGAAGCAAAGACCATACACTGCGAATCAGCTGTTGTTGCCGTGTTCTTTTACATCGTTTATTAATACCTGGCTGTAACCAGACCCTGTCAGCTTGGAGCGAAATCAATCTTCAGTTCAACAACGCCATCGCACGGCAACACATTCAACATATCATGTCAATTGTATGGGTGCGCAGCCCTGCTATTTTGGCGCGCACGAATTTGACATTTCTCTCCCCTACTTCTATGTATGAGATTCGATGCGGACTCACCTGAGGGCGACATGCTCGCGAAAAAGGATGTTGCCAATGATTTGTTCGGGAAATGTGAGAGCTGGATATCTTGTTAATATGATGTCTTTGCTGTAACCTAACTGTGGCCGTTCGCCGGGTCCAAAATTGGTTTGTGTCAGTGTATCATCTAGGAGAAGATGTTCGGTTGCCGGCACCCCACCGTAACTTTTGACAGAAAGCAGATAGTGTCATTTCGACAAATGTCATGTGTGTGTACTAGCAGCACGTTCTTATTGTGCCGAATACCAAAGCAAACAGACGCTTGCACTTTTTGCTGCGCTTAAAACAAATTTTAATTGCGTGAAAATCTACATAAAAGTTTTCATGACTTTTTTATAGTATCATACATTGAAAAGCATCAATCGAAAAGGTGAGTTGGTTGAATATTTATGAGGTGAAATCGATCTATTTCGTGATTTAATACCGGTTGCTATAAAAATTTTCCCACCAAATTTTTTTTCTGTTATTTTCTAAATGTCTGCCAATTTCGATAACCGGCACCCCATTTTTTTTCGACAAATTGCGAAAAATTGTCTGTTCGTCAGAAATTACAGACTTTTGAAAATTGGCGCGATCTTTTTGTTTTTGGTAGCTGATCTTCCTAGTTGCTAGCTAGCTGAAATTGTATTACCTGGCATCTGTGGAGTTATGCAACACGTGAACAACTTGACGGCTTCAATATATCCGTCATATAAGTAAAAACATTGGTTCTCTGGTTATGTTAGTCATGACGACTTCAAACAAATCGTCCAAGTCAAGGAAAATGAACTTTTATGCACTGATGAATGCCATTAAACGTTGCTTAGTAAATTAGAAGCCAATAAATTTGACTGCAGCAACGTTTTGAATCCCACGAAGCCGGTGGAAGACCGGCCTTAAATCAACACCAAAGGCGCCACCATACAAATCACTGGCCAAGAGAGCCAAGGCGTAGTCACCATCAGACAATAAAGACTTTTGTCCTAAATTCCTCCGAAAAGAATAAATTTGATTTTTCTTCGAATAATTGCAGTTTTTACTTATATTTTTCCATTTTTAGCGAAATTTCTTGGGGTGCCGGTAACCGAACACCTTTTTGAAATGGCCAAAATTTATCACTTTACTAAATTGATAATAAAGTTTTTTTTCAATCGATAGAATCAACTTATTTTCTTATTCAGTTGTTAGCTAGAGACTTTAGCTTTAGCTTAGAAGAAAAGGGTGCCGGTAACCGAACACTCTCCTTTATGTACAATACTTTGTAATTGAACATAAACCATGTTTATCGTTTAATCATAAACATACTATAATAAATGCGGTTGCCACAGTACGAAAAATTCGTACCGTACAAGTTAGAATGTTTAGTTATAATGCGGGAAGTTACTTGCTGATGTGATCTTTCAAAAAAGACCCCGGGAATTTGCGCAGTGCAGGAATCTGTTCCCACCTTACCCAGCGCTGCCAACTATACCGATTTCTCGGTATTTATACCGATTTTTGGACTCGATACAGGAATACAGATATGCTCTCTCAAAATACCGATATTTCAATTTTCATACAGATAAATACCGATTTTCAGTTTTTGTGTTGGATTCCATAGGGGTAAACCAGGTCGAGCGACCTTTTGTTTTTTTTGGTCGCAAAATCAATTTAGTTTTCGCACTAAATTGATGTTTGATTTTTCGAGAAAGATATTGTACAGATAGTTTTTTTCTCCAAATACAGATTTTTGGAAAAAACAGTTGACAGCACTGGTGCAGAGCGCGTTGGCAGTGAGACCTTTTTTTTTTTGCTCACCAAGTTAGTTTCGAACTGCTACTATACTATGATGGAACGGGAAATGGTCACAGATTTTCACAGGCAGGGTTTTGTGGCTTGATCACAGATTTTTCATAAAATGACCTGACATCCCTGTGCCTTTTTTTTTTTTTTTTGATTGTTAATTTCACGGCCGGCCAATGGATGCCAGTGGTGCTTGTTTTATTTGGTTTTGTTGCGAAAACAGAAAAAGTTATCGCATTTCACACCGACCGAAATGGAGAGTTTTGGAAAAATTTACCCGTTTTCTGTGCCGGTCGTTGTGAACTAATAATGAATGTACGCATGTAACCTTTTATTAAAAAGGTTACATGCGTTCTTTCTTCCGTGTCTGTCTAAAGCAAAAGTAAGCATAAACAACAAATCTTTATGAGCAGATAGAAGCAACAACACATCTATGTTTACTGTCCTTAACATACTTTTTTTTATAGAGGTTTTATCCTCTTTTTATAATTAACACACACACAAACACACACACACACACAATCAGGATAATGTTTTCACTTTGAAAAAATAACCAAAACCATTATTTTTGCAGTATATTTTTTAACTCGATCATTATTCAATTTTTAATGCACACGCTGCTATCTCTGAAAAATCTGATAAGAAATCTGTATTTTATTTGTTTTGTTTAATAAAATAGCTGTAATCTGCATGTGCATATCTTGGTCACAAATCTTATATTTAAAAAAATCATTCCAAAAATGCAGCATAATCTGTATATGTGGCAACCCTGTGGCAACTGGTAATCGGTTTCTACCTGCGCGGTGCGCCATTTTTTTTCTCCATTCTTTCGGTTTCATTGGCAATGAACAGATACGGTTTTTCTCCGGATTCCCGATTGTTCTTTCCCGGATCACGAAAAATACACAATAGAGAAGGAGGAAGCTTTTTGGAAAACACTTCGCTTTACTACCCGGGAAACCACTTCGCTTTTGCACGGAAAACTTCGGCCGAAGGCTCCTACTGCTGTTTCTAAATAAAACAACAACAACAACACCGACAACAACAGAGCAAACACGATACTACCACCCCCCAGTGTTAGTACCGGTCCCCCGCATCGCGGAGACACCGTGTGTGTGTTTTTTTTTGGTGATTTTCTTCTGTATTCATTCTGCTTCGGAAAAACTGGACGGAAAAGGTTCCCATTTTCTACCACCGGTAGCCTTCTGCTCTGCTCCCCTACATATAGGTTTCGGAGAGGGTATGTATCGATTCCGTTTTTATTGCCTTAATAATTATTTATGTGTGGTGTGTTGTTTTTGTTCCGATTTTCCAGACTTACTGAGCTTCCGCCAAAGAGCTTGCGAGAGATGTGAATGTATCGCGAATCGAACATTCCTCATATGGTAATTATTATTGTATTGTGTAGCATTATTTAGATAGATAGAAGTATATAGAGAGACTCATGATGATCATTTAATGATCGATGGCCAGCCAGCCAGCCAGCCAGCAGCAGCAGATGATGGCTATTTATGATGATCATGATCATGATGATGATGATGATGATGATGATGATGATGATGAATTTCCGTTTGGAAAACCTGTTTTAATCCACCTAGTGGTGTAATGATGCCTTTCTCATATCAATCATACTATCATATATAGTACTGTGGTATTCTTCAAAATTATTCTTGAAAGAATAACCGAAATCGGTTTGTTTGACCGTCAACTGATAAAAATTATCAATTGGAGAAGATTTGAGGTCGATTTAGAATTTTTGCCTTTCTCATATGCAATCACTGTGAAAACCGACTTTTGAACCGAGGCCCGGAGTTCTTTCCAATATAATGGGCCAAATGAAAGGTCTTATGGTCCTACAAAAAATTACTGCATATTTTCGGATTCAACAAACATTTAAATCGTCATTTAAAGTGCGATGGTAAAATTGTATAAAAACTTAAAAATTTGAATAAAAACTAGTAGAGTTTGTACGTCATGTTAGCTGGTGGCCGTTCGAACCGACTTCGATTATACCGGTTCTCGGGTTCCGGTGCCGGAAGTGCATATAATAGTGAACCTACTTCCTTTTTCTTAGGGATGACCTACACGAGCAAAGCACTATTTCATTCTGTATGTTATACTATTTAATGCACAAGCAATCCCTTGGTTTCTTTCAAAAATCGAATAGAAAAATTTTGAATAGAATACCACAATATTATATGTACATGAGAAAGGCATCATTACACCACTAGGTTTTTAAAAATAAAACAGGTTTTTCAAAACGTACTTTCACTTTACTAGTACGTAATGAGTTTACAATTTTTTGAATAACTTTTAAACGGCTCTGTCCGTTTTGCTCAAAATGCTACAGTGCTGCTCTAATAGTGTGTAAGCAATCGAATGATCGTATTGCCCAAAATGCTCATTGCAATGACTTCATATAAATTTATTATTATTTATAAATTTTTATTTATACCCGGTTTTAACATAATTATGGTCTTATCGCCGGGTGTATCATCGGGGGGGGGGGGGGGGGGGGGGGGGGGTAGTTTTGGGTGGTAGTTCTTCGGATTATTTTTCTCGATTTGCCCGGTTACGATGATGACAATATCATCTGGGTATACGAAAATACGCACGTTTTTGGGAAGAAATTTAAAGACGGAGTTCATTCCCACTAGAAATAAGGTTACGGCAAGTACCGAACCTTGGGGGACGCGGTTTTTTTTTTGTTTTTTTTTTCTGCGAAAGGTCGGGAGAGGGATCCGCCTATGCACTGACTTGGAAGTTCCTTTCGTGTTTAGGAAGTCTACCAAAAAGGCACCACCCAACATGTTTTTTGATTACAGCTGTGAACGTCGTCAACACTTCAACAACCCGGGTTTTTTTTTTGTTGTTGTACACACACACACACACACACTCACACAGTATGCCGCCGAAGCACAGTGTCCCGGCGGCGGTTCGGTTCCAATGGGGTGACATGGGGATTCTGGTGGTGTGCCTGGAACCACCAGAAGAACCAGCAGCATCCCGGAACAACCACCACGACGACGATGATGACGACCACGACGATGGCGGCGGCGGCGGCAGCAGCAGCACCCGTATCGTCCAGCCGGGGGGGCGGCGACGAGGACGAAGACAGTGGCATGGAATCAACAGCCACTGGCTGGGGACGTTCTTGTCCCTGGAGATTGGTTTGTTTTTTTTTTTTTTTTTTTGTGGTTGTTTTTTGTAATCGATAGGTTTTTTTGTTGTGTTGTGTTGTTGTGTTTGCTCTCTGTTAACAACAACAAAACCGTCTCTCTCTAGTCGGGCCCGTGTCACTCTAGCGGCCGGCCCTTACACCAGGAAAAAAAAACTGTCATTTTAAATGATGTGACTAACTAATGATATATTTCAAATTTGTTAGAAATCTCGTCATTAGAGCACCACCATGACACCATGTTCATTAAAATGATATATTACTTTTTAGTAATGACATTTTTAATGACTCGTGTAAGTGGGGGGCCGCTACTAATTCTTCCTTTTATTGGATTTTTTTTTTATTATTATTCTGGTGTGTGATTTATTTTTACTGGTTTTATTTTTTGTCTATTTCCAGAATCCTCTAGTGAACCAGTTGTGCGCATCGTGGCACGTTGGCTCAACTTTGCCGAGCACCGGATGGCCATCCGGGTGTACGCTCCCAGTCGAGCGGGGCGTGCCCGGGTGGACCAAGCCGTGCAGGCCAATCAGGACGCCGGCGGTTCCCTTCTGGCAGACGGGTCCCGTCTCCATCTGGTGGTGCCCCCGTCTCCGTACGGTGGCTTCGGTGGGCGCGGTGTGTACCGGATCCCCCCGGATTGGCACCGGTGGATCGACGCGATCGAAGCGGGGCCTGGCAATCTGCGGGCTACCCTGGTGGCGCTGCCGCTACCAGAACCGGGCCGTCTCCCGGCTCGACCGATTCTGGCCGTGTCGCGGTTGGTCCGTCTCGTCGGCGGAGACGGCTCAGCAGGGCTCAGGGCTGAGGAACCGCCGGCAGAGGAGGCACAGTTCGGCCAAGGCGACTACGAACTGCAGGCGGCCGAGGTGAGAATTATGCTTTGGCTTTGCCTTTTTTTTTTTGTTTGTGTTTTTGTGTTATAAGTCTTATTTAGACCCGGTTTTTCTCTCGCTGTCGTCGTCGTCGTCGTCGTCTCGTCGTTCCGTCTCTCTATATACCCATCTCCTTATACCCACTATCGATTACAGGTTGCAATCGGGTACGTCTGCGAGTACCACCGTGCCGCCCGCCGTCGTCTGATGTCGAGCGTCGTCGTCGTCGTCGTCGTCGTCGTTGTCGTCGTCGTCGTCGTCGTCGTCGTCGTAGTCGTCGTGATGATGATGCGGCTCATGATTGGCTCGGTACCGGGCTGGTGGGGTGGTGTACCATACGCTGCAGCAACTGTCACCAGCCCCACCGGGCCAATGACGCGGGCTGTCCGGTACGGCGGTACGAGATGGAAACGCGAGATTTGATTTTGATCCGCGGTTGCACTTACCGGGATGCTCGTCGGTTCGTGGCCAGTCTCCCGGTCCCTCCGGCAACAACAACCACTAGAGGAGCCACCAGACTCGGCGGAGGTCGGAGGACATCCGTCTCGTCCTCGTCCGAGCCGTCCGAGTCGACGAGTGGTGGTGGTGGTGGTGGTCAGCAACAACAACAAAGCACAGTATTACCACCACCACCAACAACAACAGTACGACCAGCAGCCCTCTCCGAGGTGGGCGTGGTCGTGATGTAAGTTGTTGTTTTTTTTTTGTGTTTTTATATATATATTTTATTTTTTTGTTTCCAACCTTCATTTTTGTTTTGGTTTTTTTTTCTGCTTTGCTTTGTTTTGATTTTTTGTTATCCTCATTCCACAGATCCACAGATTCCGGCGAAGACGACGGTACTAGTTGCCATTTGGTGGTAGGTTCCGGAACCACCAACAACAACAAAAACAACAACAACAACAACATCAACACCACCACCAAGAACAACGACGAAGACCGCCGTCGTAGTGGTGACCATAGTTGTTCACCTGGTCAACTCTCGCTATCGGGTAGTACGCTGGGCTGGCCGAATTGCGGGCAACGACCATTACCCCCCAATCCTCCTGCTGATGCTGCTCATGCTGATCATGATGATGAAGAAACTGATTTAGTTGGTCGTCGTCATAGTCGTAGTCGTCGTCGTAGTAGTAGTCGTCGTCGTCGTCGTCGTCGTCATCATAATACTACTGGTGGTGGAGTCGTTCAGCAGGATGTTGATGATGATGCTGCTGCTGATGATGATGATGATGATGATGAGCACGGTCCACCAGCCACCAAAAAAAGGCGATGTCGCCGTCCTGCTGCTGCTGCTGCTGATGCTGGTGGTGTTGTTAGTTCACCTCAGCAGAACGAGGTGGTCACCGTCGCAGCAGAAGAAGAACCCAAAACACCACCAGTACCGCCAACACCACCATCACCAACAGAAGAAGAAGAAGAACAACAACAACGAACGCCGTCAGTGATGGCCGAACCAGTAATGGCCGGCCGGGAACGAGTGGACCGCTGGTTCGGGACCACTGGCGCGGTCCCCCCCGTTCCCCCCGGCCCCGTAACTGGCCCCCCCAGCGGCAGCAACAGCGCTAAAGTACAATCGACGACCGACGACGACGACGACCGGGGATACGGCATCGATTGGTCTGCCCTTGGCCATATGCTCGGAAGCACCGGGGGCAGTACCGACGGTGATGGTGACGACGGTGATGATGATTCGTCGGTTATCGAACTAGAGGAAACCCCACCGTCGCAGCCGGGGTCCAGTTTCGGTGGACCGTGACCGTCGCCGTCTTTGATGGAGTCGGAAAGGGCGACCGAGACGGAGGCCGAGGCCGAGGCCGAGGCGATGGTGGCGACGTCGGCGGCGGCGGCGGTGGCGGTGGAGGTTCCGCCGGGTCCGGAGGGTCAGGAGGAGGATGATGTTTTCCTGTTCCCAGACGAGCAAACGCTTCCAGAGGAGACCGAAGAAGCAGGAGAAAATTCCGAAGCCAGTTATTCGTGTTTGCTCTTTACGCTGGACCGAAAACACCGCCTATTTAAGTGAGGCTTTTTTTTTTTTTTTGTACATAATAATTTTTTTTTTGTAAATAGTTAAATAAGCTTTAATTTTTTGCATTTTTTTCGAATAGTTTTTTTTTGGTTTGTATATAATGAATTTTTTTTTCTGAATTGATTTTTTTTTATATTTAGTGTGTAAGATTATATAGTTTGTTATATTTAGTGTGTAAGATTATAGTTTTTATAAGTTTGCATATAATAAATTTTTTCTTTTGTTAATTAATTAATTTATAAAATTTTTATTTATACCCGGTTTTAACCTAATTGTGGTCTTATCGCCGGGTGTATCAGTGGGGGGCGATTTGGCGGAGAAGACATGGGCTGTTAGTTATCGTGGCAATTTGGGGTTGATCCGCAGGTGGTGGAAGAGAAGACTGAGCTAGAGTTGGTGGGGTAGACGAACAGCAGAAGACGTGAGATTTAGACCGGTTGGTTTTTGTGGACTGTTGGAAGGGGAGTGGGGCCGGGGTTGTTAGCTATGGTGGACAGCGGTCAAGACTCTAAATGGTCAAGATATTAGGGGGTTCTAGATGCTGTCAAAGAGCCTGGCATCTTTGAGGAAGCAGATTAGTTTTGTTTCGGATACCGGTTCGTTTGACAGCGAGTTACGTAGGGAAAGGCCCATAATCGTAGCTACCCCTGAAGAACGTTGGACTGCCGTCGTTTAACACCGCGGCATCACATTTCTCGACCGTACGCATGATTTTTTCTCCACGCTTATTACTCCTCACCGATCCCCATGGACGAAATGTAGCGGAAAAGTAGACCTTTCCAACAACTTTTACTTATTTTTTTATTTATTTATTTATTTCGTCAAGCAAATGTACACATACTACATACAAACCGGGATTTTTAGAAATGTTTACCTAGATACTACTACTCTATGCATTTCGCATTTCTACTGGACTGGAAGCTGGAATTTCATGTCATTTTTGGGCCAACTTCCGAAGGTCGCGATTGTAGTGGCGCATTATACACCACGATCGACGATCATTGATTGGGCTATATTTTGCATAATTTGTTCTAGTGTTTCTGTTTCTAAAAATAATTTCCCCCGTTTCCGGCCCCGTATTCGACCCCGGAGCTATGGTCTATAGTCCTATTTTTCCTACTGAAAGTTATTGAGTTACATTTTTTTGTTGTTTTTTACATTGAGTTGGAGTAAACTTTTGCAGCCAGCACCAAACAACAGTCGGTGGAATAGATTGATGTTCGTTCTGGAATTGGATTACATACATTTAGAATTTGATTCAAATATAATCGGCCTCAAACGAATTAAATACTAATACTAATTTCGACTTTTAGATGTTGATAATCGAATTATTTTACCATTCAATAATCACCAATTAGAACTTAACAGTAACAGCTACTGATGTTCTGTTCATTCATGAACCTAGATTCCTAGATTAGGAGTAAAAATTGATGCTACTCCTGGATGATTAAATCAAACTAATTTTTTTTTTATAAATCAACCAGGTCTATTTTTGGTCAATGTTCAGAAAAATTTGCGGAGCTAACCACAGATTTATACTTATTGTAGTTGAAAGTATTCCTATATTTTTTTTTGCCTTTGGCGACAGATCCGATTCAACAATATTCGTCTTCAAACCATCACAATATTGGTATTTTTCGAATACGGGTTTGATGAGTAGACGGGTCAGAAAACGATGTATGAAGTTGATTCAATATCCGACTGATGGCGACTTCCGGTTTGTTGATATTTCTTGAAAACCCTTACAATATGGTTCGGTTTTCGGAACGGATGTGAAGAGTAAGTGCAAGAAAATGATGTTTGGGCTCGTTTCAAAATCCAAGATGGCGGCTTCCGGTTTATTGAGATTGCCTAAAACCCCTAACAATATGGGTATCTTCGGAACGAAATCGATGAGTATATGTCGGAAAACGATGTTTGAAGTGGATCCGAAATCCAAGATGGCGACTTCCGGTTTGTTGATATTCCTTGAAAACCCATACAATATGGATATTTTCGGAACGGAATTCATGAGTAGACGGGTCAGAAAACGATGTTTGAAGTTGATTCAATATCCGACTGATGGCGACTTCCGGTTCAACAATATTCGTTACAAACCATCGCAATATTGGTATTGGTTTCGAACGGGTTTGATGAGTAGGTGTCAGAAAAAAAAAGTTATGGCCGATTGCGCACCGATGCAAAATCGAACTCTAAAAATCAGAAAATGGCGTCTAGCTCCGCACATAGCAGGCAAAAACCAACAAACAATGATTGCATTTTTTAAGTTAGACCATGACCTTTCGATTGCTGTGCGAATGAGCTAAATCGGCCGGATAGGGCAGGAGATATGTCACTTTTTCACTTCAGGGTCCGATTTGAGGGTTCAGACTTTGCTGGCTGGAATGAGGTGGCCCAAAATGTTGGAACTGGACAGCTAAAGTGAAAAATGCTCCTAGCGCCGAAACTATGCGTCGTAGAGAGAAGTGTTATATGGACGAAATGTAGCGGAAAAGTAGACCTTTCCAACCGTGCCAAACAGAGGACGACCATAGAAAAAAAGTTATGGCCGATTGCGCACCGATGCAAAATCGAACTCTAAAAATCAGAAAATGGATATATGTGTGTGTGGTTTGGTATGTGAACTACGAAGAAAAAAAAATCATAGCTCATAGCGCATTGCACTTCACAGATTAATCTGTGTTTCACAGATTTTCACTTTTGAGCACAGATTTTAAAATTGACACAGATTTTCACAGATTTCTGAAAATAACCACAGATGTTCACAGATTCTTGAATAAATAATCACAGATTTTCGAAACCGAGCACAGATCAGCACACTAAAAAGGAACACACTCTCATTGAACATAACTCAAAATTGAGTGACACACCACTCAAATTCATTAAAAAGTGCACGTACTCTGAACTTGAGTTACCACCTATCTACTCATTTTTGAGTGAAGGACAAAGCTGTCAAAATTTGAGTATATTTTACTCAAAATAAGGAATAAATATTTTTTTCACAATTTAAGTGAATTTATCTCAAAATTTGAGTTTTTTGCACTCAAAATAAATAAATACTTTTTTGCTAATGTTTATATAAAAGGATTCCCTAATTAAAATAATTCTTTTTTTTTATATGAAGGGCAAAAAAGTGATTGAAAACCGTTCAATTTGACCGTATTGGAGTTAAAATCCTATATGGATCGACTCGGTCTGTGCCAAAAGGAAGAGAAGGAGTCAAAATTGAACGACTTTGATATCCTTATGTTGGACTTCTCACTTGGCATAATGAAACCACAAAATTACTGTTGAACACATCTATGATTGATGATTCATGATTTCAAAGGCCGGATCTAGAAATGGTAAAGAAAAACGACGTATTATTGCGTTCTTAAATTCGATAAGAATATTCCTAGAATGAAAACGCACTGAACTGCTAGAAGTATTTTTTTCACTCAAATGTTTGAAAATTCAACGCTTACTCTAATGTATGAATAAATGCGAGAGAATTCATGGCCTTAGTAGATTTTACTCAAATCCATACTCAAATTTTGACATATTGTTCCAGTTTAAGAATTTGAGTAAACGCAACTCAAACCATTAGTTATGTTCAAAGAGCGTGCAGAGCAGCGCTGCCAACTATACCGATTTCTCGGTATTTATACCGATTTTTGGACTCGATACAGGAATACAGATATGCTCTCTCAAAATACCGATATTTCAATTTTCATACAGATAAATACCGATTTTCAGTTTTTGTGTTGGATTCCATAGGGGTAAACCAGGTCGAGCGACCTTTTGTTTTTTTTTGGTCGCAAAATCAGTTTTCGCACTAAATTGATGTTTGATTTTTCGAGAAAGATATTGTACAGATAGTTTTTTTCGCCAAATACAGATTTTTGGAAAAAACAGTTGACAGCACTGACCTTACCGTCGGCGTAGAGTTCACTTTCATTCGAAACTGTCGCGTCAGACTGGTTAATAGTGTGCGTACACAACAGGCCCCAATCCAATCTCACGTCTCGCACTTCACATCATCGTCATAATATCGCATACAAACAGGCCCCAAAAGCTGTCGCGAGTGGACGTTTTGGAATACTGTCACAGACGAGGTGCAGAGCGAAAAATCGATTGATTTTTATCCTCAATCCCGCAGCTAGTAGTAAGAATCCTTTCTTTGACCCTCGCGGAAGAAGGGGAGCGTTTGCATAATCCTTGTTCATCCAGGCCAACGATCTGGATACGTGGGTGGTGGCGATTTCCTGCGATTTGCAAATTGTGAAGTGAACAATTTCAGGGCGTCAAAAGAAGTGATTATCATCGTTCGCCTACTGCCAATGGCGACATTGCTGCTTTGCTATTCCCGAGCGAACAGTCATTCATATTTTCATCAGCTCATCGCGTAGGCTACTTTGGGTGGGAAAGAAAAAGTGCCCGTCGTCGAAAGTAAGAAGAAGAGCTTTTTTTTCCTCTGCTCTCCACTGGATGTAAGTTTTGATCTGTTATCAGATAATTGAGTGAAATTCTTCTTTTCACCGATGACGAGTGCTTGATTCGGAAGTTGCTCTGCGCGGTGCATTACCGAACCGAAAGATTTGAATGTGCTTATCTATACTGAAGCTAGCTTGTTATGATTTCACTTCTCAGCATCGCGTTCGGATGTTTTTGAATTCTACTTGATTAGGATTGCGAAGCAGAAGAGACCACGATAAATTCAACTGTGAGTTTGACTTAACGCTTTATCTTGTGGCCGAGAAAGGATTGAAGGAGGAGAATTTTGATTAGTGTCTGAACTGAGATAGTGGGGCGCCGAAATGGCTCCGGTTCGTGGCGATGGAATGCGCGGCTTAGCCGTGTTTATATCGGACATTCGAAATTGTGAGTACAAATAATTTTTCTTTGGATAGTCCCAAAATCAATACTCTTTCATCATACAGGTAAAAGCAAAGAGGCGGAAATCAAGCGCATCAACAAAGAACTAGCAAATATTCGCAGCAAATTCAAAGGCGACAAAACGCTGGACGGTTACCAAAAGAAGAAATATGTATGTAAGCTACTTTTTATATTCCTGCTCGGTCATGACATCGACTTTGGCCAGATGGAGGCCGTTAATTTGTTGTCTTCAAACAAATACTCTGAAAAGCAGATTGTAAGTGACGTATGCGGGACATTTTGGAAGAAACTTTTCTGATTATGATTTTTTTTCTTTTAGGGTTACCTCTTCATCTCGGTGCTGGTAAACACCAACAGCGACCTAATCAAGCTGATTATCCAGAGTATTAAGAATGATTTACAATCGCGCAACCCGATCCATGTCAACTTGGCACTGCAATGCATTGCCAATATCGGCAGTCGTGACATGGCCGAAGCATTTTCGACGGAAATTCCGAAACTGCTAGTTTCCGGCGATACGATGGATGTGGTAAAACAGTCGGCCGCTCTCTGTTTATTGCGATTGTACCGCACCTGTCCGGACATTATTCCCGGTGGCGAATGGACCAGTCGAATCATTCACTTGTTGAACGATCAGCACATGGGCGTTGTAACGGCGGCCACCAGTTTGATTGACGCTTTGGTCAAAAAGAATCCCGACGAGTACAAAGGATGTGTCAGTTTGGCCGTGTCTAGGCTATCTCGCATCGTTACAGCATCGTACACCGATTTGCAAGATTATACGTACTACTTTGTCCCGGCGCCTTGGCTTTCGGTGAAGCTGCTTCGTCTATTGCAAAATTACAATCCACCAACGGAAGATCCTGGTGTGCGCGGTCGTTTGAACGAGTGTCTCGAGACCATCTTGAACAAAGCTCAGGAACCACCAAAGAGCAAAAAAGTACAACATTCCAATGCCAAGAATGCCGTTTTATTCGAAGCAATCAACTTGATCATACACAACGATAGTGAAGCCAATTTGCTGGTTCGGGCTTGCAATCAGCTCGGTCAGTTTTTGAGTAATCGTGAGACCAATTTGCGCTATCTGGCCCTCGAGTCGATGTGCCACTTGGCTACCTCGGAATTTTCACACGAAGCAGTCAAGAAACATCAGGAAGTGGTCATACTTTCCATGAAGATGGAAAAAGATGTGTCGGTGCGCCAACAGGCAGTTGATTTGCTTTATGCCATGTGCGATCGCACTAACGCCGAAGAAATCGTGCAGGAAATGTTGAATTATCTTGAGACGGCTGATTACTCGATTCGTGAAGAGATGGTGCTTAAGGTGGCCATTCTGGCGGAAAAATATGCTACCGATTTCACATGGTACGTTGATGTGATTTTGAATTTGATTCGCATTGCCGGCGATTACGTTTCGGAAGAGGTTTGGTACCGTGTCATACAGATTGTTATCAACCGGGAGGAAGTTCAAGGTTACGCAGCGAAAACTGTTTTTGAAGCTCTGCAGGCCCCAGCCTGCCACGAAAATATGGTCAAAGTGGGCGGGTACATTCTAGGCGAGTTTGGAAATCTGATTGCCGGAGATTCTCGATCCGCTCCGATGGTCCAATTTAAGCTGCTCCATTCGAAGTACCATCTGTGTTCGTCCATGACACGAGCTCTGCTTCTTTCAACCTACATCAAATTTATCAATCTATTCCCGGAAATTCGCACCACGATTCAGGATGTGTTCCGGCAGCACAGCAATCTCCGATCGGCGGATGCCGAGTTGCAACAGAGAGCAAGCGAATATCTCCAACTGAGCATTGTTGCTTCCACGGATGTGTTGGCAACCGTGCTGGAAGAGATGCCATCGTTCCCGGAACGGGAGAGTTCCATTTTGGCCGTACTGAAGAAGAAAAAACCTGGCCGAGTTCCTGAGAATGCGGAAATTAGGGACAACAAGAGTCCGGTGCCAAACGCCCATAATGCTCATAGTGCTCAAAATAACCATATTTCGGGGTGTGTCTCATATTGATGTTTGTTTTTCGTTTGATTATAAATTATAAACCGGATTTTTTTTTTGTAGAGTAAATAATGCGAATGCTAGCTCGGATCTGCTTGGTTTGAGCACACCGCCTGCCTCGCAATCACAGACTGGAGCACTGATTGATGTTCTGGGCGATATTTACAGCACTGCCAATGGCAACAGCGGTGTTATCAATAATTCCAAAAAGTATGGGCATTTCTTCTGAGCTGCATGCAAATGTTCAATATGTTTTCTGTTTTGTAGATTTGTCTTTAAGAACAACGGCGTTTTGTTTGAGAACGATTTGCTACAGATTGGCGTCAAGAGTGAATTCCGACAGAACCTGGGCCGGCTTGGGTTGTACTATGGCAATAAGACGCAAACGGCTTTGCAAAATTTTGTCCCTACTCTGCAATGGTCGGCGGAAGATGCACTCAAACTGAACGTTCAGATAAAGGCCGTCGAACCAACGCTGGAAGCCGGTGCCCAGATCCAGCAGCTACTGACGGCCGAGTGTATCGACAACTACTCCAGTGCACCGTCGATCGTCATCAACTTCCGGGTCAGCGGTGGAGCACCGCAAAAACTTACCGTCCTGTTACCGCTGACCATCAACAAGTTCTTCGAACCAACCGAAATGAATGCCGAATCGTTCTTCGCTAGGTGGAAAAATTTGGGAGGGTAAGTATACGACCAGTTGAATACCAGGGCACTTCAGAGGTTTTGGTCATTATAACCCAAAACGGTTCGTAAATCCATGAATTACTACGACGAACAAATTGGAATAGTTTTGAGCCGAACTTTGAAGATTTTTTACGATTAATTTGCTTTTGCTTTCGGAATTTCTGTACTCTTTCTGGTTGGACTTTTTGATAAACGGTTTGCTCCGTCATGAAAATACACCTTTTGAGCATGAAGAAAAATCAGCTGGGGTAGTCGGTTGGCCGAGTTTGATCAAATATGTGAAACACATCAAATGCATGAATGGAAAAGGTTTATTTTATTAGTGAAAAAACAAGATAACATGCACTATTTTTGTATTATGTGAGTTCTTAAAATAATCCACCCCCTTGCATTTTAGTTCTGTGGGAACCACGGATACGGAGCGAATAAAACGAACATATGTACATGTAATAAAACCGATAATTTTATTCGGGCGCTTGTCTTATCAACCTGAGCAGAGCGTTGCCGACTCCCCTATCGTGTCAAGATTAGAGCTGGGCAACCCGTTTTCTATAACTTCTTTAATAGTTTTCATGTTTGCTAGTCTATGGACTTCTGTTGTTCTAGTGTCATAAGGCAAATCGAGAATCATTTTTAAACATTTGTTTTGCACAATCTGACGCTTTTGCTCGCGAGTTTTTGCACATTCCGCCCATATTGGCATCGCGTAGTATATGACAGGTGCTATAATTTGTTTGTATACAGCGAGTTTATTTTTTATGTGTAGTTTGTATCTTCTATTTATCAACGGATATAATTTTTGTATCAATAGAGTGACTTTGTTTTTTATCTTTTCAATGTGGTTTCTATATAACATTTTTGAATCTACAGTAAGACCCAAGTAGTTAGCCTCATTCGTGTTTAAAACGATTTTACAATCAGGTGGTGGCAATAATCTTTGTGATGGACGGTATGGGAACAGTATAACATGAGTTTTTTGACAATTTAGTCTGATTTTCCATGTGCTTAAATAATTGCATAAATTATCAAGACAGTTCTGTAGTTTTTTCGTGATATGTCGCGTTATTCTACCGTTACATAATATTGCTGTATCATCAGCGAAAAGTGATAGGAAACAGTTATTTGGTAACTCCGGGATATCTGCTGTGTAGATACTATAGAGGACAGGACCGAGCAAACTACCTTGCGGTACTCCTGCGGGAATCAGTAAACTTTCGGAGCATTTACCGTTCAGCACTACTTGGTATGATCGATCGTGAGATAGTTCTGTATGACTTTAATCAGATAGACAGGGAAATTGTAACGATAAAGTTTGTACACGAGACCATCGTGCCAAACATTATCGAAAGCTTTTTCGATGTCTAGCAAAGCCATTGCAGTGGATTTGGCTAACGTTTTGTTCCTACGAACACAACGAAAAAGTAACTAGTTGTTAGTCGTTGTATTTCAATAACTCTGTTCGAAACAAAACGTTCCAGCTCGGCAGGTGGTTTACGAAGCCAACACAAGGCGATTTGAGAGTCGCTCCACAAGTTAATTGAATGAAAAATCAGATCCACCGATGCAAGGAACTTATTCACCAAGCGAGAAAGAAGTACCGCCGCAAGAAGCTCCGATCTCGGCGTCGTTATCGGTTTAATTTTAGCCTTTGCCTTCGGTAAGATTCTAGATTTACTGCAAATTAGTCTCATTGTTGAAGATCCATTCGCATAAACGAGCCTCGTGTATAGGCAGGAACCATAAGCTTGATTAGAAGAATCACAGAATCCGTGCAATTCAACGATGCTCACATCTTCAGCAAGAATCCATCTCGGAATTTGAAGTTCATTTAATACTGGCAACTCTTCACGAAAAATCTTCCAACGTTTAGCGATTATTTCTGATGCTGGATCATCCCACTCTGCATTCTGTGAACATACCTCTCGGAGAATTAACTTGGCTTCCGTCACAACTGGACCAATTATTCCAAGTGGATCAAAAATTCGTGCAACCTCACTCAGGATCTGCCTTCGAGTAAGTACTTCGGAAGAGTTTCGATCTGATGGTGTAACCGTGAACGAAAACCAATCTTTTGTAGGATTCCAAGCTACGCCAAGAGTCTTGATGATAGTTTTTGAATCAATATCTGCCATGTTTAAAGCAGTTCCCCGAAGTTCCTCTGGGATACCTTCTAACACCGCTGTCGAATTCGAACACCATTTATGAGCGTCAAAACATCCGTCTTTAAGCAACTCTGTCAATTCACTTTGCAAATGTAATGTTGCTTCTAAAGATTGTGCACCTGTCAAAACATCGTCGATATAAAAACACTTTCTTACAACCTTTGCTGCCAACGGATATTTGCTTTCGGAATCTTCAGCCAACTGATTTAGTGCCATTGTAGCATGAAATGGCGACGAAGCTAACCCGTAGGTTACGGTCTGTAACTCGAACACCTCCAAAGGATGTGACGGATCATCCCTCCATATAATACGTTGGAATTTTGCATCATCTGTATGAATACCGACTTGAGGGTACATTTTCGGTATATCCGCCGTGAAGACATATCTGAAACATCTAAAATTCATAAGGATAGCTACCAACTCGTTTTGAACAGTAGGTCCTATCATTAACACGTCGTTCAAAGATGTGCCTGTACTCGTTTTAGCAGAGCCGTCGAAAACGACTCTCAGCTTTGTTGTTGTGCTACTCGGTTTTAGTATGCAGTGATGAGGAATAAAATATGATGGACCAAAACGCTCGTCCTGCTCAACATTCACTTGATGCATGTGTCCCAGGCGTTCATATTCGTGAATGAACTCCGTGTATTGTTTTTTCAAAAGCGGTTCCTTGTTTAGCCGTCGCTCAAGGTTTAGATAACGTCGCAATGCCATTTGCCATGAGTCACCAAGATCATTTTTCCGCTGATTGAATGGTAGTCTGACGATGTATCTTCCTTCATCATTCCGGTAATGAGTTCGCTGAAAGTGCTTAAGGCACTCGACCTGCATCGATGAGTCGTGCTTTTGTATCTCGTCTGACCCTTCGAATTTCCAAAATCGCTCTAAAATATCGCTCAGTTTTATGTCTTCTTTCACCGTGCAAAGTGTATGAATATTAGTCGTATAGCGGTTCTGTATAGCACCACCAACGATCCAACCGAACTCGGTGTCTCTGAGAGTTGGAAGCCCTGGAGCTAACTGTATGCAATCTGCCTTAATCAATTTCCAAAACACTTCTGCACCAATCAGCATGTCGATGCGATGTTTCTTCTTCTTCTTCTTCTTCACTTCTGGTGGCGTCACCTCACTTGAGATGACGCCGATTGATGGCACAGCGATTTAGCTATATTGCCAGTTAGCTTTCGTTTATAGTCCAATGGACTTTCTTTTCACTGGACTACAAGTGAAACCCTCGCTATGTGACAACGTGGAGTCACCGAAGTACGGATGAAAATCCTTTCTTTCTCGCGAAATACTCGAATTTTCACCGCACTAACACGATACGACGTGTTCACTCGTTGAGGGTTTCACCGGAAGTCACGATGTTTCTTGTAAAATGCTGGGTCCGCGAGTTCGATTTCTGTGGGAAGGTCCCACTCGCGTACATCAACCGTCCGCTCAGGCAAATCTGCTATGATTTTCGGAGCAATCAAGGCATCGATGTTTACACTGAAGTTATTTATACGCGATTTAATTCTTACTTGTACCATAAATCGCACACGAGTATTAACTCCGTTGAAACCGTTTACAGAAAAACTCACAGATTCTTTTTGTAGTTTAAGAAGATTTACAAATCGCTCCGTTATAAAATGTGACTGTGAAGCAGAATCAAGCAAGGCTCTACATGGATGAAGAACACCACCACAATCGAATACCATTATAATCGCTGTCGATGAAAGAGTTTGCTTTTGGATTGAATCAACCTGAGCACAGAGTGTAGAGATTGTTTCAGTTTTGGATGTGTCGACATCATTCCGTCCTTGCCGTTCATCTAAACAGGCTTTGGAAGCGGCTTCCGATTCTGATTTCATTTGGTTCTGGTGAACATCTGATTTAGCATCTTCAAGATGTAGCTGTGTGTGATGCCGTTTGCCGCACTTTTTACACGAACTTGATGATGGACACTGATTGGTGCGGTGCCCTCTTTGCAGACAGTTAAAACAGGATCCAATTTTTCGCAACAAATTGTACTTTTCGCTGACACTGCTCTTTTTGAACTGTTCGCATTTCCACAATTCATGAGTGTCTTGACACACAAGACACTTTGCTACCACTGTCGCAACGAGTGTATTACATTTGGCTGCGGAGCGTAATTGTTTAGTCTTTTCGGTTGTTACTTTTGTATTCGTATCTATTTTCTCCAATATTCTACACCGGTCCTTTAAAAAATCAAGCGTCGCATCGTATGTCGGCAATTGGCCGGTAGTCTGCCGCATTTCCCACGCTTTTCGGGTATCTTTATCCAATTTTGTAGAAATTACGTTAATCAGCATTTGTTCGCTCAATCGTTCCAAAGGTAGTTCCAAATTTTTCAGTGCATCGATATTTTTGGAGCAGGTGTCGACTAGTTTCCGCAAATCTCCAGAACTTTCCTTTGTTATAATTGGAAGATTGAAAAGGGCTTCAATGTGTTTGTCAATGATTAGCCGCCTGTCCTCAAATCGATCAGTAAGCAAAGCCCATGCTGCATCATAGTCGTTATTGTTCATTAGATCTTGATCTATGATTCCAGCTGCCTTTCCAATCAAAGAATTCCGAAGGTGGTAAAGTTTAATTGCTGGAGACTCATTCTCATACCGTGCCATTATTGTTTGAAAGATACATTTGAATGAAAACCAGTTCTCGTAGCTTCCATCAAAACTCGGTAATGGAACATTTAAAGGCGGCAAATGAGTCGTAGCCACTGCAGCGGCTGGTACTACCTGTGAGCTTACTGTTACCCGATCTTCTACTTTCATTGCTACTGCAATCAATGAATTCAATCGAATGCTTAAATCGTTGTAAAGCATCTCGAACACAACATATCGATCTTCCTGTTCATCACGTCTTTCATCCGACATAGCAAGACTGTAGATGGCGTTCTGAAACTCGTTGTATTCCTTATAGCATGATTCCACCGTTTTCAAATGTAATTGAAGGAAATGGAGATTTTTGAGGTTAGGATTCAGCACATCGTCTGGTTCATACAACGCATCTCGAATGCGGGTTAGTTTTCCTTCCACTGCTTTTCTTTGTCGTACCAAAACTTTCAATTGTTCCTCCATCGTTTTTGTTTCGATTTTCTTTCGCTTCTCACGAAGTTGATCCTTTATAGGCGTAAAAGGGGGATCTGTATCTGATTTACTTTTCGGTGAATGTTGTACTGACATCGCTTTTATCTTCTATTCCGGTAACGAGCGCTGGCTTTGCTTACGAACAATAGCCCCGCTACACCCGACCGACGCTACGATCGAATGTTCAATTTTATAACTTTTTCGCGACACTTTTTCCGTAAAAATCACTTATTCGTGGTTCAAAATCAATTCGGCCATGAAGGACCAAAAATGTTCGTGTGGACTGTATTTGGTTAACATTTTATCTATCGGAATAATAAAAAACGCGTGCGTTCGGTAACGCTTCAAGAATAACAATGAATTTTATTTTGTCGATAAAAAGGAAGTGAAAAAAGTGCTATGGGTTATTCTGCTTATGTGGGTTGTCTTTTTTAAATCAATACACTGAACACTAGTAAAGAATTCCCTGATTTTAAAGGAGGTATTTGCTGAGGTTTGGACTTTAGCACTTTAGCCACTTTCCAGAAAGGCTTTGAAACGGATCTTGTGAATGTCACTATTGAATTTTTTGTTTCTTTGCTTTTGCGTGAGAAATGAAATTAATTTCGTTAAGTATTTAGATTGTGTTTTACGATTTAGATCGCCGGTTCTCTGAAATTGGCGTCTTATAGCATTTCTTGCTCGGATGATACCACGAGTAGATGGATCTAACTGGATTAGCTTACCTACTGCTGGAACTTTACGGACACATTCCTCTTCAGCTGCTTGGATGGCGACTTGAAGTTGATACACGGCACGATCGATGTTTTCCGTAGATTCAAGTGGAGCGTTGAAGTCAATCTTGTGATCCACTCTGCGACGAAACTCAACCCAGTTCACTCGATGATAGTCTTTTCGAGTTTGAACCGGGCCACGAGTCGCCGTTTCGTGGATTTGCTGGATGACCGGGTAGTGATCAGAACCTAGCTCTTGGATGGTTATCGGCTTAGGTAAATCCAGGTTGGTAAGGAACACATCAAGGGTGGAGGGCACTCCAGCTGGTGATAGGTAGGTGGGACGTTCGGGAGCGTTGAGGATGAAGTAACCAAGCTGCGCTTCGTCGAAGATCATACGGCCATTTTGGTTGCGGATGTGATTGCCCCACAACTCATGCCGAGCATTGAGGTCACAGGCGACTATGAATTTCCTACGGTGTCGAGTTAGCTGCACCATATCATTCCGGAATTTCCTGGCCATACCGTTGCCATTGTAGCATTGTTGAGGACAGTACGCTTCTATCACCAGTAGGGCACCGTTGCTTGTAGAATCTCCACACCTAGTGCTTCGATGACTGAGGTTGTATAATGCGGTTGAACGGTAAATTTGATTGGCTTTTTAATCGCGATGGCAACCCCACCCCCTCGGGATTGCGTGCGATCAAGCCGTACCAAACTGTATCCAGGTAGATGAATGTTGATATCCGGTTTCATGAATGTTTCGGTTATCGCAATGACGTCAGCATCTTCACGCGAGCATAATTCCAGCAGTTCCATGCAAAGCAAAGCAAAGTCTTGGCATTACATTCCTTCGGTGGAATTTGGCCTTTCTGTTTCAACAGACTTCGCAGCCGATTCTTAGTGTACAGAATCATTGCATGGCTAGTACAATGGATCCTACTAACACTAAGAATCCTTCCAGGTCGGGGCTCGAACATACGACAACTGGCTTGTAAGACCAGCATCCTATGCATTGAACCGCCAACCCGGGTTAGAAGTTCCATGCACTTGGGCTTAATGGCATAAACGTTCTATAGCAGAATTTTCAAAGGTCTAGCATCCATGTTTGATGACGAATTCTCCCAGAACCAATATTTGCTCAGCACGCGTGTTGCATTGCTGTAGCTGGGTCCACATAGCGGTAAATATCGGGAGAAGCTCTGCTGCGGTATATTTGGGGGTAGAATGGTTACCTTCTTGAGGGTTTGAATTTGTTTGTCCAGGAATACGCCAAGCAGAGGGAGAACCATTACCTCTTTGGAATCCTGGGGGAAGCGGGTTGGGAGACTCGGGCCCTTGAGTGCCATTATCCGGCCCATCTGACGGTAGCTCTGGAAAATTTTTCTGAGTAAACGCTGGAAGTTTGTTTGGTCGACGTCCTGGCTGGTTTTTCGTGGATGCTTCCTTACGGATACGTTTGTACGTTTCACGTGCCCCGCACGTTCGGTCGGTAGCACAATGTTGCTCACTGCAGTTGGCACACTTAAACTGAGTAGCTTCTTTAGCTGGACAAGCGCTGGTTTCGTGATCAGAAGCACAAATGTTACACCTTGGCCTCAGGTTGCAGTTTCGAGTGCCATGCCTGAAATGCAAGCACCGCATACACTGCGTAACGTCACGATGCATTCCACGGTACGGTTCCCACGAAATAACGACGTTGCAGATCACTTTCGTGGCTTTCAAAGCACCAAGGGTTACTGTTCCCTTACGGAAATGAACGAGGTAGAGACAGTCTCTAAACTGCTGGTGCACTTGTTGCTTCCTGGCGATGACAAACACTGCTAGAGGATTTAATTTGTATTTTTCCTCCAAATTGGCCTTGATGTCGGCTGTTTGCATTATCGGTAAACCTCTCAACACTGTTTTAAACGGTTTTTCCGACGACATGTCGTGGGTAAAATATTGTGCTTTTTGTTCATTCAGATATGATTTAGTTTTCACATATTCGTTCTTTGACTGTAGCATCACTTTTATACCAACTCTGGTAAGTTTAAACTGCGAATTTTGACTACACTATTCTGTTTTATGGTCCGATTCGGCTGTTTCCGACAGATTAGGATTCCTCTTAATCGTCTTCAAAATCTTACCACGCAGTTTCCGGTCGACAGTTCCACTCCGACGATTGGCTTGAGGCTTCCGAATCGTCGTCAATGTTTCCTTATACCGTTTGATAACGCGCCATACAATATTTCTGGGCAATTTCAACTGTTTAGCTAGCCTGGGTGCAGACCACAATGGATTTTCCAAATAACTGCACAATTTCTCCCCTTCTTTCGACTTCCAGGTTGATTGTTTCTACTTCCAAATCCGTCCACCAGGAGCGCCACAATATAAGCAAAAGTTTGTTCCAATTCTAAATGAAGCAAGCTTTATCACTAGTCCTTTTCAGGGACACTTGAGGTGATGCAGAGAATTCCTCGGTCACTAGTAACAAAAGTTCTGATCAGTCGCGAGAAAATCACTTTCCTAGAAAATGTTCTAATGTGTTTTCACTAACCACCTCTTTTCATTCCACAGTGAACAGCAACGTGCCCAGCGTGTTTTCAAGGCTCAACAACCGCTCGATTTGCCCGGGGCACGGAATAAACTGATTGGTTTTGGCATGCAGTTACTGGAAGGAATTGATCCCAATCCGGATAATATGGTGTGCGCCGGTATCATCCATACGCAGGCTCACAAAGTCGGCTGTTTGCTTCGTCTCGAACCGAACAAGCAAGCACAGGTTTGTGTGTGTACAAACTCGAAAATGACAGAATCGTTCCCACGGAATTGATCGGTTTTTCGTTTCTTTTTCTCTTCCCTCCAGATGTTCCGTTTGACCATCCGTTCCAGCTTAGAGAATGTTACGCAGGAAGTCTGTGATTTGCTTGTCGACCAATTCTAAGCGAGGATAATTGCAACCTTGGAAACATACAGCGATTGGATTGACCAGAGGAGGGTGCGTTTCGTTTCCTTTCATTGTAAATTATGCTGGTAGTAATGTTGTCTAGTGGTAGGAAGTTTTCTGTTCAGAAAGTGAAAAAAGCAACAAAAATACCTAATTCAAACTGTTCCCCAAGGCGCTTATTTGTTTAAACAATAACAAAAAAGAAAAACAAAGACAACTCATCGCCTGCAGTAAAGTAAGCTCACGTTTTCGTTGTTTCGAGAGACTACACATTTGCTAGTGTTGCGTATTATAATCAATGACCTTGCGTTTGCGACTGAAACAGATCACCTAAACATAACCTATGTATGTTAAATCTTAACAATAGAGCTACTTTAATATAGACCGCTATATAAGCAAGTTAATTGGGACAAACGACGATGCCAGACTGTTGGTGAGCAACTGTTAGATTTAGCATCAGCATTTTGTCCAATCTCCTCCGTTCTGGCCACGTTAGTAATACAGCTAGGTTGAAAATGTATTAATAGATGGTGAAACAAAAATCCTTACCATACCGACGATGATTCCAAATATTTGTTAAACTCATTTAAGAAAAGTACGTACGTTTGGACTACAAAAAAAACACAAAGAAAATCTCATCTATGGCTTACTGATATGAAAAATAGATTGTAAATGTATGAATAAATGAAACAGATTTAAATGAAGTTAGACTGTACTGAACGGCGGAAAGATTTCGCAGGAAAATCTACGCACTCTTACATTTCGTTGTGCGGGCAAAGAATCGAATACTTCAGCTTCAGTACTGCACAAAAAAAAACATCATCACTCGTTGGCAAAACGAATTTTACTCTGCCCTGTGAGTGGATCCTGCTAATGTTAAACGGAGAGCCCCCTTAATATTGTGCTAACTCGAAAAATGCGGAATTTTTGTACGGTGACATTCGTGATCATCGACATTATATTATTTCCACTCATATAATATCGTTGCTAATATATTATGTTATATTTGTATATCATGCAATATTACTTTATACATAGTCCGATTTGAAAGGCAAAAAGGAATGAACTGAAAATTCATTTGTATATTTTAACTGACTTAACTATTTCTGTTTTCTTCGAATTATACAATAATGACACAATCGTTCACAATATCATACTCATCAGTTTCACTGAAAGTAAATAGGAAAAAAAACAGATAAATGTCGCTAACTAAGCATCTAAAGTGCATAACACAGGACACAAATAAATGAGAAACAAAAAACAACTTTAGCTTTATATCAATCCACATCCAGAGACAACGGGATAAACTGAACACATCCTTCTGAAGGACATGCAAAAACTAGTGAACCTAATCGTATCATACATTAATGAGGAAGAGTGCCGATTTGAACAAATGCATCAATGCTATATAAAACAAAATTTCTCCGTATGACAGAACATATGAACATGAGGAAAAATATACGAAAGTTATTGAACGAGAAAATGTATTTTGTTGTTCTCTTTGTCACATCCTTCACCCTGGCACAAATCTCCAGATAACAAGGGGAACGTGCCATTTGAGCCAATTTGGTCTGATTTCTGATTCCACATCCCTCACTCTGAGGTCCTAAAGTTGTGAGTCACTTTTGCTACACAAACCGGGTCGCTTACGTGCCTTGATCTAAAGCCAGTGGTTCCCAAACATATTTGGTCGAATGCCCAGTTTGAATATATTACTGTTTCTACTGCCCACAGCTGAAAAAAAACTTGAAAACTGTATCAATCGAAAATCCTACATCGATTAGCATATTTGCCGTTAACTTTAAGTATCTTTATACTGAGAGTAAATAGATAAAGAAGATAAATGAAAAAGGTGGGTGGGTGATGTCAGAGACATAACTGGATGTCGTGAATACGAAAACAACTGACATGTTCATTTAGGGGTTAGCCAAATTTTGTGCTAGGGCACATAACCGTTTTTATTAGTTTTACGTTTCGTCTTTGACTCATCAGTGCAGAGCAGTTCAAATTGGCTAACCCCTAAATGACCATACCTGCATCGGCCAGAAATAGTCGAAAACACGTTTTCGTTCGGCACGTCAGAAAAGACATTGCACTTCGTTGCAAAACAAAAAGTGTTCTGTAAGTAGCAGAAACTTTACGTCTGCTTAGCGGTTCAAATAGAACTGCCGAGTTTAGCACTAAGCAGTTCAATTTGAACTGCTCTGCACTGATGAGTCAAAGACGAAACGTAAAACTAATAAAAACGGTTATGTGCCCTAGCACAAAATTTGGCTAACCCCTAAATGACCATACCTGCATCGGCCAGAAATAGTCGAAAACACGTTTTCGTTCGGCACGTCAGAAAAGACATTGCACTTCGTTGCAAAACAAAAAGTGTTCTGTAAGTAGCAGAAACTTTACGTCTGCTTAGCGGTTCAAATAGAACTGCCGAGTTTAGCACTAAGCAGTTCAATTTGAACTGCTCTGCACTGATGAGTCAAAGACGAAACGTAAAACTAATAATAAACTGACATGTTCCTTAACACTTCCGAATATCAATTAGTCGATCGATTGTATGAATTATGCCAGCATTCCCCTTTTCACAGTTTTCGCAAAAACAAAGAAGGCTTCACTTGATCTCGATTACTGTGAATTTCACACAGTGAAAAGTGCACAAATATAATCAAACTGTTCTAGATTTGCACTAAACTGAGGATATTTACCTTCGATTTGCAAAGAAGAAATCCTAATAGTTCTTTAAAAAACTTTTAGAGCCATTAGAACGGCTGATTTTGTGTGATGCTCTCCGTTGTCCTCTTTTCGTTGTTTTTCACCAATGCTGTGACGTAATCGCTCTTGTCGGAAGCGAAACTAGCTTTGCAAATGACACACAATACATCTGCGCGCAGTGGCGATAGAATCCAAACTGATCCAATTTTTGTTAAAGGTTTCTTTTTACGTGATTTCGTTTGTAGCTTTTTCACTAATGGGCGGTCCTAGCAGCATATAGAATTTTAATTTCGATTATTTCATTTCGGATTTGCATTTTATTGAAAGAAACTATCAGGAAAGCTGTACGGGATTCATTCCTGCCTTTCAGAAGGACCAAATTGTGGAACTCACTACGATATTAAGCACTGTTCGGAACATTTTTCTCGAACGAATTGTTGTACAGCAGCAGATATTTTGTTCTCTTCCTCAGAACGCGTTCTGATTGGCTGGTGTTGACATGGGTCAAATGAGACACGTGTTTTAATAGTGTACTATTGAAATACTTCAATGCTGTTGCTATACGCGTTCAAGTTGAAAAATATATATTATATAAATCCTTTCACAGATCACTGAGCTATGAGCTTTAAAAATACGAAAAAGGCAAACGCGCCTTATGAATTATCCTCTTTGATACTCGTTTATAACAAGCATTTCAGAAAAGTTTAATTTTGAATTTTTTGAGATTATGTCACACAACTGAAAATTTTATCATAAAATTGTGATCATATTTCCGATGGCATGTAGCAAAAATTATGCTGATTCATTAGATACAACAGGAGATATTCACGATCAAAAATTTATCACTCTCTCAGAGGGTGAAAAAAAGGCACCCCTTTAGTAAAATAAGTCGTATTCACGACAAAACAGCTGACTGCTAGTAATTTAGATTTGCAAACTACCTCACTTATGAATTTCTTGGCTCAAACGTTGGATTGTACCGATTTATAGGTGAAGATTTTTATCAACTATTATCTTCACTCATCATTTGAAATATCTTTCCGCATTTCAAAAAAAAATTCACGATGTTTTCTCAAACAAATAAAAACAAAATTACAAACAAAGATGAACACTAGTAAAAATATTTATGGGGTTTTGGAAAATAAAGACACAAGTTATTCTACTAGTATTTGGTTCAAATCTTCCTACTAAGTAATAGTTATGTGATGTCTTAGTTCGGTAACTACATTGAATCTTGGTTTAAGGGGTATTAAGAAGGTATCGTAATAACTTTTTCTTGCAACAATGTATCGTAGGCCAGAATAAAGCTTGGGAATGAACTGCTGAATCCAATATAAAATATCGATCTCGAGATAAAGTTCTTCGGATGGAATTCTAAATGAGCGCTATCCCTGCAGATTACCATATTTAGCCTGTCGTTGAGCTAGATACGCAGTATGTGTAAATATTCGGCATTTCGTATTGCGTTTAAACTTCATCAGTTTGCATGCAAAGCTCAAAAGTTTGTAATCAAACTGATCACGTTGCCATTGTACAAATTCGTTGAGTATCCTTTGTTGTATTTGACCTCAACAATCATTATACCTTGTGTTAGATTTTGATATTTGCTTCTCGATTGTGGAAATGACATCTAAGCAAGATTACCAAGCCGTCCAAATTTTGCTCGTGCATCGCGAAAATCTATACTACTCGCTCGCAAAGTTTTCGAAATTGATGAATGTTGTAAAATTTACGGTTCCTAGTGCAATGAAAGAATTCGGAGATCGTTTTCCGACTGTTAATAGGTAAAGATCGAGAGAGCGAATCGAAACCCGGATTGACTCTGAATCGTACGATAAACAAATCACGTCGGTTGTTCTCACAAGAAGCTGATAAAGTTTAATTACAGTGTGCGGGTGATGTAATCAACATTAATGCTTTCGAATTTTTAACAGTTTTCTGAACAGGAATATTTTACGGTTGCCGAAAGTGAAATTTGAGCTGTCGTAGTTGTTGGCTAGTGGACAGCCATCGCGACCGGAAGTCTTTTTAAATTTAGATATACAAGTGTTCTAAGACAAGAACCTTCCCAAGGAGACCTTAGCTTAGAATATTTTTTCTGTATTCGGTATGAACTGTTCTAGTTCAAGTTTAAAGACATGATTCTAATTTTTGATAAAACGTTTGAACAATTTTACCATTTGTTGATTGTAACACCCTTCATGTTTTTATCTGTTAACTTTCATTTTCTCCCTTATAAATCTTACAAAAATTAACTATTATTTTACTTTTTTATTTATGACTTCTGGTCAGTCAGTAATTTTTACTTTTTTCGGTTTTTTTTTTAACGATATCAAACTAACTAGAGATTATAAGAGGAGAAAGAATATGAAATCATAGAGCCATAGTACTCAAGGGAGAGCAAGGATGTGAAGAATAAAGTGCGGAAAAGTGAGACGTGAGACCGGCCGGTTCGGACAGTAAATGGCAAACGACCTTTGCCTTTACTTTCTGACATATCAGAGACTCGGATGACTCGTATCGCTAAGATGCCTAAGTTCGACTCCTATAAATTAAACCTAAATAACTTTCCGTCCGTCAAATTTTGAAATGAGCCGCAGTTTTAGTTAGTGCTTAGTGCAAACTTAAACAGTTCAATTTGAACCGCTAAGCAGACGTAAACTACTCGACACAAAATAACCACTCAAGTGTCAGATTTCAACCAGCAGTTAAAATTAACCGCGAAATGGTTCACAGCCTAAGCAATGAATAATGCAAAAAGAACGTGTAATTAGTGTTGACAGCTTTGATTAAATTAATTAACACTTTAAAAAGTGTTTTGCAAATAGCAATAACATTACGTCTGCTTAGCGGTTCAAATTGAACTGTTTAAGTTTGCACTAAGCAGTTCAATTTGAACTGCTATGCACTGACGAGTCTAAGACGAAACGTAGAGAAAAGTAAAAACGGTTATGTTCCCAAAGAACAAACTTAGGATAACCCCTAAATGGCTTAATCAATTGTTTTAGTAAAAACAAAGCGAAAAGTTTCTTAGAAGCGATCCTAACTACGGCCAAAACATTTTAATGGATGGATTTTTTAACAGATAACATTTTATAACAACCCTTTGTTTCCAATTGTTTAACTCAAAACTTAAGCACCTCAAAAAGGTCCTTATGCAGATATGAGTAAGGAGTGCGGTCAAAGTTTGAACATTTTCGATCTTGAAAACTCACCAAAGGAGTAAGAGGGGTACATGAAGTTTCCGAAATCGAATGACGCCAACAAAATTGCATGAAACGTCGAGATTTAGTGTCATCCAGATTATTTTTTTTAAATATCAACTTTTTGGGATTTTGAAAAATTTAGAGATTTAGACCAATCTTAATCTCCTGAACCAAAGATTTCTTTGAAGTTTGATGCTCGTTATTTAACACCAAAACTCCGATTTGTTCAAGTTTCGCCTTCGGCTTCTCAGCGCTTAAAGCAGTTTAAATTGAACTGCCATCATCGCATAGCAGTTCAACTTAAACCGCTAAGCAGACGCAAACGATGTTAAACTGCTAGGCGGAGATGGCAGTTAAAATTGAACTGTTTTAAGCACTTATGGTTGGTAAACGACTGAACAATGCGCAATTCAGGCCCCAATGTGGTTCTTAGCCTCTTGTTCAGTAACTCCTATCCCTACCTCCCCGCGGTGCCGGCTGGGGTACGAGTAACCATAGGAAAGATCGAGTAACCAACCCCGGTGGGACCTTGGTCGTTTGCTGACAGGGAAGGAGGGGCTTGCCTTCTCTTTACAGAGAGCGAGCCTACCCGAGCGTCTGTTCCCCATGTTGGAGCGGCTCGAAACAGCATCTGTTCTCCATGTTAGGAGCGGCTGATTACCGTCCTTGTGTCAGTGTGGGACTCTAAACAGTGCTGACACGATGGCCCTTCGGCGAGACAGGAGGTTGGTGCAGGCCTAACAAGCCGCCCGGAAAACACTTGTTACGAATAATCAGGATATAAATACGACTCGGAATAATCGGCAAAGACCTACGCGACGAAATAAGGACTACGATTGGAAGCTTGGCACATGGAACTGCAAATCGCTTGGCTTCCCAGGATACAACCGAATGCTGCATGATGAGCTTCAAATCCGCGGGTTCGATGTCGTAACACTGCAGGAACTTTGTTGGACGGGACAGAAGGTATGGAAAAGTGGGCATCGAGCGGCTACCTTCTACCAGAGCTGCGGCACAAACAACGTTCTAGGAACGGGATTTGTAGTGTTGGGCAAGATGCGCCAGCGCGTGATTGGGTGGCAGCCAATCAGTGATAGAATGTGCGTATTGAAGATCAAGGGCCGTTTCTTCAGTTACAGCATCATCAACGTGCAGACCCGATGACGAGAAGGAAGCATTCTACGCGCAGCTGCAACGAGCCTACGACAGTTGTCCACGACGGGATGTGAAACACGTCATCGGCGACATGAATGTACAGGCCCGTCATCGGGCTGGAGAGCCTGCACTCGGTAACAAACGACAACGGTCAACGATGCGTAAACTTTGCAGCCTCCCTAGGAATGGTAGTTCGAAGCACCTTCTTCCCCCTCAAAGATATCCACAAAGCCACCTGGAGATCACCTGATCAACATACGGAAAACAAATCGACCACGTTCTCATCGACGGGCGATTTTTTTCGGCGTCATCAATGTCCGCACTTACCGCAGTGCCAACATTGATTCTGACCACTAACTTGTCACGGTTTGTATGCGCTCAAAACTATCGACGGTGCACAATACTCGTCGCAACGCCGGGACTCAATCTCGAGCAGCTACGTAGCATTCGTACTGCAGAGGAATACACAACAACTGGAGCAAGTGCTACCAACGGAAGAGCAGCTTGGCGCGGCGACTCTTGAAGGCGGCTGGAGGAATATAAGGCCCGCTGTGAGTAGCACTGCTGCAACCGTTCTAGATACGAGGTTATCGAATCGAGGAAATGACTGGTTTGACGGCGAATGTCAGCAGTTGGTCGAAGAGAAGAATGCAGCAAGGCCGATGATGCTACAACACCGCACTAGAGCGAACGAGGAACGATACAGACAGGCGCGGAACAAACAGAACACGGTTTTCCGGAAGAAAACCGCCACCAGGAAGACCAAGATCGCGAAGCGATGGAACAGCTGTACCGCGCAAATGACACGCGAAAGTTCTATGAGAAGGTGAACCGCTCACGTAAAGGCTACACGCCACAGGCCGAAATGTGCAGAGATACCAGTGGTAACCTTCTCACGAACGAACGTGAGGTGATCGACAGGTGGAAGCAGTACTATGACGAGCATCTGAATGGCGAAGCACAAGATACAGAGAACGGTACAGGAATCAATCTGGGTGCACGCTCAGCCGACGATAGATTCCCAGCCCCTGATCTGTCGAAGATAAGTAAGGAGATCGGCAAGCTGAGGAACAACAAAGCCGCGGGCAATGACCAGTTGCCAGGCGAGCTGCTCAAACATAGAGGAGAGGCACTGGCTAGAGCGCTGCACTGGATGATTTCTAAGATTTGGGAGGAGGAGATTCTACCGCAGGAATGGATGGATGGAGTGGTATGTCCCGTCTACAAAAAGGGCGATAAGCTAGATTGTTGCAATTACCGCGCAATCACATTGCTGAAAGCCGCCTACAAGGTACTCTCCCAAATCCTTCGCCGTCGTCTATCACCAATAGCTAAGGAATTCGTAGGGCCGTACCAAGCGGGATTTACTGGAGCACGCGCCACTACGGATCACATATTCGCGATAAGACAAATACTCCAGAAGTGTCGTGAATATAACGTACATACGCATCACCTATTCATTGACTTCAAAGCGGAATACGACAACGCAACTTGGTTAAAGCCGGGTATAAATAAACGATATAAAAAAAATACGACACAATCGATCGAGAACAGCTATGGCAGATAATGCACGAATACGGTTTCCCGGACAAATTGACGAGATTGGACTGAAAGCTGAAGCTAGGCGTATCGGACAGGCCATAAATGCGTCGAAAACAAAATACATGAGAGGAAGAGGCTCTAGAGAAGAAACACTACGCCTCCCACCACGAATATTGATAAACGGTGACGATATCGAGGTGGTGACCGTCTCCCCTTCGATCGAGAAAAGTACGCCACCGCACGAAATTGACCATCTACAAAACGCTCATTAGACCGGTTGTTTCCTATTGCCACGAGACCTGGACTATGTTGGCAGAGGACCAACGCGCCCTCAGTGTTTTCAAAAGAAGGGTACCATCTATGGTGGAGTGCAGATGGAAGACGGAACGTGGAGACGGCGTATGAATCACGAATTGCAACAGCTGCTAGGAGAACCACCTATCGTACGGACAGCTAAAATCGGACGTCTACGATGGGCTGGGCATGTCACAAGGATGTCGGACGACAGCCCAGTGAAAATGGTTCTTGAATCTAATCCGAGTGGTACAAGAAGAAGAGGAGCGCAGCGAGCAAGGTGGATCGATCAAGTGGAGGGTGATCTCAGAATCCAGCTCCGTGCCTTGAGTGGCTGGCGACGAGCAGCCATGGACCGAGTTATGTGGAGACGTATGCTTGATACAGCAAAGGACACCCCAGGCCTATAGCTGTTAGGTAAGGTAAGGTAAGTAAGCACTTATGAGCCGAAGGCGAAACGTAAAGAAATCGAAATAAAATATGTGCTTCTCGCACAAACTAACAAACCCCTAAATGTTCATGCAAATCTTGCAAACCGCAAACTTGCCAAATGATTCTGTTAACTTGTGTTCAAGCTTGCTTATAAGTGATGTGCTTACATTAGTGAGCCAAAATTTATGCAAATATATTTTGGTCGCTTGTAAAGTAAGGTGGTCTTTGTATTGAATGTGAAAACCATGACAAAATTTCTGTTTGGGATTCTAATAGAATAAAAAAAAACAGAAAGCAGTTCTGTTAATTAACAATTTATTATCAATTTTCACACCGATGGAGTTGCCAGCTCTAACTTTACATTGATGTTCATGGCGGTTAGCTGTGACACCAGGAACCTAAAAATGTACGGGATTTCCACGTACCCTATGTCACGGTCGCTTTGGCAGAGTCTGCAGGTGGCCGGTGTCCGTTGCGTTTCCGCCGTATTCGACGCCACCTTCTTGGTGATGCTGCCGATCGGTCCAAGCAACGTACCGCATCCTTTGCAAATCAGTGTGGTTATTTTGTCGGAACCATGGAACAGCCGGTCTTGTAGCAGAAATGAAGCACCATGCGCTATCAACGCGTCTCGTTCCATTTCGCCAAAACGAACACCACCACCCCGCGAACGACCTTTGTTCGGTTGATGAGTCAGCTGATCTAGCGGACCAGTTGAACGGACCTGCCATTTATCCGAAACCATATGACGCAAACGCTGATAGTGGACAATCCCGAAAAAGATATCCGCTTTCATTTCACGTCCATCTACACCACTGTACATGCGCTCCGTTCCGAAATAATTATATCCGCTGGTTTCCAGTAGTCGTCCAAAATAATCAATCGCCGTGTTGTTCTCGGTGAACCGGAAAGGTGTTGCGTCGTGAACCAATCCGTGACAGGCTGCCGTTTTCCCTGCCATTGTTTCGATCATCATGGCAATTGTCATTCGCGAGGGGAACCCATGCGGATTAAAGATGATATCTGGAATCATTCCCGACTCAGTGAAGGGAAGATCAACCGCTGGCCATTTCTGAGAGCAGATACCTTTCTGACCGGCTCGCGAAGCAAATTTATCACCAACATTGGGATTGCGCACGATTCTGTACGTGATGACGGCCCGTTTCGGTGCGCTACCCGAAATTGCAGCACACAGCTTGATGTTGTCCACAATTGCCTCTTCTTGACCGTCAAACTTTACCACGTGGTAGGTGTGATCGCCCGTGTCGAAGTAGCAGTACAGAGGATTTTTATGTGTGAGCAGAGCACTCCGGAACGGAAGACCATCGTTGTCCAGGTAGGGTTTCAGGTATTCATTACGTGGATCACGAGCGAAAAAACTATCTCCCTTCAGTTCGATCATTTCATTTTTGTACACAGTACCGTGGGCGAAGCCTCGCTCAAAAGCCGATTTATTAATGATCATCGCATCCTCCATGTCATAACCTGAAAAAAGTCGATTCCAATGAAATCACCGATTGGCAAAACAGACCAAAACTTACCGGTATAAGATATAACGGCCACCACAGCATTCGTTCCCATGGCGTAATTGTCCAGATTGATGTTGTCATGATGAACCGGTCGGAAGAGTGGCGTAGCGGGCGTTTGCAACCGATAGAATTTCGCTATGCACTGCAACTGCCAATTGTGGCAGGGAGTTCCCATCGTTTGTTTACCCATTTGACACTGGTACATGTTACGAGGTGACTGATTGCAATCGGGCATCGGAATCAACATAGCCAGATTGCTGAGGAAGGATGTTTTCGACAGTTCCATGTGGGTGGTCACTTTCGGATACGCTTCGTCGGGCGTAATGCAAATGTCCATGTACACCTGTTCGAACGTTCCGATCAGTTCGACTTTGTTCACTATCAGGTTCATCACCGGACGTACCATTCGTGCCGCTCCGATAAAAATATACAGTCCCGGATATTGGCCCCCTTCTACAAAAGGAATTAGCACAATTTCGGTGGTGTTCGGTATGCTCTTTCCTTCGATTTTCAACAACCGAAGTTGGTGTACGACTTGACTTGCAATATTGCGAGGAATATTACCGATAATCCTGCCTTCCAGCATCACTGGGAAGCTTTCTTTGGCGTAATTCTCTCCGAAGGATAAAACATTCACAGGAAGCATTCCATATTGAATCAAGTACTGTTCGATGTTACGTACTTTCACTGGATCCGGACGGCCGGAAACGAGACAATTAGATGTCAGGTGGTTCAGCAAGCCACAAGGTGTGCCATCGGGGGTGTGAACCGGACAAATAAATCCCCACGCGTCCGGTAGCAGCTGCCGCGCTTCAGTGGTTCTCATCGTGACAAAAAACGAGCCACGGTGAACAGCCCGAAAATGCGACATGTACCGCATTCGATTGATGTTTTCGGCAATTATCACCAAACCGGAGTCTTGCATAAGACCCATTTCGCTAGCCTTGGGCAGATTTCCCGTAGCCAGAAAGTTTCCGAAGGATCGATCAAAATTTGACGTATTTTTACATGCCATAATTACATCGTTTTGCATCAAGGAAGCATCAACATCACTGCAAAGTTTCAGAAGATTAAACTTCATTCCGTTTAGAAAGGAAACAAAATGCTCCCGCAGTAGCTTCTGGTAGAGATGGCCACCGAGAAGCAGTTCCTGCATCATCACACTGTCGGCACCTTCCGTTTTGCAGCGACCTTGAGCTGCCGTAAACAATTTTTGCATCATGACGACCAGCAAATTGAACTTGTCCAAATCATTCTCCAGATGGATTAGAACACAAGACCTCATCAGATAATTGGCTAGATCTTCGTTGCTGTACCAGGACGGGAGAAAGGTAAGTTTTGAGCGAAACACATTTCCTATATAACATTTGCACTCAACTTGATTGTGAATGCCTTCCTCATGCAGTTCTCGAAGCATATTCTGGATACAACTAGAAATAAGCATAGTACATTCTCATAATATCAGTGCATAAATAGGATAAAAATTACTGTTTGTAGTATTGGTCTTCCTCGAAACCGGTCGTCAACCGTTTGAAAATTTCATTATCCGTAAAACTAGAGAGGGCCTTGAGTAGCATCACGATCGGTACAAATGTGAGTGATTTCCGAATAGAAAACATAAGTTTCGCTGTTCCATTCACAAGATAATGAAGCACATTTTGCTAGAAGAAGGTGTCGCGGTGTCAATCGTAGGCTCACAAGAATGCAGTGAAAATCTTACCGTGGATGTATGATCCGTCCTGACACAACGAATCATAACACCGGTGCTACTGAAATCCTTTCCTCGGTCTTTCCACGTGTTTCTATTCAAGGCAATTGGAAAGTTCCGTCTGGTCATAATCAACATACGGATCAGTTTTTCCTGTCCGTGTACAATAAAATGTCCTCCCCATTCATCCTCGTGTTCCCCCTGTTCTACCAGCTCAGCTGGCGACATTTCATCCAGATTGCATGCTTTCGATCGTAGCATCACAGGAAGCGGACCAACATCTTTCGTTATCGGTGGCTTCGGCTGTCCGTCCACGCTCCAGTCCACGACTACCGAACACATGCCGGCATAGTTTTCGTTCTTCTGTCGACATTCGGAAGGGAATATACGTTTCTCTCGTACGTTGATTTGGCCTAGCGGAATCGTGGGTTTTGCAATGTGGCAATTTGCAATCCTCAGTTGGATTCGACTTTTGTTTGCTAGTTCAAACTCGACCGGATCCAAATGTTGAATGACATCATCGATACCCTTGTCTAGCATGTAATTAAACGATTCTATGTGTGGTGCGCCAAGGTTGGCGAGAATCTGTAAAATAAAATCCGATGAACAGTTGAATTAAAGAGGTTATCGTTCTCACTAATTACCTGATTCTGTTTTCTGGGAATAGCTCGGAACTGAGGTTTCGAGTTTGTAAGCACAGGAAAATTTCTCATTGTATGATTTTATAAGAATAAATTTGTAAACTTTTGAAATTATTCTAGCTACTAGGAATAACATATAATGTGCTGCAAGTCAAAGCATGCTGCTAGCCGCAAGACAGCGCAACAAAAGTGACAGATTTTGAATGTTACGTTAGTGTTCGTGATCACATGAATGTAAACAACACGTCAAGATGAATCAAATGGAAGGGTAGCAAAGTTGGTTTGTGGGCATGTAGGTAACGCTAGCGTAACGATTATACACTCTTAAATAAAACTAACTGCTATTAGTTTCTTCGAAAAAAATTCAAGTGATTCATACATCTGCATAAAATGTTTAAAACGATGAATGTAACAATGAAAGATTCTCTTTGCTTACTTTCTCTTTCGATTATTGCGAAATGTTCCTGCTTTTTTTCGGTAATTTCTTCAATGCAGATTAAAAGATAATAGCTTTAGTTATTGTTATCGGTAAATAGTTGCAGAGAAGGGTTGCTAAGAGTACTGTAATACCTAAGACAAGACCTGACAACTGGCTTCTTATTCTTCCTTCCGAATCATCCTTCTAGTCATTTTCGCCCTGTGGAATAAATACCAACGTATCGGCTTCAGTGTAGCCATATGTAGATGTTTTAATAACTTTATGCTAAGAAAAAAATATTTATTCAATTTAAATTTTTAGACTCGGTTTTTGATTTGAAATAAACATGAAAAATGTTTGTGTGAATGTATTTTTTTTATTATATATTAATGCCTAAAAACAATTAATTGAGCTTTGATGACGAAATATTTCATGCTGGACGCTAAATCGAATCCATTGTTAACGTATTACCGGATCTTTTGGAAACCGGAAAAAGTCAATTTTTAATAGAAATGCTTAGTTCGACCATAGTGTGGAAGTTCATTCTTCTCGTAAAACTAAACACACACTCAAAAAAATAAGATGGTAACACCACAAACGAATTTCCAGACATGACAGTCACGATCTTTTTTTGGCGCTCATCTACGGTCCTCCATGAAACTGGCATCAATGGTGATAAATTGGTTGCACTGCTGAGTCCCCATCATCACATTCATAATGCAAATGTCAAACGGTGAGAACCCTTTCGATTCGGTAGCTCATTTGTATATATTGAGATTTTATGGCACACTTTGGTTGAAATGATAACAATGCAAATAATCTCGCTCTCCACCAAGCGGTGAGTGCGGTCATTTCAGAAGGTACCGAGAACGAACCACGTTTTTCAAAAATATTTAGAAGCACGTACATGTCTTTATTATATATCTTTGTCGTTAGCTCATTTGTATATATTCAGATTTTATGTTACACTTAATATTTTGTTTGTTTTAAAGCAATCGTCTAATACCATGATCTCTCGTGTACTTAAATTAACCGCGAGAGGACAGTTTACAGCAGGTTAGCAGCAGCATTGTAGCAGTTGCATTAAGGAAGTTATAATGTACTGAATGAAAATGTACCGCAATTCGATTTTAAATTCATCGTTTGTACTTAGAACGTATCAAGAGATAACGTGAGACAATCCCTGAAAAAAATATTCGTTAAATTTGCACAATTGTAGCTGAAACTATTAAACCACCACTGCTCGACATGAACTGTTTTTCGCTCTGGGAATTTGAAGACCAAATTTTCTTGCATTGTTACACATTTTTCCATCTCATTTAATTTGTAATCTTTCGTGCCAGGATGTGGATTATTGTCTCTCGAAGAACTAGGGCCAATATTATTATAATCAAGTCTATTACTTGAAATTTCAATTTCCTTTTTTCTTTACGTTTGTAACTGGATCGTGTAAATATGATTTTTGCTTCAATGCTCGGATCTGGATGTTTTTATAGTTAGGTGATTTGCGTATTTCGATCTTGCTCTTTTGATGACCTGGTTGCTTACTTTGGATGCTCGTCTTCGATTTTAAGCTGCATGGAGTTTATGAAAAAATAATGAAGTTTGTGTTAATCTAAACAATAAAAATAATTACCCTTTCGATGTATTCATTGGATCTCGAAACATTGAAGGCTTGAAATGTACAGAGCAAATTCGCCGATGCTCTACTTGGATTCCTGATCCATTCTTTTCTTTTCCAATGATTCCGCAAAACTTAATCCAATCTTGAAGTCAAGATGAATTATTTACATTGTTTGTACGTTATTATAAGGTATACAAAACAAAAATTTATATCATTACCTCTCTGTTTGCTTCGGAAATTTAAATAACGATACGAGTGGAGATTTTCTCCAACAATTTTCAATACAACACAGTTTTCCCATTTTTACCAACAACTCGTTATACGGTAGCGAAATGAGTGACAATGTTGACATTCAATTATGTTCTACTCATGGCACACTTTGGTCGAAATGATAACAATGCAATTAATCTCGCACTCCACCAAGCGGTGAGTGCGATCATTTTAGAAAGTACCGGGAACGAACTAGATTTTTTCTAAATGTTTGTAAGCACATACATGTCTTCATTATTTATCTTTGGTAACACCTACCATATGGGAGGTTAGGTTAACCATACGAGTATAGTGGTTTTCAGCACACAATAATATCAGATGATGTTAACAATATGATGTTAACATTTTAATCGTTCGGGTTTTTTACCAGCGAATTTTTTTGGAGAATAATACTGTTTCTATAAAAGTGTAGAAAAAACGTTATATAAAAATTGCTAATAGAAGTATTTACACAGAACCTTAACGAAAAACTCGGATATCACTTCCGAAAAACCTTCCATATCCGCTAGAGATATTCATGTGCCAAGTGTTTACGATGCTTCGAATCGAGTTCTCCATGTTTTAAAACAATTTGTAACATTTTTTCCATTATCATTATTTCTTATGAGATTTACTCACCTGCAATACCAATGCTGAAGTACAACCAAATACAAATAATTTGTATTTGGTACAACTGTGCACTAGTACAAAATTAAACACTAATACAAGATATCGTAATTTATTCGTTGGAATATGAAATCTGCCGCTGTAATGAAGCTTTAAGTGACACTAAAAAAAAGCAGATTTGTGGCGAGATGGACCGCAATCGGTCTCAGCCGTCGATAAGACATAGCAAAGAAAAAAAAAGCAGATTTGTGTCGTCTCACTAAGAAAATGCATAGTCGGTTGAAAAACACCATCCGACGATGTTCTTTCTACATAAATTATGTTGATATGAACAATATGTATAGTGCTTTCAAACTTGATAATCTCTATCCAACTATATGTTTATTCATGGTAACATTATTATATTTTGAACAAGAACTTACTCACATGGTAGTCATAACTATATCACTTTTCAACTTTATGGTGACCGAAAGTTCCCCTTACTTGTAATTGTCATTGGGACTTTTTCGTTCTTATTTTAATGATTGCTAGAATTACCACGCCAGCAAAGTCCTAAAGACAAATAGTATAGTCAAGTAGTAGATTTTTTGTTACAGTGCTTATTACAATACGGATAGTGAATAATCTGATATCATGGTCGTTACTATTATTGAGTGCATAGTTGTAATGACCATGGGGAGCAGGTTGCGGTTACTGTAATATTTTTCTGAGTGCACCTTCGAGTTTACACTAATTTAACAAATCTTTTGTCGTGAATACGACTTACTTTACTATGGGGCGCCTTTTCAAAATTTACCCTCTGAGAGAGTGATAAGTTTTTGATCGTGAATATCTCTTGTTGTATCCAACGAATCAACATAATTTTTGCTACATGTAATCGGAATTATGATCACAATTTTATGATAAAATTTTCAGTTGTGTGACATAATCTCAAATAATTCAAAATTAAACTTTTCTGAAACGTTTGGTGCAAATGAGTATCGAAGAGGATAGTTCATAAGGCGCGTTCGCCTTTCTCGTATTTTTAAAGCTCATAGCTCAGCGATCTGTGAAAGGATTTATATAATCTAACTACCAACAGAATCGAAATTTTTCAGCTTAAACGTGTATAGCCAATCAGAACGCGTTCCGAGGAAGAGAACAAAGTATCTGCTGCTGTACAACAAATCCGAACAGTGCTTAATATCGTAGTGAGTTCCACAATTTGGTCCTTCTGAAAGGCAGGAATGAATCCCGTACAGCATTCTGATAGTTTCTTGCAATGCAAAATGCAAATCCAAAATGAAATAATCGACATTAAAATTCTATATGTTGCCATTTTAATAGCCGTTGGGACCGCCCATTAGTGGAAAAACTACAACGACATCACGAAAAAAAGAAACCTCCTTACAAAAATTGGATCACTTTGGATTCTATCGCCACTGCGAGTAGATGTATTGTGTGTCATTTGCAAAGCTAGTTTCACTTCCGACAAGAACGATTTCGTCACAGCTGCTAGTCGTTTGCATTGGTGAAAAAACAACGAAAAGGGGACAACGGCTCTAAAAGTTTTCTAAAAAACTATTAGGATTTCCTCTTCGCAAATCGAAGGTAATCTAGAACAGTTTGATTAGATTTGTGCACTTTTCATTGTGTGAAACTCACAGTAATCGAGATCAAGTGAAACCTTCTTTGTTTTTACGAAAAATGTGAAAAAAGGGGAATACATAATTCATACAATTGGTCAACTAATTAATGATCAGAAGTGTTAAGGTACATGTCAGTTTTCATATTCACGGCATCCAGTTATGTCTCTGATATTACCCACCCGCCTTTTTTGGTTACACTTTAATTCTCTAAAGAGAAAAAAGGTTTGTCTCTGATTTTAATTACACAGTGCTGCCACTACCGCTAGAAGAGGGAAAACAGTAGGTATGGGTATTATCCATTCAGAGAGGGCAGTGCTGCCACTATAAACATTTATTACAAATGAGATTGAAAAAAAGTGAAACGTTCTCTGAAAATTTTTATTTTCATTGGTGAGCTAAAATGATACATATTAATAAACTTGTTTTCTGATTTTTTTTATACTTGGCATCATTGCTCGCGTACCCTGCAAAAGTTTTTTCTTTTCACAACGTGTGGGTAGCAACATCAAAATCAGCCAATCAGAAACTGGTCCATTTTGGAACAAAAGCAGCCCCCCCAGTTGTCAGGTCTTGTCTTAGCGTAATACCGGTTCGGAAATTACGGGGTGAAGTGTGCAAAATAAAGTAAAAAAGTGCACTCTATTTTCTTAAAGTTCGCTCATCCAACTTTCACAAGCTTAGTTTTACAACCCCATTTAACACTACCAAACTTGATTCTATAACATTTCTCCGAAAACCATTTTCCAGAACATAAAAAACTGAAACTTTTTCCCCAGAAATTCATTGCCCAAATAGTACTAATCTCCAGAATGTACCAAAGTCCAGAAAACCATACACCCGAAGGCATAATAGTTATTTGGCATAATAATCATTTGTTATAACAGATCAACATGCTGCTTAATAGAATTTGTTCTAATACACTGCGACTTTGAAATATCGAATGGCATTAAAAAGATACTTACATAAAATGTGAAATGAAAATGTGTGTTTTTACTACCCTTTATCACTAGAAGATTCAAAATAAAACGATAAGTAAATTAAACAATGTATCCAAACAATCTATTGTTAGTACACGCACAATAGACCAAAGTAACGACGAAAGGTTAGCTTGCTACTATATAGAATATGCGGAAACAAATACCCAATTTTAAGGAGCTACGTTTGAGTTTTAATAAATGCAGCTAGATGATTTCATACCCGTTATATAATTTGATTAATTTTTATTAAACTCGTTATTCTCGGAACCCTCTTTTTCAGACTAAAAAAGCTTGAAATAAGCATAGTTGCCTTGAAAATTACAGTTAATGAGCATTCCCGAAATTTTCTGGAAAATTATTCGTTGAACTGGTTCATTCTAGTAGATGCTTTTCCGGTAAAAGATTTGTTCCTATATTGTTTCTGTATTATTTTCCATTCTGGGGAAACAGTTTCTAGGTATTTGCTATTTCTGTGAGATGGTACATTCTGTCAATGTTTATGGCTGCGTCCTGTTGTTTACACTCTTCTCTAACCACTTGTGCAGTTGTTTATTCGTTTTCATTAGTTTGTTTCGAAATGCGTGGACTTTCAGCAGAACAACGTCGAAAAATTGTGTACAAATGGTGCACAGAACACGGACTGGCACTGAGAAAGATAGCAAAAATGGAAGGAGTAAGTGAAAAAGCCGTGCGAAATGCAATCAGGAAGTTCGGTGAGGATAATATCTTTGAGGATAAACCGAAAACCGGTCGAAAAAAAGGTCTGCAAACCAGAGATGGCATTTCACCAGAGTGATAAACGCTAGAGTCAGATTTCTGCCACATCGAGGATGAAAAAAACGAAGCACCGCACAAAGAGGAAAGCGCACTTCTTCTCAGTGTCGAATAGACAGCATTTGAGTGTGTGCTTGTGGTTAAAGCAGCTGGCGCGAGTGAAACACATTCTCTTCGCATGAATCGCTCACACGCGCTCTCGTCTAAATACACCCAAGTGACCACTGGCGCGTGATTGTGAGCGAACACTTCTGTGAACTTCAATTAATAGAGAGTAGATCTGGCCTTGCTATGAAAAATTTGCAAGGAAAACCGAAAATTTTACGATAAATTGTTTTATTTTGCTGATTTTGCGTGTCCACGCTTCATCTACGAAAACCATACAGCAGAGTGCTCACCGGCGTGTACACCTCTGTGAAAGTATCTGCATCCACCTCAGAGAATTTATTAGCTAATGCTCTAGCACTTTGGTGCGATTCAGTGGAAGAGGTAAAAGGAAATAAACAAACGCACTCATGATGCGTGCACACTTACACAACAGTGGTGTATAAATGTGAAAGAGAAGAGCTCTCGTTGAAGTTGTCAGTGCGAGGGGAGAAATTTTGCTTGCTCTTCGTCACACAGAGGAGATAGACATCTCTGCTGCTAACCCTCAGTTGGATAAACGTATACTGAAGGCGTTTGAGCAAAAGAAGGAGGTTTCAGTTTACAAATTACAAATCCTTGCCAGGACCACAATATTATACGGTGCTAGGAAGCAAGTGTTAAACCACATCGATTGAAGTTGAAAAATTTGGTAAGAAAGCTATGGTCTGGCAAGCAATTTGTAGATGCGGTAAGATTTCGAAACCCTTCATCACCACTGCTTCAATGAACAGCGAAATATACATCAAAGAATGTTTACAAAAACGACTTCTACCCATGATTCAACAAGGATTCTGTTGTCTTCTGGCCAGATCTTGCTTCTTGCCACTACTCGAAATCAACGGTAGAATGGTATACTACCAAAAATGTCACTTTCGTCCCAAAAGACATGAATCCACCAAATTGCCCACAACTTCGACCAATTGAGGAATTTTGGGCATTAACGAAAGCACATCTTAGGAAACATGTCTCGGCAGCCGAAACCATTCAACAGTTCGAAAAAGATTGGAAAGAAGTGTCAAAACTTGTCGTCAAGAAGTCTGTACGGAATTTAATGAGGAACGTTCGCAAGAAGGTGCGCCAGCTAGTCTACAATGACTAATTAGCAAATGTTGAGAATAATATTCTGTTGTTGTAGTCTAATATTATCAGTATATCGAATAAAATTTGGATATCTAACACTTGTGAATTATTTACAGTGAAATCAAAGTGCGTCCATACTTTCTGGGACAGTCTATATATATTCTGGGGAAAATATTTCGTTGCTTTATTTTCTGGGAAATCGTTTTTGGGAGAGAGTCGTACAACCACCAAACTTCATCCGGATACGACTTCAGGTTTCGGAATTATATGCTGATAAATGTAAAAACTTAATATTTCAGGAGCGTGTTTTATATAAGACACGAAAAAATCAAGCCTAATACAATTAGATCGAAAACACAATAAACGAATTATTCCTATTAACTTGAGTTAAAACTATTTAAAATTGAAAAGGTTATGCTAATGTATGCCCAAAACTAACGTTTTGTTCCTATTCAATATTTAAAGAAATGATTATTGAAGAATCTCTTAGTAATATTGATGAAAGCATGAGTTATATAAGAAAGACCTTATAGCACCACCAGGTGGATTGAAACATGTTTTTCATAAAGGCCAAAAAGTTCCCTGTCAACATCAACTTTGAAAAGGAACTGCACATGAAGCATTGCCGTATAATTTGTAACATCAGAAAAAAGTTTTACATTTTTGTTTACTCTGATGGCTTATTTTCAGCGAGCTCCCATTTCTACAGAATACCTTTTCAGAGTGTATGGACGTTATGAAAACCTTTTTTAATCCATCTAATGGTGTGATGATGACTTTCTCATTTTTATTTCCTTCTACATACCCGAAATACTACAATAATACTCTTCCCAGAAATACTTGAAAAAAGTTTAGAAAATAGTTTTGAAAATTTCGGTTGCATAGTACTACTACATTGATATACTACATTTGAATTTAAGTTAGTGAAAATCTATTTAATCATATGTGAGAAAGTGAAGTGAGCTCCATTTTATAACATTCGATTACTATTGTCGGTACTTCTGAAACCGAAAGTTTGATATCGCCATAGTGAAATGCATTAATAGGACCTATTTGAAAGAAAATGTATTGGTAGTCGGACTTGGATAAAATTCAGCAAATAATTTATGGTTTTCTTGGTTACAGACTATTATGATTTTGGAATATTCCTATGGCATCTCAAGATCTTCGAGAAAAATGGGTAACCATTTTCGTCACACACACATCTCTATAACCAGCTTTCACTGTGGGGATGTAATTATAGGATATGTCGAAGAACTTCACTGATATGTCAACCCAGATATTCGACAATCGGCGTTTACTCCAAAACGCCAGAGTATTTCACAATTAGGTTTTTTACCGTCGTCACTGCTAACCTCAATCGGATGAACACATTTTGACAGTTAAGCAGTACTGTTTGTGAACAGAGATTTTTTTGTTTGTTGACAAATTGGATGAGACCATTTACGGTCCATACACTCTCATTGAACATAACTCAAAATTGAGTGACACATCACTCATATTCATAAAAAGTGCACGTACTCTAAACTTGAGTTACCAGCTATCTACTCATTTTTGCGTTAAGGGACGAAATTGTCAAAACTTGAGTAAAAAATATTTTGTTCAAAATTTGAGTAAATTCAACTCAAAATTTGAGTTCCTTGCTCTCAAAATGAAGAAATTTTTCTTTGTTAATTTTCATATACAAAGTTATTCTTCTTGCTTTTGAATGCGCAAAGTAGTGTCTAAAACCGTTTCCTTTTGAACGGTTTGGAGTACAAATTGAATTGTTTTGATATCCTTATGTTGTGTTTTTCACTAAGCTTATTCGAAACCACAAAACATCTATGATTGACGTTGATTCATGTTTTTAAAACCGGATCTAGAAACGGCAATGGAAAACGACGTATTCTTGCATTCTTTATTTCTATAAGAATATTCCGAGAATGAAAACGCACTGAACTGCAAGAAATATTTTTTTCACTCAAATGTTCAAAAACTCAACGCTTACTCTAATGTATGAATAAATGCGAGAGAACTCATGGCAACGAGTTTATTTTACTCAAATCCATATTCAAATTTTGACATATTGTTTCATTTTTTGAATTTGAGTAATCGCAACTCAAACCATGAGTTATGTTCAAAGAGCGTGTATGGCCTGAATAGAGTTTTAAAACATTTGTTCATGATTGGATACGGTTTGTTTTTTAGATAAAATCTTAAATAAAAGTAACTAGTTGCAAAGTGTAAACAGTACCACTGAACTGTCAAGGATGAATGCTTGTTCGTTCGTGACGTCACGATAAAAAAATCTAATTTTACGTACTCGAAACATAAGTAAATAAAATGAAATCTTGATCCCCAATTGGATGTTTACAACTAAAAAATGAAATCTTTGTTTGCTTTCAATTGCTGAAAGCACCTCGGCGAATGACCGTAAGGTTAAAACCGAGGGTAAATAAAGCAACATAATAATAATAATAATAATTGCTGAAAGCTCGGAAATTTATAAATTTTCCCTTCGTTACTTGTGCCGAACATTCAGTAAAGCTTTTGCCTAACAGACAGTAAACTTTTTACTGACAATTTCGGTAATAACTGACGTATGTGCAAGTTCGAGATTACCAAGACTGAGCAATTGCATCTTTTGTCGATATAATTACCGAGCAATCGGCGGTGCGAATCTCGGCATTTATTTTTACACATTTTACCACGGAACTGGAGTTTCAATGTGGAGGAAATTCAATAACAGGCTACCTTGACCTCTTTTTGAATAAGAAAAAGAAATTGTGGTTTATTATAGTTTGATTATATTCCATCGAAATCGTTTCCTTATGTTGGTTCAACCGCATGAAGAAAAATATCGGTGAAACCTCATGAAGAAAATTGGTTAGGTGGTCCCTGAGAAAATTTAGTGCCCTTTTTTTTATTTTTTGCACATTTCACCTTGTTACTCTCGAAGCGGAAATTCCATCCGGATGAAATTTAACAGCAATCTATGAGACCAATAAACCTTCCATTTGAATCTAATTTTGTGAAAATCGGTTCAGCCCTCTCCGAGAAAATCGAGTGCACACACTAAATCCATCAACAAATGAGTTAGGCATTCAAAATTATGACAAAAAGGTTACTCGGCTTATTTTGAATCTTTTTATTGATACTCAACATGGTATGGCGAAGAGTAAGGCATTTTTCATGTCAAAATCGTTTCTCTTCATTTTGTCAACATCGAAGCCTCAGATTGATTTCAAAATACGATTAATCAAGATTCATTCGTTCCGTTGTCCCGGTTGCTTAGATGTATTTTCACATTCCGTCGGGAAATTTGGAACGATAAGATTGAGTGACCCGTTCATTGATATTCAATTAGACCCATGTAGCAAAATCAATTCTGTTCAATTAAGTCACCGAGCACCGTTCCCCGATATGAGAACGGGTTCAATCGCTCTTCGTTGCAAATATCACCGATTTGTTTTGTTATAATATTTGCATTAGCGCTACTACTACCGTTTTCCACTTTGCTTACGAGAAATTGTCGTGAATTTTTCGCATGTCCACTGGTATGCTGTTTCAGTTTGCCAGTTTGTTTCAGTGGCTCCTCTGGGATGGAACCGCTGATCCTGGCTGCTGTTAGTTGTATTTCGAATATGAGACTTTTCATTCTTTGCTCTGTGCACCGTTTCTGCCCTTTATTGCCTGCTATGCTATCTGGCTTCATTGGCGCATCTGCGATGATCCTCCCCACCCATCCGATGTAGCATCCAACCTCTTACGATTGGCATTTGACTTCGATAACTTTGGTTGGGTCATGTTCCGATTCAGAAGTATTCTTATTACGACTTTGTGGTCACTTCACCCTTGCATGTCGGTTTGGGAAAAGTTTTTTTTTTCAAGTATAAATTATTACAACCGAACCCTTCACTTATTGAAAAGTTATGTTGCTTTTGAAAATGTTTCGTCTTTTTTTTTTCCTTTCCCGCAACCATTTTGCCTCCAAACTGTTTACTGTTTCCCAATAGCTACAGGCGAAATATTTTCTTATTATTCAAGTTTGTTTCCACATCTTTCTTTCCAATCTTCCGCCATTCTTCGAGCTCGACTTTCATACACTTTACTGCTTTATTATTGTGGCTTATCACATATATTTATATTATTATTTTTATTTATTTGCAGGTTCACTTGTACGTCTATATACATTCTTATTTGTTACAATTACTTATTATTTTTTCCATTGTACAAGTTTTCCTCCCTCACACTGGCGGCCACTTGCAGCTAGCAGCGTGGGATTGGGATAAATAAGTGAGGGAGGAAACAGCAGTCAAAGACAAAAGATGTTCGTTTGGATTCTCCGCATGGATAGCACAATGCTCGCGAGGCTGTGAAAGTTCGCCCATCCATCCGGTAGAAGAGGGAAAACAGTAGGTATGGGTATTATCCATTCAGAGAGGGCAGTTGGAAGCCCCTGGGGGCAATGTAAAGTTGCGCTCTGGCGCAGTAATAATAAAAGGTAGTTGCTAAAGTCGGTCTCGGTGCAGAAACGTATGGAACATCTTTATAAGATAACGAATACGACATCCGCTACTGCTGCTGCTGTCTGGTATATGGTTGTTGGTTAATTCGAATGGCCGCCCTCCTTTGGACAATTGCAGCCAACAACAACAACAACAACACCGTGCTGCCGGAGCTGATTGTTCGGAACAAGACCTTTGAATAAGCTGAGATCCAGCTACGGTACATATAAGGTCATTCTTCTAATCGATTAAATGTCATTAGCATTAAAATGGTTTTATTTGATGACACATTAGTCAAAGGCGATGTTTTGGAGCCGATGGAGAGATTGTGCCGCTGTCACAGCAAAAGCAATATCATAATTTGTATTCAGCGTGGAAGCGTTGCTTTGGTGCAATTTATTCGAGAATACCTTCGAATCATGGCCGGATATTGAGATTTGTGTATTATTTCTGAAGATTATTTAAATAGTAAACAAGTAAACAAGTAAACAAGTAAACAAGTAAACAAGTAAACAAGTAAACAAGTAAACAAGTAAACAAGTAAACAAGTAAACAAGTAAACAAGTAAACAAGTAAACAAGTAAACAAGTAAACAAGTAAACAAGTAAACAAGTAAACAAGTAAACAAGTAAACAAGTAAACAAGTAAACAAGTAAACAAGTAAACAAGTAAACAAGTAAACAAGTAAACAAGTAAACAAGTAAACAAGTAAACAAGTAAACAAGTAAACAAGTAAACAAGTAAACAAGTAAACAAGTAAACAAGTAAACAAGTAAACAAGTAAACAAGTAAACAAGTAAACAAGTAAACAAGTAAACAAGTAAACAAGTAAACAAGTAAACAAGTAAACAAGTAAACAAGTAAACAAGTAAACAAGTAAACAAGTAAACAAGTAAACAAGTAAACAAGTAAACAAGTAAACAAGTAAACAAGTAAACAAGTAAACAAGTAAACAAGTAAACAAGTAAACAAGTAAACAAGTAAACAAGTAAACAAGTAAACAAGTAAACAAGTAAACAAGTAAACAAGTAAACAAGTAAACAAGTAAACAAGTAAACAAGTAAACAAGTAAACAAGTAAACAAGTAAACAAGTAAACAAGTAAACAAGTAAACAAGTAAACAAGTAAACAAGTAAACAAGTAAACAAGTAAACAAGTAAACAAGTAAACAAGTAAACAAGTAAACAAGTAAACAAGTAAACAAGTAAACAAGTAAACAAGTAAACAAGTAAACAAGTAAACAAGTAAACAAGTAAACAAGTAAACAAGTAAACAAGTAAACAAGTAAACAAGTAAACAAGTAAACAAGTAAACAAGTAAACAAGTAAACAAGTAAACAAGTAAACAAGTAAACAAGTAAACAAGTAAACAAGTAAACAAGTAAACAAGTAAACAAGTAAACAAGTAAACAAATAAACAAATAAACAAGTAAACAAGTAAACAAGTAAACAAGTAAACAAGTAAACAAGTAAACAAGTAAACAAGTAAACAAGTAAACAAGTAAACAAGTAAACAAGTAAACAAGTAAACAAGTAAACAAGTAAACAAGTAAACAAGTAAACAAGTAAACAAGTAAACAAGTAAACAAGTAAACAAGTAAACAAGTAAACAAGTAAACAAGTAAACAAGTAAACAAGTAAACAAGTAAACAAGTAAACAAGTAAACAAGTAAACAAGTAAACAAGTAAACAAGTAAACAAGTAAACAAGTAAACAAGTAAACAAATAAACAAGTAAACAAGTAAACAAGTAAACAAGTAAACAAGTAAACAAGTAAACAAGTAAACAAGTAAACAACGATGCAGATGAAACTGATGGTAGACAAGTGAGCAAACAATCATTTTCAGAACTCTGAAAAAATGTATTCCGAAGTTTTTGGAACTCTGCCTCGTTGCCTACCACGCAGACATTATTTAAATTAAAGTTGTTATCTCGATTGCATTTGTCGCCCGACTTCACCATCCCGTTGCTGTGAAAGTCCACAACACCAAGATACCAAACATTGAATAACTGTACGGATTCAGGGTAGAATCGAAAAATATCTTCATATATGTGTAGCAAACAACAGCAAAAATAATTTTCCGCTGCGCGTTCGTTTTCCATGAAATCACATAATAAATTGCAATATTTTCCTCTTAAAACATGGCATCTTCACTGTTCGATCGATTCCGATACTTCTGATATGCAGTCCGCTCGCTTCGGGTCGGCTTGGTTCTCATTTCATGTATGTTTCGATAGGAACCGGAGCGTGTGTACTAAAGCAGAACCGAGCGTTCTGGACCGATCGATTGAAGAAATGGCATCACAGGAGCGAAACCAGGCCGGGTGAGGATTCCTGCAGCAGTAGAAAGAGAGAATGGATGAATGTACACATAATCTTTATGCTACGGTGTCTTACGTGTACGTGTTCTTGTCTAACACTCCCGTTGGATGCAGCATCTTGCCACTAAGCATATCGAAACACCTTGGGGCCAGAGGAAAATTCCTGCCTGGGATTACTTTGGCCAAGGAAAATACCACCGTCAGATTTGCGGAATAGTTTCCTTCGGTGTATACGCTTTCAAATCCGGCAAAAGTCTTTATCCCGAATGGTTGTTTTCAGGAATCGTAAAATTGATTGCAAGAATAAAATCTTTCTCCCTGTGTCCCTTTACAAAATCTCTATTCAGCGCATATATCGATGGTTTGCTATAGGAAACCATCACTGAAAATCGATACAGAAATGAGTGAATAGATGGGCGGAAAGGATGATAACATAAAAAATGAATATGGCAGAAATAGTTGAGATAGCTTTCGGGTAAATAACTTTACGTCCGTGAAATTATCTCAATTGCTTCAAATTTCTCGTATGTGCTTTTAAGGACTTCAAACAAGGCACGTTCTGAGTAGTCGCTTTCTATTGACTGGTTGAAAGAAATTGGATTATCTCGATGCTTTCATGATGATATGGCCAGAATGTGATTGGATCATCCATTTTCTCTGTAACGTTGGTTAAAAGAAAATGATGAACGTATTGACTGTTATTTGTTTTGTTTTTTTTATCGAACGCAGAGAAATTGTTTTATGTTTCATTTGTGTTTGTGCCTGTGTGTGAGGTGCCTATGTGTGTAGTATGTAGATTTCAAACAAGATTTGGTTTATTTGGTTGATGACTGAACGGTCATAATTCATGGAATTTAAAATATTGCCGCGTTGAACATCTGGTATAGAATAGTTCACGTGAAATGTCTCGTGCATACTGAGATTGTCTCCCTATCGCAGATATCTATACTATTCATTCACTAATGTTCTTTGAATATCACTTTAAATGGAATAATAATACCGATGACTAGAGTGCCTGACACCAGAGTGACAACATTTCATCCGAGAAGTTGGCAACAATTGGAATTTTTAGTTTTTGTCTTGAGAAGCCGTAATTGGTTTTTGGAAAATAAAAACAGTTTCAGTTCCGTTCTAACGTAAACTTGCATAAAAAAGACTTTAGTGTTTTTTCCAGGTATTCATATTTCGAGTTTGAAGTTTATACTTCACACATTTATACAATTGGAAAAGCATTTGTTCACATTTGTTTTTGTAAAAATTTTTTTTTTTTTTTTTTTGTTTCAATTATAGAGGTTTTAACATCTTAAGGTCATTCGCCTCTTCGGACCAGAAAATCTTTCTGGCCCTATGTGCGGGGTTGGGAATCGAACCCAGGTGGGCTGCGTGATAGGCATCGACTATCCCATCACGCTATACCCGTCCCCTTTGTAAAAATTGGATGGGTATCTATTTTTGCCTTTCTCATATAGAAAGGCTATGCAATCACTGTGAAAATCGACTTTTTAACCGAGGCCCGGAGGGCCGAATGTTATATACCGTTCGATTCAGCTCGACGAACTGAGCAAATGTCTGTGAGTGTATGTGTGTGTGTGTGTATGTTACAAAAATATGCACTCACTTTTCTCAGAGATGGCTGAACCGATTTCCACAAACAAAGATTCAAATGAAAGGTCTCATAGACCCATAGCCTGCTATTGAATTTCATTCCGATCCGACTTCCGGTTCCGGAGATGTAGGATGAAGTGAAAAATATATGCACTCACTTTTTTCAGAGATGGCTGAACCGATTTTCACAAACTAAGATTAAAATAAAAGGTCTTATGGTCCCATAGCTTGCTATTGAATTCCATTAGAATGTGACTTCCGGTTCCGGAGTTATATAGTAATATGTGAAAATTTAAGTAAAAGTTTACATTCAATTATTTCTAGAACAACTAAACCGATTTTCACAAATTAAGATTCAAATGAAAGGTCTTATAATATCCTAAAAATTTGTGGAACATTTTATTTGGATCCGACTTCTGGTTCCAGAACTAAAGCGTGATAAGTGGAAAATTACCAATTTTATTAGTATTTTTCCACGACCGATGGTTAAAAACAGGTACAAATCCCATAAAACTGTCTGATAAATTCTTCTAGTTTGCATAGCTTGTTAGTTTGTGAGCATGAAAACATAATTCGGCACTACTGGTCCCCTCTTTTCCTGTTCCGAGAGCACCGAAAGTGGAGAAGAAAAACTCATGAAAGTAAATTCACTTCGATTTCTCTGCGATGCTTGAACCGATTTTCACAAATCTTGATTTGAATTAAAGTTCATACTGTCTTTAAACCTACTGTGAAATTTCATCCGGATCCTACTTCCGGTTCCGCAGTTACAGGGCGATGAGTGTCAAAGTTTTCAAATCGCCATATAGAGTGACAATATGTACAACACCGAAAGAAGAAGAAAACACAAAACGAACAAGGCGTGCTTTGTTCTATTTCGTACACGTTGTGTAGTGATGTCAATAATAATATTAATAATAATAATAATAATAATAATAATAATAATAATAATAATAATAATAATAATAATAATAATAATAATAATAATAATAATAATAATAATAATAATAATAATAATAATAATAATAATATTAATAATAATAATAATAATAATAATAGAAATAATCCTATTACATGTTTGATGCTGCTTAGCTTGACTTACATATGCAGAAGTAACAGAAACGCAGGTTCGTTTCGTTTGTTTGATTTCGTTTAATTGGTTTAATCGGAATAGAGCATGAGATAGTAAGTATAGGTTTAACTACGTTCAAAACTGTTCCGATTTGTAGGTCATATTTGTTGGTAGTAAACGAACCAACTTCGGCTATTCCGTTTATCTGAATCCGGTTTCGGAAGAATTGGAAATAGTGATCAAAAACTGCAAAAGGATCTCACTTACTTTTCTTGGAGATGGCTAAATCGATTTTCACAAACTTATAGGTTCAAAAGAAAAGTCTTACAGTTTCATACGGAATTCCTTAATTTGTTGTGGATACTACTTTCGGTTCCGGAACTACAGGGTAAACAGGTTTTTTAGAGTTTGTGAGATTGATTTTTAACCTATTTCTATTCAATGAACAGTTGTTTTTGCGAATTTCACGATTATATTAATGATGTAATGAGTAATATGAGAAAGGCATCATTACACCAATAGGTGGATTAAAATAGGTTTTATTTAAATTTTGATTTGTATTGATCTAAGTTCACATGCGGCTGTGTAGGGGAGCTAAAAGGAGGTTGTGTGGTCTACTCAAAATGCCGCGGGAAACAGAAAAGCAATATTTTCGCTACATGGCATAGGAAATATTATCATCAGTTCATGATAACATTTTCAGTTGTATGATATAATCTCAAATAATTCTAAATTAAAATTTTCTTTTTTTTAACGACTAAGTATAGTAGTCAATTTTCCGGTTCGGATAGTAAATGGTAAAAGACCTGTATCACTACTTTCCGACATACCAGACACTTGGGTGATTCGCATTGTTCAGATGCCTAAGCCCAACTCCTCTGGTAGAAGGTAAAAGTTAAGTTACTAGAAGATTTCTGCTTGCTTAATCATCCTCTGTCACGTCTTACCTTTCCGTTCTATATATTCGCATCCTTGCTCTCCCTTGAGTACTATCATTCTATAATTTTCGTTGTCTGTTTCTACAAAAAAATGGTCTCTGGTTAGGAGAATATCGCAAAAAGAAAAAAATGAGGAATAATCTAATCTCTAATTAGTTTTCATATATTTTTTTTACATTTAAAATCTCGCAAATTCACTGCATATGATACAGAATTTCAATTTTTTTACTTGGTGGGCAATGAAAATAATAATACAACTGAAATGGGAAATCGACAAACAATGTTTGAGAGCAACTGCTCTAGAGTGGTGTCTCGTGCGCAAATTCAATGTTTTCCGACTTCCGGTTGATTGATATTCCTCGAAAACCCTTGTAATGTGGGTATTTTCGGAACGGAATTGATGAGTAGCTGTCGGAAAACGATGTTTAAGGTGGTTCTTAAATTCAAGATGGCAACTTCCGGTTTATCGATATTCCTTGAAAACCTTTACAATATGGGTATTTTTGGAAAGTATTTAATAAACAGATGCCGCAAAACTATGCTTGGTGTCGTGTCGAATTCCAATCCCAATCCAATCCTCAGGCTTATCGATATGCCTCAAAAACCCTCAAAACAAAGAAATTCACGAAACATATTGGATACTAATAAACTATGTTTGACCTCGTTTCAAAATTCAATGAGGAGACTTCCGGTATAGTGTTTTCAAGGAATACCAAGTTCAAGGAATACTTAAAAAAAATGCTAATAAACCGGAAGTCACTGTTTTGCATTTCAAAACCACCTCAAATATCGTTTTCCGACGTCTACTTTTCAATCTCGTTCTGAAAGTACCCATATTGTGAGGGGTTTCAAGAAATACCAACAAACCGGAAGTCGCCATATTGAATTTCAGAACCACCTCAATCATCGTTTTTTGACATCTACTCATGAATTCCGTTTCGAAGATACGCATATTGTAAGGTTTTTCAAGGAATATCAAGAAACCGGATGTCGCCATGTTGAATTTCAGAGTCATCGTTTTCTGACATCTACTTCACATCCGTTCCGAAAATAGCCATATGATGACCTCTTTTTACGGACCCTCGTTTAGTTCGTAAAAGGAGGTTTTGGTGTACCATCGATGCTGTGCTTGAACTGGTAATGCAAGATCGTCATGTGACAAACCGTGAAAAAGAGGTATCCTTGGGCATTAGTTCCACACGCGTGCGTTTAATATTGCATGAACACCTGGCCGTAAAAAAGGTTTGTTCTCGTTGGATTCCGCACAATTTGATAATCGCTCAAAAAGAGACTCGTGTCGATTGGTGCAAGGAAATGTTAAAAAATACGATCGCGGTGCATCACCCGACGTACGAGGTACCCGGAATTCTCATTTTTCTAAACAAATATTTATTTATTCGTCTACATCTATATGGTCTCCTTCAAAGTAATCCCCCCTAGATATAATACACTAATGCCAGCGTTTTTTCCAGTCTTCGAAACACCCCTGATAGTCACTTTTTGTAATGCTCTGTAGCACTCTCAGCGATTCTGCCTTTATCTCTTCAATCGATAAAAAACGCTGTCCTTCTATGGATCTCTTCAACTTTGGGAACAGGAAAAAATCACACGGAGCGATATCTGGTGAATAAGGAGGTTGGGGTATGATTAAAGTCTTGTTTTTAGCCAAAAAATCACGAATTAACAACGATGAATTCAGCAGTTTTGGAACGAATTTTGCTGCCACTCATTTCATGCCCAAAACATTTGGAAAAATATGATGGCATGAGCCAACTGATATGCCAACTTCATCAGCAACTTCTCTAATAGTGATTCGGCGATCATCCATAATCATTTTTTCCACTTTTCCCACATTTTCATCGATTATTGACGTGCTGGGTCGACCGGAGCGTTCGTCGTCTTCAACGTCTTCGCGGCCATCTTGGAAACGCTTATACCACTCGTAAACACTCGCTCGTTTTTTTCATAGCAGACTCACCGTAGGCTCTCTGTAACATTTCGCACACTTGGTTACACTTTATTTCATTTTTCACGCAAAATTTAATACAAATTCCATTGTTTAAACTAACAAAAATCGCCGAGCTCAAAAAAACACGTCTACACCAGCCGCTACAAGACAGAATGTAAACAATGAATACAGCTGAAAATTTTACCATACATTAGGGACATATGTACCAACACAATAAAATAAAATTTTGACCACCGGACTCTCCAGACGCGCGCAATTAAAAAATTTCGGGAACTTTTTGAACAGACCTCGTATATAAGATCGTAACAGGTGACGCTGACGAATCATGGATATATACGTATGAGCCGAAAACAAAACAGCAATCGACTGTGTGGGTGTTCGAAGACGAGCCAAATCCAACAGAATTTGCTCGCGCACGAAGCACTTCGAAGCAAACGGTGGCCTGTTTTTTCGGAAGAACGGGTCATGTGGCAACTGTGCCGCTGGAGCAACGTAAGATGGTGGTACACAACCATTTGTTTGCCTGAAGTCTTTGGAGAAATTCGCAAAACGAATAAGAGAGGACGTTCATGACAATGCGAGCTCTCACACATTAGCTCAAAGCTGCGCTTTTTGACAGGCCAAAACGTCGAATTGATGGGTCATCCACCGTACAGCCCTAACTTGGCACCCAATGATTTTTTTAAATTTTTTTTATTCAATTATATAATTTTTTTAAGGCACACTGCTTAAGCTCTAAGATGCCAAGGGCTATTTTTTTTTTATTCCGGCATATCAAGAAAAAAAATTGCGTTGGCAATGATTTTCGACTCCAGAAGATGCTGTTGAATCTGAACCGAACGCTCTTTCGTAAGAGCCGGTTCAATTGAACGGCTCATTGTTCCTATGTATTTATGACAGTTTCATTAGAAAACATCATCGTTTGAACAACAACGCAATCTACATGTCGAACTGTCGTTAGAAGGCCACGCCCGAATAAAAAAAATATTGTAGAAAAACAATACGATTTGCTGTTACAAAATCTGCCACAATTTTGCATTGACCATTGAAAAATATATGAATGTATTGTTATACACTATTCAATTAATTGTGAACATGCTTTTAACAATAGAATGTATAGGTTGTTAAGTATCGTAACGATTCAAACCTTAAAAATTTTCTCATACGTGTTTTCTTTGGAAAACAATCAAATGTACAGTTTGCATATTGTTTGGAACTCCACGTCAATTCAATTGTAAAATCGTAGAAACAATATATTGAATTGTTGGAAATGAGAAAAAATCTTGTCAAGATACAATAAAATGTATTGTAACCCATATATTTAATATTTGTTTAATCTGTAAAATCAATGGTTTATTTTTTTTACGGGCGGTTATCAAATTTGGGCGTTCACAGGTGCACAGATTTTTCAACTTGAAACACAGATTTTAAAATGACAACTCTGGCTGAGAGCCGCGGTTCAATGTTGAAGAGCCGTGGTTCGTTCGCTCATTGCTACGAGTCGATTCATCACTATTTTGAGGTACCATCTCCACAGTGGCAAAAATGCTTTTCTGATTGGTTCGAACGCATTCACCAGTGTATCGATCATCATGGGGAATACTTTGAAAATAATAAAGCCATTTTCACTTGAAAATGTTTGTTCTTACTCGCTATTCCCGAAATATAAGTAGTTGCCCTCGTATCCGCGGATGATCGAGCGCAGTTGAGAAAATTCACGTAAAACCGTCTTGAACTAGTTTCCTTACTCCGTTAATTATCAAAATATTCTAAAATCACAAAATACTTCCGAGAAACTGTAGCCTCAAACTCACATGCACATACCGCATCCTCAAACGCCTTTGTACCTTATTGCACAGCCTACTGCATCGTTATTCGAACTATCAATAATCTTTTCGAAAAGTCCCTGGAAACGAAAGCTCAAATTAATATTTAACCAAAGTCCAGACCAAGTTCATGCAACTGTCACTCACTAAGCGCATTGTCATTCATTAGCATTATTACACATATCAACGTCATCTTATTATCGACATGCGACTACTTTCCTGTGCTACTGTGCAGTATTTCTGGAGCCGCCCATATCCCCCCCCCCCCCACCATGGCGAGCGAAGTTAAATGTGGCGTGCTGTGTGAGCACTAAACCCGTCTCAGGAGTGTAATGCAATATCATTGCTTCTCGTCGTCGCCAACCAGCATGCTTGATCGCATTATGAATAAATAATGATGAAAATGAAAACGAAAATCGAATTTGTAAGTTTTCCGACTGACTGTCCCTCCGTTACAATCCAAGAGTAAAATACCGCGCCTTGGCTTATGTACAGTAAGGAAAACCGTCGAATTCATTATTATCCCATGTCGTCTGCCTTCAACGTGCAGCAGCAGCAGCATATATCGATGCTACTCGGTGCTGTGCACGGCTCTTATTAGTGGGTTTATTTGTTTGCTCATTTTTATGGACTTTACTAATCATGAAATTGACCTATCATCGGTATCTCGTTTCAGCCACAGAACGGACAGTCGAAGACAGCCGAAGGACATGTCGACAGCAAATGGACGGACGGATTTTCGTTTAATTTGCCCGTCACATGCACATACCGCCATCGTACATGGCTGGATGAACTAATCATATCGTCCTTCCTTCCATATCGTTTTCTGATTTATGTCATTCGGTATGGCATTTCTATGGCGGCTCGGCTGGGAAGAAGTTGTTTATAGTTAACTGTAATGAAGCCGCTATCTAATTCGTATACAACCCAATTTCATCGGGAGGGGGGGTGGCGGTTGGGTGTCGGTAATTTATTCCTTTCATATCAACTATTCCGAAGTTACATTTCCACTGTTTCACACAAAGTATAAGCCGGAAGAATAATTTGAAATAGAAAATAGTTGCAAGAATCACTTGTGTAGTACATAAATTTCACTCCTATGGTTTCTTTATACATGGACATAGTTTTCATGAATACAATAATAAGTTTCATGAAATGTGAATCGAAATTGCTGTGTAACAGGATTATAATCGCTCGTCCTTACAGCGGTTAATCTGCCCACGTTGGCAAAATTTGCCCAGGAATGAACCGTGCGTTCGGCCTCCTGCCAGTTGTTGATCTAATTATTGATCTGTTTGTTCCTCGGGCTGGAACGGAAGTTCTTTCACCTTTCGGATGAGCACCGCTGCCCATGAACACCCTTTGGTTTCGCGAAAAAAAGGGTGTTTATAGGATATAGGGATAAAACAACATAAACTTTGCCAAGAAGTTCGACGACGCCCGTCGCCAGCGGGTATTCGTTCAAGTCGTTCAAGATGTTGAAACTGATACCATTAGGGAACACCCTGCGAATGGGGCTGTTTAATAATTTCGTGATGTTTCTCAAAATCCGATCAGAGTTCTAATCAGTAATGATTAGCCTCGAACTAAACACTGATCTGTAATTTTTGTTGTTATTGTTCAAATTCGCTAATGATGGCATGAGATTGTTTTTAATTTCATTAGCAAAGCTGTTGAGCGATGAAAGCCAGGGGTTAATTTATATTTTTTTTAGGTTCCCCGTTCTTCGCCACCTGAACGTTTACGATTGCTGTTATTCGCTGGGTTTGGCTGTGTCTGCATTGCGGATAACGTTTTTCTTCTCTTAGATAGCGAATAACAATTCGAGTGTAGAAAAAAAACGAGGCTTGCTCGAAGCGACGTTTATGTTTATTATTTTTTCGTTTCATAAAATAACGTAATTTAATATGTGCGCGCTGCTTTTGCCATTATGTGCGATATAATATTTTTTACTGTTTCAAATTGTTTTACACAGCTCTAAACGAGCGCCAGAAGTACAGTACAGATTTATCATCAGTGTAATTTGCGATTGTAAAATTTGGATGATATTTGAGATACCTATTTTTGCCTAATTAGAAGCCAATTATAGTGGTAGCAAAATGACTTGGGTATTTTTTGTGAGGAGAGTATGTTTTAATTTACCGAAATCACTTCAAGCATTGCGCCATATAAAAAGGGAGGTAGGGTGACCGTACCCTAATTCATCTCAAGCTTTCATATACTCAAACCTGTTCTTTGTTGTGTCTGTTCGATTCATTGATTCTAAGGGGAACGGGTCATTTCGCCGAAAATCGTTTCATCGAATGCCATTTCGCCAAAAGTCGTTTCACCGAATGGGCCATTTCGTCGAAAGGGTAATTTTTTAAGAAAGGGTAATATTAAATACACAACATAATTTATTAGAAAACTGCGAATTCTGGTTATTCATTAAAAATATCTATTTTTTTATATCTCCTCAATAATTGATGAGGCGCAGCCACATAATCGAAGCTAAGATGGCTCGCCAGCTGAGTTGACCGCCGACCCGCCGTCGGAAGCGGCGGCCTCTTGCATACAAAACTGTAACCGCCTCGTTGGCCCGGCCTACTCAAACCTAGGTTTCTTTGCTTCAGTTAGGTCTGAACGAGCGATAGCGAGGTCGGATAGCATACGAACAAAACGATGTGGTGAAGCCGCATTAGATATTTTTTTATCTGCACTCAGTTATCAGAAAATATCGCAAACAATTGCCTGATAGGTACACTAACAAAGTCAACAAGTTTTTATTTGGGAGTTCCGTTCTGATGATCATGAATAAACCTACAAAAATGATTCAAATCTCTGGATCATTTCAGATGCATGATTGTAGGTCAACTAAACGGGAGTTAAAATAATTGTTTTTTTTGTCTTTATTTTATCAATTCCAATCACGATATTAAGACTAATGAAGAATTCGGCGAAGTTACCCTTTCGGTGAAATGGCTTTCGGCGAAATGGCTTCGATGAAATGGCATTCAGCGCAATGATTCTTTCGGCGAAATGGCATTCGGCGAAATGACCCTGATTCATACTAAGGGCAGTGATGGCCCAGCACACGAGCCAGCTCTCATACAGTCCGTGTGCTGTACCTTTTCAAAATCACGCAAACGAAGTCTGAAGCACACGCTCCTGTGCCATGTTGCTACTAGATCGAGAGTCGTATGCTTCGAAGAACCAGCTCGCGATGCTGGCTCATCTGCTGGCTCATGAGCTGGAATGGGGAGCTAGCTCGTAAGCTGACTCATGTGCTAGCTCACGAGCTGAGTTGAGTGTTCGTTTTTTTTATTTAATAATATAATCTAATTTTTAAGCGCACAGTGTCCGTTCTTGTATTGTCTCTTGTCAGTAGGTGGACTACAGAAATAGCACTCGCTCATGAGTCTGGTTTGAAAAGCACAGCACACGAGTTCAATAGGCACACACTTCAGGTATAGAGCAGCTCGTGTGCTGAGCTCAGACATCACTGACTAAGGGTAAGATGAAAATAGGTGCATTCGCTATGAGTTTTCGCGTCGCTATAACATCAGTATTGAGCAATTTTTAAACAATTTTTTTCAGTTGTATTGCTTCTTACAGCCGAAGCAAACATATTGTATTCATTTAGGGGTTAGCCAAATTTTGTGCTAGGGCACAACCCCAATTATAGTGCTCTGCACTGATGAGTCAAAGACGAAACGTAAAAATAATAATATTGTATACGATTTTATCAAAATTATTCTATTCAAATTTTATTGAAATTCGACTATTGGTACAAAAACCTTATGTTAGTACAAACCGCCTAAAAACAAAATTGATTGTGATTTTTTATTCCAATCTAAGAACATCAACTTTAGAACTTATGTGTGCTTAAAAAGAAGAGTTCTCTAAAATTTGATTTCTTCAACGATCTTGGACGTACAGGGAAACCGAGAGCATCAACGACTGGTATAGAGGAAGTATTTTAACTGATTACGAAGTCCATGAAAAGTCCTACTAGAAAACCATATATTTTGTTTAATCTAATCTAAAATGGATTGATTTTTAGGCAACCATTAAAATGAATTGATCTGTAGGAATTAGAAAGCTAATCGATGCTCGTTTTATATCGTTTGTTTTTCGAAAAACCCTTGCCAATCGCGCTATTTTTTTTAGCAACTGGCCGTCTATTGATAATGACCAAAGGTCGCGACATCTTTAAGAAAAATTAGCACATATATTTTCATTATTTTCCACATTTCATCCCATAACTCCCATCCAAAAAAAAAATCAAAAACTTTGTTAATGATCATAAGACCTTTCATTTGAACCAAAGATTATGAAAACCGTTTCTAAGAAATTGAAGTGATTTCCGGTTTGGAGTACATGATTTCTTTTTTTTCGATACTTCCGGAATCTGGAACGAAGATCCGGTATACCCAAAATCAATGTATTTGTCATCAACAAACCAAATCTGTCCAATTCAAGAATTATGCGGCTATTTGAATGTATTTGATTGAAATAAAAACACGTACCTAAAAATAGAATTTTTATACCTATTCGTCTGTAATTCCGGAACCGGAAGTATTATCCCGATGAAATTCGGTAGGATTATATGGGGTTGTAAGACCGTTCATTTGAACATACGCTAGTGATAATTGGATGAGCGGTGTCTGAGAATATCGATTGCACGTTTTTAGTTCATTATTACACCGTAACTACCGAACTGGAAGTCGGATCAAGATGAAATTCAATAGCAATTTATGGGACTACAGGGCCTTTAATTCAAATTTTAGTTGAAGAAAATCGGTTGAGCGGTCTCTGAGAAAATCGAGTGCACTTTTTCATATTTTTTTTGCACATTTTACCCCGTTACTCCCGAACCAGAAATCCGATTCAAGTAAAATTGAATAGCAACCTGAACCGGTAGCTGAGGAAATCGAGTGCACATTTTTGTTATATACACACATACAGACATTTTCTCAGTTGGTCGAGTTGAGTCGAAGAGAATATAACCGACGACACGACCTGCCACTCGTTTATGAAAACTGTATCGCAAATTTAACTACCCCTCAGTAACTGGTAATGTCAAAACGGAATTGATTGAAAAAATATTGAAACTGGCAACAAAGTACGAAAACTGTTGATTTTAAATAACAGTTATCCATGGTTACGTATGTTGTTTCATTACAATATATTAAACGAAATTCTTAGAAGGAAAACAATATGTGAAATCTGTGAATCGGAAGGAGATTGGGTGGTATAAAACTTGATCGGATTAACACGAGGCCCAGAGTTATAAAAAAGGTATTAGCTTTGAATTACCACGTATGAAATGAAAGTACGGAGCTGAACTCTATTTTTTTCCTATATTATAGATCACATACTTCGGTATGAAAGAAATAGTAGGTTCCATCTCGTTCACCGAGCAGAGTTGGAAAAATCTGTATGCCGGGAAATTTTTGTTATAGTCACTTAATAAAATAAAAAACACAAAGAACTGTAAGGTAGTTTTCACATCAATAATAGACCAGATGAATAAAACCGAGGATAAATAAACCTTATTATAATGAAAACAATAACAATAAGGCAAATTGTTTTGACAACTTTAATATCGTGAATCATACCGACCGATTGCCCCTAATAGCGGTCGTTGTGGCCGTATTGTGAAGGATAGCGATAGTACTCGTTCTGCAATTAATAACCGAGCTAATCGTACAGAGGAGCGTAATGCTTCCGTTTGTATCGATCGAGAGCCAGTCGCTCACGTCTTTAGGCAAAGCAGAGCAACTACGAATAGTACGCCGTTATACTAAGCGGAATTCCAAAGCGCATACGCCTAAGTTCAAGGAGCGAGCTTGGCTAAATATATCCTAAAATTCGATCCAGGCCGTCGTGAACGAATTAACGATGGAAACAGTTTGGTTCTATAGCGATTGGAATGTTAAATTGATCGTGATCTTCAACAAGGCTGTGAGATCCTACTTTTTACTTTATTCTCATATTAATTTTTGAATCTGGTTGTTTGTGCCATAGTGTTTCCGTTTAGTTTTCGTACTTTAATGTGATTTTGCGAATAATTTCAGTCCTATTTACAAAATGTGTATCATATGCAGGAGTTTGAAAATCATTCAGAAATTCGTAATCGTCTTGGGTCTATGGTGTTTTATACTTGAAAATGAGTTCTTAAATCCTGATTTTCAGCGGATTGGGCAGCTGTTGCGTGGATATGAAGTATTGCCACATATCCGAAAAAAAACTGTGTGGTTTGCCATGGTCGTCGCCTGCACTCCGTACGACTTGTTAAATGTGCTTTCTGCAATGATGCAAAAATCCAAAGAAAATATGTTCTTTTACTATTTATACTTTTTATTAATGCAATCTCGGTCCATATCAAACGACCGAGTTTTTCACTTACCTATTTTAGGATATTGCCAAAAGTTGCGAGCGAAACCCGATGAAAACTTTTAATTCTAATTGAAGAATAGTTTGTTTTTGTTTATTTGTGTTTCAAAAAAGGTTTCTTGGTAACGAGTTTGTAGCAACCATAAAAGGGTTGCTGGAAATATTTTTTTCTATGATTAACAAGGGGTCGCTATATTTGTGGTAACTGGCGGTGAATCGTTCACAGACACTTTTTAATCTGATTTTTCTTCGGAGTGTCTGGTCGTGTCGTCGATATAACCATAACCGGGCCTCGGTTAAGAAGTCGGTTTTAAGGGTTGAGGCCAGTAGGTCGCGTATAACCACGTGGCTCGGTCTGGGTATTACATTTCTCTCCATGCTCTCTCGCAAATGTGCAAAATGACTCTCGATGTGGCCGGGTGGCCAAGAAAGTTTTGATAGTTTCGGTTACAAGTTTGACTACATCACATAAAATCCAAGAAAACTACCGCTTTTTTGGCAGCCTTGATGAGCCGATTTTATTTCTCTCTTATGTTTCGTTACGTTATAAGGGAACTAAAATGGCACCGCCATAGAAATCGACTTACTTTCTCAAATATAACATTCATTTCATTTTTATCGTGACAACATATATGTTTTTATGCACTAATCGCTTCTAAATTAAATTATCTAGACTTTGTTAGGATAGATCCATGCTTTTGAAGGCGAGATATTCAATGAACAAGTTGAACGAAGGCGTTTTCAGCTATGCAATTCTTCCTTCAGAAAAAAACTTTCCCGACCGCTAATGTCAATAAATCATTCTGAGATTTTCACAGAATAATCTAAACTAATTTTCACCGTTTCTGAGAAAATCAAATTTGAAGCGTGAAAATAGACCTCTCAATCACCCTAAAACACACTGGCCTCAGCCCTTAACAGTGATTGCATAACCTTTCTATATGACAAAGGCAAAAATCGTTTCAATGTCGTTTTCACTTAAGAAAACTGAAGCTGCCCAGAGTAGTTTCATCAAATAAACATTTTTAGCGAAACTGTGTTGGTTTCGCACTTGGCAACGGAGATCTGAGCAAACCTGATTTAATAACCAGGTTCGAAACTGACTCGATTTTCAGTTCAACAATGTTGAAACCAGGTTCGAAACTAGCTTCAAACAAATGGTTTGACAGCAGTTAGGGTGGAAACTGGGTTAGGTTTGGCATCAAGCGAAAACGACATAGGTAATTTTCAATTTTCCGAAGTTTTATCATAGCAGGCGTGCGCGTCGAATACTCTCCGTTCGCGTCAAAGTTTGTTTTTTTATAAACAAAATTCGCATTTGTTTGATCGATGTTTTAGTAAATTAGGTTTATCTGGTGCGGTCTAATTATTGAAAACTAAAGTAGTTTGTGTATTAATATTACAAGAAATTTGTAGTGCTTTGTTTCATTGTTCGTATTGTATTATATTCGGACTATGTCATTCGAACATAGTGCTCGGTCTTCACCTCCCAAATGCATAAAGTTTTTAGTGTCGGAGTTTTTTGTTCAAATGAAATTGATTAAAGAAAGGGTGTTTTTTTAAGATCTTGCTGATTTGAAATTATAAAAAAACACATGCCAAATTATGAAATAGCCGTTTTTTTGTATTTGGTAGATAATTTCCTGGCATATAACATTCAAATATGATTCCGGCATATGACCATGACCACCACGACTACTTGACTTAAAAGTCTTTCTGGGGGTCCAATTTTCGACCACTTTTTCAAGCATTTGATGGCGTATTTCAGCAATGACACGTGGAGTATTGGTTTCCAAAACATCAGTCGTTGTTGAAATGACCAATCACTTCACGTATTCCCAAAAAAATCGAGTGGCGTCAAATTACAACGCGGAGGTCAATTTACCAGTCCATTTCTCGAAATAATGTTGTCAAGTAGTAGGCCCATCCTGTTGAGAACACATTTAGTCCAAATTCAGCTGTGTTGCTTAAAAATTTAATGAACTACTTGATCCACGTGCTTCACTAGCATTCATACTAGATGCTCAATTCAGTAAGGGTACCAATTCAACAGCATATATGTTTCTTAAGTTATTTTTCGGTATATAAATTATTTTCATTGCCGTCAAGCCAAATTCAAACAATTTAATTTTGTATCGCGAAACTTTAAAACTTGCAAGTGTCCGTTGCTGAGAATTTGCTACTCTAAGTATACGTTCAGGATTGATCAAAGCATCACCTGTATCTCAGTCAATCGTTCATGGATTTATAGAATCTAAGTACCAATTAGCTGTAGCACGTATTTCATCGTCGTTTAGTGTTTCAACAGTACACTTCTGAAAAACCGGTTCGAATCAACCTATATTTTCACGAGCCAGTCAAAGCATGCCCCAATGATGACATCCCCTTGATTCCTCCATCGGTCGATATTTAGTCTGTCACATGTTACTGGTCAGCTTGCCTTTGTGCAGAGCGGATGGATGAAATATTTGCATTGTCAACCGTTCGATGAAAAGTCAACCGTTCGGTTTGCAGTATGCGGGTATGCCAAATCTGTTATGCATGTTCTCGTTTGCTGCACACCGTGTTCGTTTTGGGCGAGTGCTTACTGTATTGCAGTTCAATGCCCACCCGCCTTTTTGAGATAACAACAAATTCACATGTATTTTTGAATACGTTTGACATCAGAATAAAATACGAAAATTAGGGGTTCAGCTTAAAAAAATAGTCTAACCCCTGAATGGACAAAATCTGTAAGTCGAAAAATGTTTTCATTTGGCACATAAGACATTGCACAAAAAAGTGTTTTGCAAAAAGGACACAATCTTTACATCTGCTTATCGGTTTATTTTGAACTGCTAGGTGGCATAACAGTTCAACGTAGATTGTCATGCACTGATGAGTCGAAAACAAATCGTAAAGATAATTTCATTGTATCCCTTTGGTAGTTCCAACAAACAATATTTATGGAACGGAAGCTTGATTTCCTTTTGTAATTTTTTTGATTATAAAAGAATACATCGTTGTATTCGTGCTTTGTTATTTACTGAGTAACTTTCCACACTAAATGTTATTTTTTCAGATTTTCGAGGAAAAGGGCATTTGAAAAATTTGACTTTGACATTGAAAAATCTATGAGTATTTTCTACTAAGCTTGTCCAAAATCTCATAGAACATTAATACAAAGCAAATCGCAATAAAAAAAACTAACTTTTCAAGCAATCGAGCACACCGAAGCAGAAGATGATTCTACCACGGTTCGAGCACATTTTGTTTCGAACATGTCTGGGCAGTAATGCCCAAACGTGTGAAGTTATTTCACTGTAATATGTGATCCATTAATCAGACAACGATAAAAACTGCTCCCCAAACATTCAACGCTGTTGAGCTGCGCTTCCGAAATAAGTTCATTTGAATATCCAACCTCTTTGTGGGGCCCAAATATCCCGCCGCTGCTATCCACTTTCCGCTTATAATGCATATTTTTTTGAAATTTTTCGCCCCTTTTCTTTGTGTACGTTTATATAGAAATATTTCATTTTAATTTATTGTTAAATGTTGGATGGGAAAATAAATTTCAAACATTTTTGTTCTTATTCCTTCGTTTTGCTTCTCCTCGCTGTTCTGCTGTATTTTAGTGAGCTTAAGAACAAATAAATTTTACCATAAATATGTATATTAGACACATATAAAACGGCCATTATTTAATTTTTTTTCCTTTCGTTTTGGTGTACCTACTCACTCTTTGCCGTTCAGCGCGCAATACGAAGTCTATATGAATATGAAAAAATATAACAAGTAGAGCTTTTACACAAAGAACTTGCCAAGACTGCGTCTTCGTTCGCGCGGGTGAAAAAGAATTGACGGAGAAGCAAACCCGGCAAAACAACATGGAGATTTTATTCATCAAGTGCAAGGAATGAAACATGAAAAGCCAAAATAAAACAAAATCGTAAGGAATACCGATCCGACAGCTTCGTAGGTTTGACCAGTCGCATTCGGCGTCCGACTAAACTGGCCACTCGGGTGTATAAATATTGATGATAATTTATGTTGCGATACATTTATATTTATGTATAATTCAAAATTATTAGGTTGATCCGCTTTCATCAGGGTACGAAACTAAATTGAGCGGTACTAAGCTCAACGCTCCCAGTTGGTTCCATTTTTTTCTCGGTTCGTTTTGTCAAAAATGAAGCGGTACCACAGAGAGAAAAAAAATCGGATCGGTTAGCGAAAGACAATAACGAATGACAGCTAAGGTGTGTTCGTTTTCACACGTCATAATTTATACAGCTGTTTAGTTTTCCCACCTCTGAGCTCTGACCTCCGCGGTGACACTCACAGTTGGTCTGCCACGGGCACTTCCGAGGCCGGATAGCCGATCGCATAATCCGTTCATCAACAGAATCTCCAACGGCATGGTGGCAACCGAAAACTGGGCATGTTTTGTGTGTTTGTTTAGCTGAGTTTTCTAAATGGTCGAGAAGGTGTGAAAAGTGCTTGACAACGGGTTTGGTACGCACTCACGTGCGAACATCTGTCGTTTGGGTTGTTGTTGCTTTTCTCTTTTCATGTTTTGTATTTCGAGCATCCGTAAATTTTTGTTTTGCTTGACGAAAGTGCGTGGGTGTTTTGGTGAATGAATGCAGTAGTTTCGTTTGTACACGAGCGGCAGTTTGTTGGTCAATCAATATTGGAAATTGTCCACAGCTTATCTGTTGAATAGGTTTTTCCCATTAAAATGTGGAGAAGTTGCTAAAATTCTTTGCAAATACACTGCATTACCACATTGAAAAGTAAGGTTCACAAGGGCCCGGAAGTTTCCTCCTTTTGCGCTTCGAGAAAATTTCCTAGTGCCACCTACCATAAACATAGAACCGACTATAACCAATATAATATTAAATTATTTGACCTTTTCCTGTGTCAGAGCAGCCGGTCTGGTTGGACAGGGCACGAGCGGTCAAATGAATTACAAAGGATCCCGGTGACCGCTGCGCACAATTTTGGTCATTGCCATCATTAACGTAGGGCAAGCAAATACAATCGTCCATGTGCGTACGTTTTAGAGTCGGACATCTGCCGTTTGCCTTTAGAAACTCACCACCCCCTCGCTTAGTTTTGGATAGATTTTCGAATGCAATAATTGTCTTATTGGAAAATGGCACTGATGTGCACATTTGAAACGGCCCATCCTTTTGAAGTTGGGAATGAAATTCGTACGTCTAGGGTCGGAAAGAAGGGAGTTGACAGCATCCAGAAGCATGCTCTTGGACAGTTTCCTATCGTCGTTGATGAGTTTTCAGTTGTGGTTGGGGGAGGATCTGCCGTACCGAAACAGCATTATAGGAATGTGAATGCATTCTATTATTTATAATTTTGAGCGCTTATGACCAGTGTTAGAATGTCCAGTTGGCATTGTCCTTTTTGTGACAATTCAATTCTACACCACTTCAATTTTAAAGCGATTTCCCCCGCTGTTCCGTAGCCTAAGAGAATGTTAGAAGTAATTGTATAATTTAGGAAAATTTCAATTCGATTCGATAAAATTTTGGGTAATACTTTCAAGTTTATGTTTTAGAATAGTTTTTGCCCGTATTAGTAGAGTAGCAGTAGTCGCAGCATTGTTATAAAGTAACATTTAGGTGTCTCTGGGTTCGATGCGCAACTTAAAATCGCTATCTACACTAAAAGAAACTCCTCATGATGATCTTTCAGTATGAGCTGCATTTAAGTTGCGTAAAGACTAGATGAAGCTTTCTTTAAAAGGCACGGTCTAAGCGCACATATGCAGGAATGCTTAAAACGATCATTGATGTCCCACCTTTGGAAACTAAAAACGGTTTTTCAAATCTTGCCGTGCCAGAGGAATCTGACTATGATGGAAATAGTGAAGATACCTCGTTTGTCACTCTTCAAGGGTCTGTTAAGAGGAGATTACCAAATCACAAATTATCACAACAGGCACCTAAAATTACACCTTCAAAAAAAAAAAAAAAAGATCCCCGTGTTAAATCTAAAAAGCCGAATTGAAAACCAAAAACTGTGCCTCATGGTCAAATTCACAAACCAATCCAGGAACTAGCACAAGAAAAGACAATAATCCAGTGGGCTCCGTTTCACAGCCACCATCAGGAATTCTGAAGTTTTCGGAAATTGTAGAATGGATTTTCGCAGCATTCAATATTTCTGAACCTCTAAAGACCATCATAACGGCATTCCTTCCAATAGCTAGAACTTTTTTGAAACAGTTTGTAGCTCAATGGCCAGTTCTCTCAGGTTTTGTATCATTTGATGGATAATTTATCATCCGCCGCAAATGATTCAATCACTGTCCTGCAGTGGAATTGTCGAAGCATCATGCCAAAACTTGATTCATTTAAAGTTTTGTTGCATAGTCAAAAATGTGATGTATTTGCTTTGTGCGAAACATGGCTTACATCAAACATTAAATTTTAATGACTTTAACATTATACGTCTCGATAGAGACTCTCGGTATGGTGGAGTGCTTTTAGGAATTAAGAAATGTTATTCCTTTTATAGATTAAACATTCCTTCGACTTCTAGTATAGAAGTTGTTTCTTGTCAAATTAACATTAAAGGAAAGGACATTTGCATTGCTTCGGTATATATTCCTCCAAGAGCTCAAGTTGGACAACGACAGCTTAATGAAATTGTCGAAGCCCTTCCTGCTCCACGATTGATTTTAGGAGATTTCAATTCGCACGGAATGATGTGGGGTTCCGTTTACAATGATAGCAGATCATTTTAAATATATAATATTAGCGACAATTTTAGCATGACGGTAGTAAATATGGGTAGCATTACACGGATTCCAAGACCTCCTGCACGTCCAAGTGCATTAGATTTATCTCTTTGCTCGGCTTCAATTCGACTAGATTGCACCTGGAAAGTATTTCCTGATTTACACGGTAGCGATCTTTTACCCATCATCTCAATTAGCAGTAACAAAGGCATTGCTAATTCAGTTAGAATATGATTTGTCAAAAAATATTGACTGGATGAAATACCAAAGTAGTATCTCAAATACCTTAAACACAATGGAAGAGCTCCCCCCACTTGAAGAATATGACTTCCTCGTTTGTTCGATTCTGGAGGCCGCAGAACAAGCCCGAACCAAACGATTTCTTGGCCCATCGTCTAACAGAAGGCCCCCAAACCCTTGGTGAGACAAAGAGTGCTCAGATGTGAAACACGCGAAACAAAAGGCTTTCAAGACATTTTTAAAACGAGGAGGAGGAACTCCTCAAAATTTTGAAAAATTCTTGGTTTTAGAAACCAAGTAAAAGAACATACTTCGGGCCAAGAAATGCAGCTATTGGAGAAATTTTGTCGAAGGTTTGTCAAGAGAAATCTCAATGAGCACTCTTCGAAACACGGGCAGACGAATGAGGAATCGTAACGTAGGAAATGAGAGTGAGGAATACTCGAATCGATGGATATTTGATTTTGCGAGGAAAGTTTGTCCAGATTCTGGTCCTACGCATAGCATTATTAGGGAGTCTTCTCCAAATAAAGGTTCCATTGATAGCCCCTTTTCAATGATGGAATTTTCCATAGCACTCATATCTTGTAACAATAACGCTCCAGGGTTGGACAGAATTAAATTCAACTTGATGAAGAATCTGCCCGACCTTGCAAAAACGACGTTTGTTAGAATTGTTCAACAAGTTTCTTGAGCAAAATATTGTTCCACCTGACTGGAGGCAAGTGAAAGTTATCGCCATTCAAAAGGCGGGTAAACCAGCTTCCAATCACAACTCATATAGACCCATTGCAATGTTGTCCTGTATCAGAAAATTGTTCGAAAAAATTATTCTACGACGTCTCGACACTTGGGTCGAGACGAACGGTTTGTTATCAGATACTCAGTTTGGTTTCCGTAAGGGACGAATGATTGCCTTGCATTACTTTCGTCTGACATCCAAATTGCCTTTGCTCAAAAACAACAAATGGCATCTGTATTTTTAGACATTAAAGGAGCATTTGTTTCAGTATCCATTGATGTTCTTTCAGACAAGCTCCACCAACATGGACTTCCACCGGTTATAAATAATTATTTGCACAACCTTTTGTCAGAGAAGTGCATGTATTTTTCACATGGCGATTTGGCAACAATCAGAATTAGCTACATGGGTCTCCCGCAAGGCTCATGCCTCAGTCCGCTCTGTGTGGGTACAGATGAGTTTATAATAATTCACGCATAGTATGCCATGACAACTGTAGTGAAGACGATGGCATTAGGTCAATCGAATCATCGACCATTCATTCATTGCATCACGGACGGCTGCACAGGTAAGAAGTGATTCACTCTGGGTGATTCCGTTTACAAAGTAAAGTCTATTATTCACACGCTCCTATATAATTTCTATGTAAACGACATTGACAGCTGTCTAGTAACCCTATGTACACTCAGATAATTGGCAGATGATGGCGTGGTTTCAGTTACTGGACCCAAAGCTATTGATCTGCAAAAACCATTGCAAGATACCTTAGATAACTTTTCCGATTGGGCTGTTCATCTGGGTATCGAATTCTCTGCGGAGAAAAACAGAGCTGGTCGTCTTTTCAAGAAAGCATGATCCCGCGCAGCTTCAGCTTCATATGATGAGAAGAATGATTCATCAGGTTTTGACTTTCAAATACCTCGGGGTGTGGTTTGATTCCAAATGCACGTGGGGAGGACGGTATCTGATAACAAAATGCCAACAAAGAGTAAATTTTCTTCGAACAATAACAGGATCTTGGTGGGGTACTCATCCGGAAAATCTAATAAAATTGTATCAGACAACGATACTTTCAGTGATGGAATATGGATGCGTTTGCTTTCGTTCCGCTGCAAACTTTCATATTATCAAACTGGAGTGAATTCAGTATCGTTGTTTGCGAATTGCCTTAGGCTGCATGCATTCGACACATACAATGAGTCTTGAAGTTCTGGCGGGAGTTCTTCCATTTTAGGAACGTTTTTGGGAGCTCCCGTCGCGACTGCTAATAAGATGTGAGGTACTGAGTCCCCTGGTTATTAACAACTTCTAAAGGCTAGTTGAGCTTCAATCTCAAACTAGATTCATGACAGTATATTTTAACCATATGTCACAGGAAATCAACCCTTCAAGATATATTCCTATCCATGACAGCCTCCTAAATGTCCCTGACTCAACTTTATTTTTCGACACATCCATGCAGCGCGAAGTGCGTGGAATCCCGGAACACCTACGCTCGTTGGAAACCCCAAAAATATTTACAAGTAAGTTCAGGCATATTAACTCTGAGAAAATATTTTACACGGACGGATCACGAATTGAAGAGGCAACTGGGTTTGGTATGTTCAAAAATAATGTTTCGGCTCCATTTAGGCTTCAAGAACCTGCATCTGTTTATATAGCAGAGTTAGCAGCAGTTCATTATAGCTTGAGTGTAATCGTCACATTATCTCCAAAACATTATTTCCTCTTCACAGATAGTCTGAGTGCAATTGAAGCCATTCGCTCAAACGCTGCTGGCAAAAATTAACCGTTTTTCTTGGGCAAAATAAAACAGTGTCTGAACGACATATTGAATAATAATTATCAAATCACAATAGTTTGGGTCCCGGCTCATTGCTCCATTCCAGGCAATGAAATAATTGATTTCCAGTTAAAGGACGTTATTCAAAAACGTAATAATGTAAAAATTTGTGGAAAGGGATCAAAATTGAATCAAAGAATCAGACCATGTCAGCTTGGAGCGAATTCAAAGTGCCATCGCACGGTATCACATTCGACATATTTTGCCAATTGGATGGGTGCGCTGTGCTGCTATTTTGGCGCGCACGAATTTGACATTTTTCACTCTTCTTCAATGAACGAGATTCGATGCGGGCTCGCCTGAGGGCGCAATGCTCCCAAAAAAGGATGTTGCCAATGATTTGTTCGAGAAATGTGAGAGCTGGATATCTTGTTAATATGATGTCTTTGATAGAATCAATTATCATGAATGAATCTAATAGTAGATTTTATCATTCGCTAACAATCTAAGCGCTTAAACTAGAGCAAGTTTGTAATTATTCACTTGAATAAATTTTTAGTTTAACCCTATAAATGTTTCATTTTTAATGTTTTGCTTTCAACTGTACTCGGTCGTGTCTTGCATACAACCCTTTAATTTGTTTAATTATAAGTTTTTCATGTTATACAAATTATGTTTTTTGAAACGAGTAATTTAACCACGGTATGAAAGCTCTTTTGTAGTTTTATATGTAAGTGGTCTCATCCGCACCTTTCTGCGCCTCTTGATGATAAACAAGTTAGAATTATGCGAAAAAAAAACATGAAAAATGGTTCTCTTTTATTAAACTGATATGGGCACAGAATAAAGACTGTCCCAGAAAGTATGGACGCACTTCGATTTCGCTGTAAATAATTCACAAGTGCTAGATATTCAAATTTTATTCGATTTACTGATAATATTAGACTACAACAACAGAATATTATTCTCAACATTTGCTACTTAGCCATTGTAGACTAGCTGGCGCACCTTCTTGCGAACGTTCCTCATTAATTTCCGTACAGACTTCTTGGCGACAAGTTTTGACACTTTTTTCCAATCTTTTTCGAACTGTTGAATGGTTTCGGCTGCCGAGACATGTTCCCTAAGATGTGCCTTCGTTAATGCCCAAAATTCCTCAATTGGTCGAATTTGTGGACAATTTGGTGGATTCATGTCTTTTAGGACGAAAGTGACATTTTTGGTAGTATACCATTCAACCGTTGATTTCGAGTAGTGGCAAGAAGCAAGATCTGGCCAGAAGACAACATGATCCTTGTGGCTTCGAATCATGGATAGAAGTCGTTTTTGTAAACATTCCTTGATGTATATTTCGCTGTTCATTGAAGCAGTGATGATGAAGGGTTTCGAAATCTTACCGCAGCTACAAATTGCTTTGCCAGATCATAGCTTTCTTACCAAATTTTTCGACTTCAATCGATGTCTCGGACTAGTTTAACACTTGCCCTTCTCGCACCGTATAATATTGTGGTCCCGGCAAGGATTTGTAATCGAGTTTCACGTTAGCTATAATTTCGCTTCTATTTATAGACTCGCGTGCTTCCAACAGCTTGGCTTTTGCATCGATTGACCAATCAGAGAGATGCTTTCCCTTTGATATATGTTATCGCTTACTCCTTCAAAACCGTCGTCTATGGTAGGGAAATCCGGTATGTCGGAGATTTTTAGCAGTCAAAATAGTACACTGCTTACTACTAATCAAAATTTCTATCATTTATAATTGAAAATACGTGGTTTGATACATTCAAAATCGAATCGTAGAAATATTTTCAATCAAATAATGAAATAATATTAATAATTGATACAAAATATACTGAGCTGTAAGTGTTTAAGACCTGACCACATTTCTACGTGTATTTTTCCATGAGTTTCTAATTTGCTCCCCTATATAGAAAACAAAGATGTGTTCCACATCAAATAAATATCTGTCAATATGAAAAAAAATTTTGAGCGATTATCACGTAAATTATATCGAAAGTCGAGTTTTTTTCAAACAAAACGTGTAGCGTTAATTAAATTCGTGTAAATTGAAGTTTTAGTGTATCGAATTTTCATAAAATCATAACCCATTCGAATATCCAAGTCCGACTTCCGGTTCTAATAGTACAAGGTGGACAAGTTTTCAAAAATTTAAACTGTAAACCGATTTAAAAAAAATAAATGAGAAAATTGTTGGAATCGATAAAACGATCAATATAATTTAATGTTTGAAGATGATTTCATACAAATGTTGGCCGCGGCTCCGCTTTAGATGTCCCATGCGCAAGGTCCAATTTTGGTACACTCTTGTCGGTATTTCTCGAATAATGCCACCGGTTCATAATCCACACCAAACAGTGATTTTTTTTGGGATGCATTGGTAGCCCTTACAGTGCTTCTGGCTGGTCTTTACTCCAGATGCGGTAATTTTGCTTGTTGACGCTTCCATTCAACCAGACATGAGCATCGCCGCTGAACACAATTTTTCGATAAAACAGTGGATCTTTCTCCAACTTTACCAGCGCCCATTTATGATTAAATTATAGATTAAACTGAACAAGTTTGACAATGTCACAAAACACGATTCACGCGTGATCTGTCAAAAACAGTGTTGCCCAAAAAATACCAGCAAAAAATAACACTTTACTTGACCCGTCATTTAAATCGAAGGTGCAAAAAATTTGGAAATTCTTCCAATTTGAGCTTAAAACTGCTTTATTTTGTAGTTCATATTATCTGATGGTTGATTGATTCGAATTTCACTGCGCCGGTATCCAGTTTTCGGTTATGAAAATAGTGGTCGAAATCTTTAACATGAAGCTCACTTAATTTTCTCATGTATGATTGAATCGTTATTCACTAACATTCAAAGTTCAAATGTATTCTTATGGATTGTTTTTTAATTTATATAATTTAGAAGATAATGAATACCAAGTCATTAAACTTTCAAGAAATGAGCGGGCTTGTATAAAACTTGAAATTTGATCGATAAAAACATTGACTTATTGGTTTTTCGCAAAACACAATATTTTCTATAAAATTTCGTTTGTTTGTAGTATTTCAATAAAATTTCGTTTGTTTGTAGTATTCATACAACATTCACGGCACTTCATTGGACCAGCCTAACGCCATCGACTATTGATTTAGCTGAATAAAAGAACCGGCACATTCGTCCTAGACCACGTTCAGATTCGGGATACAATACGGTCCGGGTGCCCTAGCCGAGCTTTTTCGCTCTTTCTAAATTTCACAGCTTGAAACATATTAAATATAATAGCCAGGGGTCAGCGAGGGTAATTGCTCAATTCATTCGAATGTAGGCATTCGTCGCCAATTGGATTTCTGCGACTGCACAGGAAATACGACACCGCTCACCATCAGTGCAGTACCAGTGAGGCTACAATTTAATGAAAAGTGTATTCGTTACACAGGATGCATAAAATTTCTATTTATGGGCTCCTACTATCTAGGAAAAACTATAACGACCACGGTCGTACAATAAATAAATGACCAAAGGGAGCGTTTGGCTGTCGACTATTATTATTATAAACAGTTGAAGAACTATTAAATCAACATTAAAATAAAAGAAAACTAAATAGCGCAAAGCGCTCTTTGTGTCAATACAACACGGTATTAGTTCGTTGTACGTCCTCGATTCTGGAGCCCAGAATCCAAGCGTATGTCGTATTTCAGACGAGGATGTAAGTGATATAATAAATTTATGTGAACGCGTATCTTGCTTATTCGCTTCGTGTATCCTTCGCTCCATGACTACAGAACTCATCGAAATTTTTAATATAAATATATATAAAGCTTCAATAAAAGCCACGTTTTCGGTTTATTATTCAGCCTTAAAAATATCATGGTAACCGTAAATAAGTCATTAAATTTACGGACTGAATTAAAATAAATTGTTATCTCAACATAAATAAACGAATATCTAAATCACTGAGACAGACTCGGAGTTGCAACTACCTGGCGCGCCGTGTGGTTAGTTCGGTACACAGTCACAGGGTTCACTTGTTTCGTGATCTGGCTTCGTAGCAAGGCGAAAGACCTTGCCAGAGAAGAAGGCAGGTGATGGGCGGGCAATACGGGACTGGTTTGCGACTGCCGATCGGGGTTTAATAACTGAAACTCCTGTGAGGGCCAGTTGGGGGAGCATCGAATTCAGCGATTTCGTAGCACGGACCAGAAATAACAATGATATGTGTCTCATATCAAGGAACGCTAGTTGGTTCGATGATAGGGTGGCGCTTGAAGAAAAAAAAGGAAAATGTGATGATTTGAAACATTTGTTTTTTTCTTTTGTGACATTGTTACTTAACAATTGAACAACAACCAGTAAAAAATAAAACATTTTTTTAATTAGGTAGTAAATTTGATCCGCTTGCTGATTGAAAAAAAAATTGTTTTGATAGTATCCTGAAAAGTTGTGATCGGTTTTGAAACCCAGCCGAAATCATAAACGCGACAAATTTGCCCATTAGAATCTAAATATTCAAGAGCCATCCTGTTTAACAAGGACGAAGTGAGATGACGGTCGTGGCGAAAGTTTATTTAGATGTTTGGTACAACCGTCGTTGTATGATACTCATGCCCTTCTGGAAAAGGTTCTCCTTTTGTTTTCAACCGCAGCTAAATTCTTGCCATGAGATTTAACCGCTTTTAACAAGTCTAGTAAAACTATGGGTGAGTTTTTACTAAAATCAGCAACAGATTCAAAATTTCCATTCTTCAACTTTATTACTATCAAAAGAACCTATTTTAAATCCCAGATCATTAGTATAGGGCGAATTTGTTAAATTTTCCAATTCAGCAATTTATTATGAATTATATTAAATATAAGTTTTCATCATTCAGTAATAGCCGTTCAACCGAGAAGGTTGTGTATAGAAGCGTACAGTTTAATAACGCTGGTTGGTTTACACGGTTGAACTACAGGTAGAGACCTGTTGGCAGCAGCCGTTAAAACGTATAGTCGTGCTGCATAAGAGAGCCCTAGTGCTGGGCCAAGCTGGTGAAGGAAACAACAAAGGGCGTTTCCCAAACTCTACCCAGGCCGCAATATACAGCCACAAGTGCTGAGCAGGAGAGTGCAAAGGCACATCGAAGAGGAAGAGTGCAAAGGCACATAGAAGCAGGAGAGTGCAAAGGCACACCGGTGCGAAGGCACTTCGGTGCAGAAGCATATCGGTGCGGAGCACTAGGAAGAAGGAGACAAGACAACTCGGTCTTTCCACTGCCATACAACACGCAGGTATACACCGGTGACCTGCGCTGGTTACAGCTGGCGAAGACGAAAGCAAATCGGAATTCGAGTGGTGCTGGATGCCAGGTAGCATCACATCATATTCTATCGCTACAGTGAGCTTCAGCATTGTATCAACGTCCAGATACATCCAACAAGAACATCTAGAGCAACGAGGATCTACACGGCAGTGCAACGGAGATAGACAACAATTTCAAGGTAGAAGTTTTTTCTTTTCCTTTTGATTGAGTACTGTGTAGTGTTGGTTTAAAATTTTATTTTAAAGTTTAGTTAAAAATTTTAATGTAATGGATGAATCCATGGACGTAAATCCTAGCATGAATCCGATACCCCCACGAACGAAAAAATATCAGGAGAGCTCTTCTGGGCCTTGGATAGTCTTTTTTAGACGTATATCAAAGCCATTAAATATTTTTCAAATTAATAAAGGTTTGACATCACGATACTCTTCAATCAAAGAGATCATAAAAGTAAATAACGATAAAATTCGTGTTGTGGTAAATAATTTGAAACACGCGAATGATATTGTCTCTTCGGAACATTTCAATAAAGAGTATAAAGTTTACATACCCTCCAAAGATGTCGAAATTGACGGTGTTGTTACCGAAGCGAGTCTTTCGGTAGATGATTTACTCAAGCATGGTGTTGGTCGTTTCAAGAACTCTATGCTTGAGGGTGTGAAAATACTGGAGTGCAAACAACTGTACTCAGTAGTTCATGAAGAGGAAAAAAAAGTTTATCGCCCATCAGACTCGTTTCGAGTGACATTTGCCGGGTCTGCGTTGCCGTCCCATGTCTATGTCGATAAAATTCGCCTCCCTGTTCGGCTTTTTGTTCCAAATGTAATGAATTGTACGAACTGCAAAAAATTCGGCCACACAGCTACTTACTGTAGTAATAAATCAAAATGTATTAAGTGTGAAGGGCCTCATAAAGATAATGATTGCAACAAGGAAATTGAAAAATGTATTTATTGTGGGAATAGTCCTCATGATGATATTTCAGTATGCACTGCATTTAAAGTGCACAAAGACAAAATTAAGCTTTCTTTAAAAGCACGGTCTAAGCGCACATATGCAGAAATGCTTAAAACGGTCATTGATGTCCCCCCTTTGGAAACCGAAAACAGGTTTTCAAATCTAGAGGAACCAGAGGACTCTGACTCTGACGAAAATAGTGAAGGTAATTCGTTTATCACTACCCAAGGGTCAGTTAAGAGAAAGAAGTCTTCCTCCAAATTACCAAAAAAGACACCTAAAATTTCATCTCAAAAAAAAGATCCCCGTGTTAAACAAAAAAAGTCAAAACCAAAGACTGTGCCTCCTGGTTTGTCAAATTCACAAACCAATCCAGGATCTAGTACAGAAAAAGATAATAATCCAGTGGGCTCCATTTCACAGCCACCAACAGGATTACTGAAGTTTTCGGAAATTGTTGAATGGATTTTCTCAGCATTCAATATATCTGAACCCTTAAAGACCCTCATAATGGCATTCCTTCCAATAGCTAGAACCTTTTTGAAGCAGTTATCAGCTCAATGGCCAATTGTCTCAGGTTTTGTATCTTTTGATGGATAATTTATCACCCGTCGCAAATGATACAATCACTGTCCTGCAGTGGAATTGTCGAAGCATCATGCCAAAACTTGATTCATTTAAAATATTATTGCATAGTCAAAAATGTGATGTATTTGCTTTATGCGAAACATGGCTTACTTCAAACATAGCTTTAAATTTTAATGATTTTAACATTATACGTCTCGATAGAGACTCTCCGTATGGTGGAGTGCTTTTGGGAATTAAGAAATGCTATTCCTTTTATAGATTAAACATCCCTCCAACTTCTAGTATAGAAGTTGTTGCTTGCCAAATAAACATTAAAGGCAAAGATATTTGCATAGCTTCGGTTTATATTCCTCCAAAAGCACAAGTTGGACAGCAACAGCTTAATGAAATGGTTGAAGCCCTTCCTGCACCACGATTGATTCTGGGGGATTTAAATTCGCACGGTATTATGTGGGGTTCCGTTTACAATGATAGCAGATCATCTTTAATACAAAACATTTGTGACAATTTTAGCATGACGGTATTAAATATGGGTAGCATGACACGGATCCCACCTCCGGCACGCCCAAGTGCATTAGATCTATCTCTTTGCTCAACATCAATTCGACTAGATTGCACCTGGAAAATACTGCCTGATTTACACGGTAGCGATCATTTACCAATCATCATCTCAATTAGCAGTAGCAATTGCATTGCTACTTCCGCTAGTATTCCATATGATTTGACAAAAAATATCGACTGGATTAAATACCAAAGTAGTATCTCTAGTATTTTGAATTCAATGGAAGAGCTCCCTCCACTTGAAGAATATGACTTCCTCATTTGTTCGATTCTGGAGGCAGCAGAACAATCCCAAACTAAACGCTTTCCTGGGCCAACGACTAACAGAAGGCCTCCCAACCCCTGGTGGGACAAAGAGTGCTCAGAGGCTAAACTCGCAAAACAAAATGCTTGCAAGACGTTTCTAAAACGGGGAGGAGGAACTCCTCAGAATTTTGAAAAACTTATGGTTTTAGAAACCAAGTACAAGAGCATACTTCGAGCCAAAAAATGTAGCTATTGGAGACATTTTGTCGAAGGTTTGTCAAGAGATACCTCAATGAGCACTCTTTGGAACACGGCCAGACGAATGAGGAATCGTAACGTGGGCAATGAGAGTGATGAATACTCGAACCGATGGATATTTGACTTTGCTAGGAAAGTTTGCCCAGATTCTGTTCCTACGCAGAGCATTATACGGGAATCTCCTCCAAATAATGGTTTTATTAATAACCCATTTTCAATGATGGAATTTTCTATAGCACTCTTGTCTTGTAACAATAACGCTCCAGGGTTGGACAGAATTAAATTCAACTTGGTGAAGAATCTGCCCAACCTCGCAAAAAGACGTTTGTTGGAATTGTTCAACAAGTTTCTTGAGCAAAATATTGTTCCACCTGACTGGAGACAAGTGAAAGTTATCGCCATTCAAAAACCGGGGAAACCAGCTTCCAATCACAACTCATATAGACCCATTGCGATGTTGTCCTGCATCAGAAAATTGTTCGAAAAAATTATTCTACGACGTCTCGACACTTGGGTCGAGACGAACGGTTTGTTGTCAGATACTCAGTTTGGCTTCCGTAGAAATAAAGGGACGAATGATTGCCTTGCATTACTTTCGTCTGACATCCAAATTGCCTTCGCTCAAAAGCAACAAATGGCATCTGTATTTTTAGACATTAAAGGAGCATTTGATTCAGTTTCCATTGATGTTCTTTCAGACAAGCTTCACCAAAATGGACTCCCAGCGGTTATTAATAATTATTTGCACAACCTTTTGTCAGAGAAACACATGCATTTTTCACATGGCGATTTGGCAACACTCAGAAATAGTTACATGGGTCTCCCGCAAGGCTCATGCCTCAGTCCGCTCCTCTATAATTTTTACGTAAATGACATTGACAGCTGTCTAGTAACCCCATGTACACTAAGACAATTGGCAGATGATGGCGTGGTTTCAGTTACTGGACCCAAAGCTATTGATCTGCATAAACCATTGCAAGATACCTTGGATAACTTGTCCGATTGGGCTGTTCATCTTGGTATCGAATTCTCTGCGGAGAAAACAGAGTTAGTCGTCTTTTCAAGAAAGCATGATCCCGCGCAGCTTCAGTTTCATATGATGGGAAGAATGATCCAACAGGTTTTAACTTTTAAATACCTCGGGGTGTGGTTCGATTCCAAATGCACGTGGGGAGGACACATTAGGTTTCTGATAACAAAATGCCAACAAAGAGTAAATTTTCTTCGAACAATAACAGGATCTTGGTGGGGTGCTCATCCGGAAGATCTAATAAAATTGTATCAGACAACGATACTGTCAGTGATGGAATATGGATGCGTTTGCTTTCGTTCCGCTGCAAACTGTCATATTATCAAACTGGAGTGAATTCAGTATCGTTGTTTGCGAATTGCCTTAGGCTGCATGCATTCGACACATACAATGAGTCTTGAAGTTCTGGCGGGAGTTCTTCCATTTTAGGAACGTTTTTGGGAGCTCCCGTCGCGACTGCTAATAAGATGTGAGGTACTGAGTCCCCTGGTTATTAACAACTTCTAAAGGCTAGTTGAGCTTCAATCTCAAACTAGATTCATGACAGTATATTTTAACCATATGTCACAGGAAATCAACCCTTCAAGATATATTCCTATCCATGACAGCCTCCTAAATGTCCCTGACTCAACTTTATTTTTCGATACATCCATGCAGCGCGAAGTGCGTGGAATCCCGGATCATCTACGTTCGACGGAAATCCCAAAAATATTTTCAAGTAAGTTCAGGCATATTGACTCTGAGAAAATGTTTTACACGGACGGATCGCGAATTGAAGAAGCGACAGGGTTTGGTATGTTCAACAATAATGTTTCGGCCTCATTTAGGCTTCAAGAACCTGCATCTGTTTATATAGCAGAGCTAGCAGCAGTTCATTATAGTTTGAGTGTAATCGTCACATTAATTCCAAACCATTATTTCCTCTTCACAGATAGTCTGAGTGCAATTGAAGCCATTCGCTCAAACATGACTGGCAAGACTGAACCGTTTTTCCTGGGCAAAATAAAACAGTGCCTGAACGACATATTGAACAATAATTATCTAATCACTATAGTCTGGGTCCCGGCTCATTGCTCCATTCCTGGCAATGAAAGAGCCGATATTTTAGCCAAACGTGGTGCTATTGAGGGTGAAATTTATGAGAGACCAATTGCTTTCAACGAATTCTATAGCTCGTCTCGCCAAAGAACACTTGCCAGCTGGCAAGCTACTTGGGATAAAGATGATCTGGGTCGGTGGATGCACTCAATTATTCCGAAAATATCGACAAAGGCATGGTTCAGGGGACTGGATGTGAGTAGAGATTTCATTCGTGTGATGTCCAGACTCATGTCCAATCACTACACGTTAGATGCACATCTCCTTCGAATTGGGCTCTCCGAGACTAATCATTGTGCTTGTGGCGAAGGTTATCGAGATATTGATCATGTCGTTTGGACATGCGTGGGGTATCGTGATGTCAGATCTCAACTAATAAATTCTTTGCGTACCCAAGGTAGACTATCCAATATCCCAGTTCGAGACATTCTTGCTTGTCGTGACCTTTCATACATGAAACTTATTTATCATTTCATAAAGAAAACTGGAGTTTCAATTTAATAAAGGCCCCTTTCAAGACTTAGTTCTGATCCCAGCTGCGTCCATGAGTTCAACCAATAGCTAAATTAGAATAAAAATAATGTAATGATACAAACAAACTCGAAACAGTTTATGAAATTATTAACAAAATGTCTGAAAATAACAGCTTATTTTATAATTTATAGAAGTTAATCGTTTGGTTCAAATAATATTTCCGAGTAGATTTCATAATTAATGACGAGTTACCTAAGATGATATTTAAGTAATAAGAGAATATGTTTTAATAAATGCAAAACGTTGTGACTATGTTAGAATTAAATTAGGATAAGAATATTATGTAAAAGTGATGCTACGGCGAAGAAAAACTTATGTAAACTGCCTTAAGAAATAAACGTATTTATGAAAAAAAAAAATATAAGTTTTCTAAAACTTTTACATTCAAGAAGTATTAAGAAGAAAAATTCTTATTTTGCTTTGGCGCCAAATTTTTTCGGTACGCCACTGTTTGTTATATATTAGTTCCAACATTTTGTAATCTCGAAGAAATGAGTCGAATGATATATGACACTGGTCAGCACCAGCATCAGTTTTTTAATAAATTATCAACAGATAACCTTAATGTGATGTGACGTGAAGTGAAGCCACCATCAGTTCAAGGACTTGCCAGTGGATGCGGGTAACTGACTTACAATAGCTCCGATATGACTCATCCATTCACCTTCTTACTATATAGCTGTTACCGAAAAGCGAACAAAAAGGGTTGGGCGGATATGTAAGTAGAGTCACTTACTCGTATTCCGCGGGAATAAAAGATGCTCTTCCAACCATAATATCCAGTGCATGGATGAAGCATATCGCTATAAATGCTTGAACCCGCCTGATGGTTTGTTTGAGAAGGGCGCGTCAGACTCATTTCAAACCTTCAGAAGGAAATAAGTTTCCTTCAAGTGAATTGGGTTGGCTATCCACAATCCCTCGTCCAGTCATCAATTTGTCCGATGCCCTGATGCTCCCTCCCCTTTACGTCCCCGTGATAAATGTTTTATATTGATAAATACAATGAAACATAGTGTAATGAAGTTAATATAACATAAAATGTTATAATAGATTACAAAATAATATAATATAATATAACATAATATAATATAATAGTTAATGTATAGTGTCAGTTATGCTCTTCTATCTTCGCAATACTGCAGGAAGTAGAATAATTCTTTTCTAATAATAATAATATCCACATCTATAAAAAAATATAATTTATTATTATTGATGACAAATTAACAATAATAACAATAAATATAATAATGAAAATAATAATAAAAACCTGTCTTAATCCACCTAGAGGATGTAACACATGGATCAATAAGTCCCGAGACTAACAATGGAAACAACATTTTTTTTGCAAAATTTTTTTTTATTCATCAACATAATCACCTTTTAGGGTGATGGTTCCAACGTTTTTCCAATTTTTCAATACCATGTTTATAAAAAATTTATCTTTCGCTTCAAAATAAGCTTCAGTTTCAGCGATGCCTCATTTGAGCCAAATCTTTTTTCCTGGAGCATTTTTTTAAGATCAGCAAAGAGCCAGTAGTCACTGGGGGCTAAATCTGGCGACTTTTTGCAGGGTGCATTTTGTTCCATCGAAAGCAATCGCGGCACCCACTTGGAAAAAAACCTTTTTCATGCTCAATTTTTCATGAAGGATAGTAAATACACTTCCATATGATATCTGTGTCATCTCAGCAATCTCACGGAACTTCACTTTACGATCTTTCATTATAATTTTTGTCACTTCACTCACATTTTCCGGTGTAACGGCTTCCACAGGTCTACCCGAGCGTTCCGCGTCATTTGTGTCGGTACGACCACGTTCAAACTCGGCGAACCACCGACAAATCATTGCTTTTGATGGACAAGAGTCCGGATAACATTTTTCAATCCATTGTTTTTAAAAAACAATATTTTATCAACTCGGTTTTTTCCATTTTTTAAACAAACTACAAAACGACTTTACTCCAACCTCGATAACTCAGCTGTTTCTGGTTGGATCGACTTAAAATTTTGACCCGTTTCAAGCAAAGTTTAGTACTCTAGAAAGACGTGGTTACTGGTTTACTACGAGCGCCATCTCTGCTTTAGTCTCGGGACTTATTGATCCATGTGTTAATGATGCCTTCCTCATATTACTTATTTTTATAAAAATTTCACTGGAAGATTCTGTCAAGAAATTTTGTTTTCTATCTAGAGTAAAATAAGAAACTTTCTTTGGGTATAAACTAACATAACCTTTTCCATTTTTAAACAGTTATGTCAAGGTAATAAGAATTTTAATTTATTTTGCATCGTCGCACTAAATAAATTTGTGGGAATCGATCAAATCATCTCTGAGAAAATTGAGTGAATCTCGTTCTAGAGTTTTTGACCACTATTTCCATTACTTGGAACCAGAATAGCCGAAGTCGGTTCGTTCAGTAATTTACTAATATAGCCTACAAATTGAATCAGTTTTGAGCCAAATCTAGAAGAATTTTACCCTTTCTTGTATCGTCGCTCTAAATAACGGTGTTCAATCTAAACACACTTTACCATATGAAAGCATGATAAAATTTATTAGCAACCTTTGGGACTGTGACATTTTTTATTTAATGAGTGATATTATTTGACACATACTCACACACATATACGCACAGACACATACATTGCTCAGCTTGATGAACTGTGTCGAATGATATAGAAAACTTAGCCATTTGGTCCAATTCTAGTCAATTTTTCAAGAGATTGCATAAATTTTCTACATAAGTAAGGCAATAAATGTACTTTTATAGAAAAGCATAGTTATAACACTAACAAGTAAGTACAAATTGAATAAAAGAATTAGAAAATTTACAGATTTTTCACCTGAAAAATATAAATTTTAATGTGGCAACCCTGCACGCTATACGAAATTGAACGAAGCATGCTGCGAACTGAGCAAAGCCGCACATACCGTCGCGTACTAGTTTTGCATCGTCATGACGATTTGAATGTTTTGACACTCATCTTCCTATAATTTCGGAACCGGAAGTCGGATCTGGATGAAATTGCACAGCATGCTTAAAGACAATGAGAGCTTCAATTTGAATCATGAAATCGGCTTAACCGTTGCTGAGAAATCGAATCGAGTTCCGTATTTTGGAGATTTTCTTCAAAAAATGCGATGCTTTCGGAATCGGAATCCGAAAACTAGTAGTCCCAAAGTAGTTTTATATATTCACTAACTAACAAGATCTGCCAACTAGATGAATTTATCAGTAAGTTGCACCTCGTTTCGCCATCGCTTGTGAAAAAATACTCATGAAATTGAAAATTTTCACTAATCGCACTTTAATATCGGAACCGGAAATCGGATCTGGATCATTTATTCGATTTCTTTTTAAAGAATCTTAAGACCCTTTATTTGCTTCTTTGTTTGTAAAAATTGGTTGAGAAAGTTCCGAGAAAATTGACTGCGCATTTTTTAATAAATTTGCACATATTTCCTAGTAATTTCGGAACCGAAAGTCGGATCCAAATGAAATTTAGGAAAATTGTATGAGACCATAAGACCTTTCATTTGAGTCCAAGTTTGTCAAAATCGGTCACGCCATCTCTGAGAAACGTGTGTGACTATAACCTTTCTATATGAGAAAGGCAAGCACAATGAAATATATAATAAATAAAAGAATGAATAAAATGATATGTTGCGATATGCTATGATATCATATTACCATATGATTATATGCCATTTCGCATCCTCTCATTCTGCAATCAACGCATTCTATCGACCAATTGTCACCACAGACACATGTGTAGGCATGAGACCTTGATATTTAGTTAAAAGATTACTTTAAAAGTGATGATTTATAAGGAAAACAAATTTATATTTTGCGCAGAGGTACGTAGTACTACTCATAATAAACCCTATAATATAATATAATATAATACAATATAATATGATAATATAATAATAACATAAAATAATATAAGAGGTAATATGATATCATAGCATAAGACGATAATATATGAAATAATATTCTATGATACAATATATCAGTTAATGTCGCAGCGTACGTTACGCTCTTCTAATAATAATAATAATAATATAATAATAATAATAATAATAATAATAATAATAATAATAATAATAATAATAATAATAATAATAATAATAATAATAATAATAATAATAATAATAATAATAATAATAATAATAATAATAATAATAATAATAATAATAATAATAATAATAATAATAATAATAATAATAATAATAATAATAATAATAATAATAATAATAATAATAATAATAATAATAATAACAATAATAATAATAATACATGATGTAATAAACAACAGTATTATACTATGATAAACATTGCACTTTAGGATGGGCTTTAACTTATAAGTCATTTCGCACCCTCTCATTCTGCCACTAACGCAGAAGGTAATAGCATCCAGTCGATGCCGCTCTATTGACCAAATGTCATCATAGACACACGGGGAGACATGGGATAGGAACTAGTGAGGACTTAGTTATCTCACCATTTGACGACCAATTTTCAACAGATAACCCTAATAATTTATAATGTATTTATCGTCAACAGTATTCAACAGTATTATAATGTATTTATCGTCAACAGATGTTCAACTTGACGAGTGGTGTGGTGCTCTCATTCGGTTGTAAAGCCTCATCTGCAAAGGATTCTGGAACTGAATTCGAAAACTAAATTTTGGAACTGAGCTCAGTTTTAGATTTAAATTAATCAAAATTAAGTTTTAGATTTAAGTTTCAGAACTCAGTTTCAAAATTTAATTCCAGAATAATACAGGTTCAAAAGTTAAAAGTCAGACTCTGACACTAATTTAGATTCTGGAACAAGATTTTTGGAATCGGTTTCTTGACTAGATCTTGAAACTGAATTTAGTGCCTAAATTTAAGTTCGGAATCCAGAAATCTGATTCAGGAGTTCAATTTCGGAATTTAGAAACAAAATTCAAGATATAAATTATCCTTAAATTCATTTTCAAATTTTATTTCTTGATTCAGTTTCAGAACTGCACTTTCCACTATTTAGGTTCAGAATCTAGAATGTTGGAATTGAATTTGAAAATTGGGTTCTGGAACCAGATTTTGGAACTGAATTCAGTTGCTTAATTCAAATTTGGAATTCACGTGCAGGACTCAGTTTTAGAAATCAATTCTGAATCTTGATTTGGAAAATGAGTTCAGTTCCAGAATTCTAGAGCTTAATTTTAATAAACTGAACTCCTGATTTGATTTTCGAACCTAAACTTTGCAACTGAATTCGGAGCCAGTCCCAGGTTCCGAATTTTGTTATTTAATTCAGTTCCACTTCCCGAATGTCCATAACTCAGATTCTGGTGTAAATAAATGAATAATTGCTAAAAGTACTCAACAGCTATAAACAACATTGAATAAATTCCACCAATCGATTCGCAAAGATCTTTAGGAGGTTCACTGAGAATATTAATCTACAAAAAAAACCTTTTCTTAATCCAAATAGTGGTGTGATAATACTATAAAAAACATTGAAACAAATTTTTTTCGTTTCGATAATTCCTGACACGATATGGGCGGATTTTCAACACAACTTCATTCAGATTGTTTCGGTTGGTTCAAAAGAAGTTTAACTCAACGCTTACGTTGCATATTTGACAACTATCGAACCCAAAGGTAGCAGCAATAATACATTTGAACTTGACTATTGGCTACTTTCTGAAAAAAGTGCGGATAGAACTCGACGCATTTTGTTGGTTAGGTCACTTATACCGGTAGAAAATGGGCGTTTTGACGGTTACGTCACTAATATCGTTATATCCCCGGATCTTGAAGCTATAGACATTTGATCTTTGAACTTTATCCATAATACAATAGTAGCATTTAAATAATCCTAATCTTCCTGGAATTGGTTCAGCAATTTCCGAGACAATTGAACAGTAAGCAAAACAGTGGACTTTTGTCGTTTACGTCACTTATACCATTATATATCCGGATCCGGAAATGATAGCCATTTTATATTCGACCTTGTTCTTTAACCCAATAGTAGCGTTCAAACGAGTCTAAGTTTGTTGAATTAGGTTCTGGCATCTCCGAGAAAACTGAGCAGATAAAAACAATCGAAATATGCACACTAATACGATATTCGGAAGAGTTGCAGAAGCATGGCTGTTTTATTCGTATTCACGTCCTCCAGTTATGTCTCTAACATTACCCACTTTTTACAAGGAACTGCTTTTTTAAAATGTTTTAAATATTGGATAAAAGTTTTAGATCAATACAGTCATTCCAGCGATTTTCTCTGTGGCATCGACGATTTTCTCTCTCTTTTCTTCAATAATAAGCCATCATTGAGATTTGAGAACAAATAATAAAGACTGTCCCAGATAGTATGGACGCAACCTAAAACCACAGCCATTTTGCAGTGGTTTAGAATCTGTCAATTTTTATGGCTGCGTTCTGTTGTTTACACTCTTCTCTAACCACTTGTGCAGTTGTTTACTCGTTTTCATTACTTTGTTTCGAAATGCGTGGACTTTCAGCAGAATAACGTCTAAAAATTGTGTACAAATGGTGCACAGAACGCGGACTGGCACTGAGAAAGATAGCAAAAATGGAAGAAGTAAGTGAAAAAGCCGTGCGACCAAAACGTAGTCCGAAACAAAAAGCATCGATCAGGCAGAGGGTTCGAAAGCTGTACAATACGATTCTTGCTGGAAATTTGAACTTCATAATCATGGACGACGGAACCTACGTGAAACTCGATTACAAATCCTTGCCGGGACCACAATATTATACGGTGCGAGAAGGCAAGTGTTAAACCAGTCCGAGATATCGATTGAAGTCGAAAAATTTGGTAAGAGAGCTATGGTCTGGCAAACAATTTGTAGCTGCGGTAAGATTTCGAAACCCTTCATTACCACTGCTTCAATGAACAGCGAAATATACATCAAGGAATGTTAACAAAAACGACTTCTACCCATGATTCGAAGCAACAAGGATCCTGTTGTCTTCTGGCCAGATCTTGCTTCTTGTACTACTCGAAATCAACGGTAGAATGGTATACTACCAAAAATGTCACTTTCGTGCCAAAAGACATGAATCCACATGGCTCGGCAGCCGAAACCATTCAATAGTTCGAAAAAGAAAAGTGTCAAAACTTGTCGCCAAGTGCACGGAATTTAATGAGGAACGTTCGCAGGAAGGTGCGCCAGTTAGTCTACAATGGCTAAATAGCAAATGTTGAGAATAATTTTCTGTTGTTGTAGTCTAATATTATCAGTATATCGAATAAAATTTGAATATCTAAGAGCAAATTCAGCAGCTGCAAGATTCATATGGGTGGTCTATAATGTAACTGAAACTGAAACAAACGTATCCCCAGCAAGCCGTTTTAGTTTTATTCATTCGAACAGTTCTACTGTCAAATTTAAAACTGGTATACGCTGCCGTTCTATTTTTCTATATTTGAAACACAGATAAAACGCTGCTGGGCCTCCAAGTTAATGTTGTTATAATTATTAGATTTAAATTTTAAAACTGACATAAAAATGGCATCTAGAACTAGAACACTCCTGAATATGCCCTAACGCTTGTGAATTATTTACAGTGAAATCAAAGTGCGTCCATACTTTCTGGGACAGTCTTTAGTCTGACGGATACAAATTGGACGAATATGGTGGATCAACGATGTTTGCCTTCGTTGCGATGCTCTTGTGTGTCGGTGCATTGTCTTATAGATAACATTTTTCATCGCTTCGAATGAGTCCTCTCGACTCTATTTCAGCATGCTTCCGAAGTGCACATGCGTTTATGTTTTTATTTCGGAAAATCCGTTTATGTTTTTATTTCGCTAAACCGAATTAATCAATACCTGTCTGAATATGATTAATCTGAACTGTGGTATAGTTACTACGACCATTGTCGAAACATTTCAATTTAATGGGTTCTCCCGGGAATGAATCGATTGAGAGTTTTAAAAAAACTTTCATGTACGAATAAATGAAAATATAAATGTCTTTTTATAAGGTGGCACAAAATAAAACTAAATCTGTAACGTTTCCAGTGGTATAACTACAAAACGTAGTCGTATGTTTTTGATGGGTTGAAGGAAGAAATTGGTTGGTAGTTTGGGTTCGCACTCAGGATAGTTTATCAGGGCAATAAACGTTTTGCTTTATTGCTCTATAGTGGAATTATGATTACGCGAACGACCTGCTTTAAGACCGAATGAGACCGGTAGTTGGTGTCGGCAATGTTCTGTTAAATGGTTCGAAAATTTAATTCATTGTCCCGAAATAAGTGTGGATTATTACATTATTTGCAGCTAGTGGAAGTTTTGTTTTCTGGAAATTCAAAACCAAGTAACAATATTTAATCGACCACCTTCTCTAGATGTGCAACCTTAATTACACATAATCAACAGAGGAACAACATGCGTTTTATGTTATCACGAAAGCCTTGTTTGGGGCTCCGACCAAAAATTTCCATAAAACGATATGGCAGTTAAAATGAGTAATTTCCAAGTAATTTCGACGATTTCATACCACCTGTGTTCCTGGAAAAGCTTAATTCCAAATGCGACAATAACGACCTTGGAATCGTATAAAAGGAACCGGTCGATTGGGCGCAAAATTTCTATAGATTGATTACCGTGTGTTTCCCAATGGATTTACAAACGTTAGCTGCTCCACGTTTCTTCGACTTGTTCCTGTTTATGTGAAATTAGTTGAACAAAGTAAAAAATTAAACCCACTCGTTTTTTTGAGTACGGGAGGTTTTGCGCTGTTTGAGTCTGGGGCCGAAGTCGAGCCCGGTGGATCGAGGAAATGCATATTGGGCGATAACGATCTCCGCGCGAACGGATATGCATCCATAAATGACCGTATTTTAAATATTACTCGTTGATCTATATCTCGACCAATGCGTCGTCGCTGGTCTCGTTTTGTCCCACGGAATCGTTCCTTGTGTGCTTCGCTGATTCTACCGGTAGAATGTCGCCAGCTCGCGCGTATATGCAAATCGTTGGACGAAGGCTACGGCGAGTGAAAATTTACGTATTCCGTTGTCCTTTGTGGGGCTTGGTCGGTCGGTCGGTTGGCCGGAGTCATCGTCCATTCAGTTTTTTCGGAATCGGGTGATATTTTTTTTTTGGCGAGTGTGCCATCTTCTGTTTCGCTCAAAAATAAAATCATCATTATAATATAAATGCGAATTCATAAATCTTCCGTATTAGATTCAATTTTATATTTCTGCTGAGTTGGATTTAGGTCCGAAGCATGGCTGTAGATCCAAATGGCGAATCAGTTAGGATTGCAAGTTGCAGCAAGCGAACGATAATGATGATGACAGTGGGGAAAATGGAAAGAATAATATTTTTCAGTTTGTCCAATTCAATCACATGCATGTACCTCAGGATGACGCACAGTGGCTTCGACAGACTGAGTTTGCTACACGAGGTACGAGGAACGAAGAAGAACATACCGATGGTCCTGTTCCACTGACTCCAAGTCCACCGAATGTAGCTATTTTCTCCTTCGCTGTGCAGACAATCTTTAAGGCGACTGTTTGATTTATCGTGTTTTTCGTTTCGCTTTGCCGGAGACAATGGACATCAATTTTGCCTCTCCACAACTCATCAAGTTTTGTCGAGCTCCTCTGGCAGCGCTCTAGCCGCAGATCCCTCAGACTAACGACTCCCCGAAAACGGTGTATGAAATAAATGAATGGTAAATTTTTTATTCAATTATATGCATGGATAAAAATATAAATATGTCAACTAAACGTCAAAAGGTTGATGCCGAGAGATAAATTTTGCTGTATAAAGTTGCTGTTTTTGCTCAAGTGTTTTAAAGAAGCGGAACTGGCACCAGCAATCAACGACATCAATACAACGGTAAGTTTGTATTTCCCTATTTTAACGATTATTCAAAGAAGAAGTTGGCTTCATAAATTTTTGGATTTATGCAGTGCGGTATAATTAGCCAATGAATAAATATTTGTGACTGAGTTTAGCGTAGTTTGGCGTGTCGTTTCATGATTTATTTTTCGTCGAAGAAATATAAAATAAATCCTTTTTATTCGTACTAAATCAATATAAGTTATCGAGAAGGATTAAACCATTCCAAAATGTACTGTTTGTGCAGCATCAATAGAATGCAGAGTTTATGTACGTACAGAATATCTATCGCCTAAGGTGATCATATAAATTCCCGCAAATTTGTGGGTTCTTTTATTGATTCCAACCAGCACATATTGAATAGTCCCCCACTAAATCAAACATTCAAATCATAATTTGAAATCAATTTCAACCCTACAGACTATTCTATGAAAAAAAAAATCACTCTTCGGAATACCTTTTGGTCATTCTTCATTTTTTTTTATTTTTACCGGATACATCAATGGAAAATCAAACATTCAGCTCCCCTTTGCTTGGGAACGGACTAAAAAGGTAACGTAGGAAAAATCGTGACTCCTCGCGTGGCGGAGAGTGAGTGTCCAGAGAAAATCAATTCAGCAACAGTAACTTTCCAAATATTTCACAAATTATTGTCCATCATTCGGAAAACCGAGACGCCATAAATCAGAAGTCGATTCCCTTGATCCCCAACAATTTATATCAATAATAATAAAAAATATCTATATCCTCCTTGGTACTCGTTTGATATCTCTATCATCTCTTCTACACATCGCACTTATGGCAGTGGATGGTCATCGCTGGACCGAAGTGCCAAAGTGAAAACCATCATTGGTATCAATTGGTAAGGGGATTTCTATTGAATGGGACGCACGAAAAGGTAAACAAAAATATAGCCTCCGGGTATCTCTCTCGAGAGATCAGCCGAAGAAATCATACATTTATTACTGCACCTAATCCGCTCCGGAGTTATGAATTCCATAAAGATATATTTCAAGGATAGCTGGCATGGCACAGTCGGACCTGTAACCGTCTGCCACGGGATCAAATACCCGAAGTTGAAGCGTGATGCTGGTGTTGTTTACTTTTATTGGCGAGAGGATTTCCGATTTCCCTTGCAGCGAGCTTGCCTCTATTGTCAAGGTTCAGAGGGGATTACGGTTTTGAATTATAGTGTCCCTTCGCATTGATTTGCTCTATATGTTTGATATTGGATTTTCTCTGCTGCTCAGAAGTTTTCCTCGCACACTGATTCGTGAATACCATATGGTAAAAATCAATGCGGATTCTGTACTGCCAGATTTCACAGACGGAATATATTTTCAATATCTAGTTGACTTGTAAAATAAAAAGGCGGGTGGGTAATGTCACAGACATAACTGCACCACGTGAAAATTAGTTGATTGAGAGCAACTTTTACTGTTTCGGCTTTTGAATTTTAAAGGTGTATGTAAAGTATAACTTTTTGACGATTCATTACAATTAAATACAAATAAGAGTAAAAATACTATGCTATATTACTTACTCAATAGAGGAAGTTTTGGCGGAATATTTTTGTTTGTGGAATAATTCTGATGTTTGCAAGTGTTGAATACTTTTTTCAAAATCAAAAATATGGAACAGGATCAGAATTCTGTTGCAAAATTCTGGATTGGAATCCAGATCATGAATTCAATTCATGAATTCAGTTCCAGAATAATGAAGCTGAACTCATTTTCAAGAACTGAATTCTGAGCTTGAATTCCGAACCTGAATAAAGGAAGTTCCTAATTTAAATCCTGAGGTTCTGAAAATGAATTCCGAAACTCAATTTTGATACTCAGTAGCCGATTTTTATTTCGCGTTTTTTCTAAGCTTTCGAGATAAAAATTCCCGATTTTAGAATAGGCCCGAATCGCCTCTGTTTAGTTTTATTTTTAAATATTCCTTCAATTCAAGCTTCAAACAGTAATCCCATGATTTGATTTTACGTTTCGTCTTTGACTCATCAGTGCGTAGCAGTTTGTGTTGAACTGTTAGCGCGACCTGACGGCTCAACATAAACCGCTAGGCAGACGTGATGTGAATTCAACTTGCTTCATTCCGAATGAAAAGTGGAAATTTCAGTTCGGTGGTTAAAATATAAACGACATCATGGCAATATAAACCAAACTAAACTCAGTTTACATACTTAGAATTTGGACTACTGGGGAATCCATCAAGAAGAAGAAAAAGAAATACTTTTTTAATTTCGTGAGCCCCATTGAAATCAATTTTTCACACAAATTTGAGCATAACACAAGTAATGTCTCAAAACGGTATTACTGAGACAAATTATGATGAAATATGAGCAATCATTAGTATGATTAAAAACAACGCTTGGTCTGCGAAATGTGGCAGAATATGTGACGTAATCGCTGAAGTTGGCTGTAATGGTTCAAACAAAAATATTGATATTGTCATCAAGCGTGAACAAAAAGTATCTATAATTCATTTAAAAGTTCAAGAGAAATGGTAAAATATTATTCCCAAGGGTTTTATCACATAATTAAAAAGAAATGAAACAATGAAAAATGAAAATCAATAATATATTTCACCGCAGTTTTTCGCAATAATAAAGTTTATCTACACTGAAAATAAATTGCACGCCTGCATCATGTGCAAAGCATTTGAACTATCATTGCATGTAGAACACATGAATTCATGAAAACATACACTCAACTTATAAAATGAGTGTAAAATCTGTTGATATTTAGTGGAAATCATGTTTCATTTATCTAAAATGCACTTCAAAATGATAAGATATATCGCTACCTCTAGATTCTATATGAATTTCATATGAACGTCACATTGTTTTCCATATAGATTTCAATTGAAACACAGTTTACCAAATCAAATGTTTTGCACGATGATTTGTGCTGTACTCATTTCCACTAGAAAATTAAGTGTTTAACACATGTAGTTCGATTCGATAGCAAAACACATCACATCCAAAAGAAAAACACACCAAAGCTAAGTGAAAATAATCACATCTTGCATCTTAGTGAATTTGCACATGGAATCTTGAAACAAATCGCTTTGGTTATCTAGTGAAATTAAAAAGCACATTAAATTGAAATGATATTTACATATGAATCATCAAAAATTTCATCAGTGTACTCCAATTTTTGGGAACCTGCGACTATCGGTTGAAACTAAGTAGAACAATCAGAAACCATTATAGTAAAAATAATAAAAACCTGTTTTAATCCACCTAGTGGTGTAATGATGCCTTTCTCGTATCAATCATACCATCATATATAATACTGTGGTATTCTTCAAAATAATTTTCTTCAATTCCTAATAAGAATAACCGAAATCGGTTTGTTCGACCGTCTACTGATAAAAACTATTAATTGGAGAAGATTTGAGGTCGATTTAGAAAACTTTTTACGGTTTTTCGCTCTTTTCAGTGATGGTATACAATTTTTAAAACACTTTACCTTATATTTTCAGATCCGGAAGCCGGATCCAGATGAAATTCAGGAATTATGGGACCACAGGACCTTTCATTTGAACCTAAGTTTATGAAAATCGGTCGCGCCATCTATGTGAAAAGCTAGAAAACATATTTTCATTTTGTTGCACATTTTACCCCATAACTCCGGAACCAGAAGTCGGATTCAAATAATATTCAGGAATTTTGTATGGGACCACAAGACCTTTCATTTGAATCTAAGTTTGCGAAAATCGGTTCAGCCATCTCCGAGAAAAGTTAGTGCAAAAAAACGTTACATACACACATACGCACATATGAGAAAGGCAAAAAGGGGAGCGTCTGGCGTGTAACATGAAACATATTCTTGTATTTTCATAAGTAACTTTTATGGCGTTTTTCATTGAGAAACACTGGTGTCGTGGATTGCTCTGGTTTTGCACTTTCGAGCAGAAATGGCAATGAAACACCGTCAAAATGTTGCATTTCTGCTCGAAAGTGCAAAATCAGAGCAATCCACGCCACCAGTGTTTTTCAATGAAAAACGGCATTAGAAAGTGGAAAATCATGTTTGTTAAATTGTTGTATCTGAAACATATAGCCATGTATATGTTATAGGTCATAAATTAAAGATATGAAATATCCAAAATTTCCTAAAATCTGCTCGGTTTGAATTTGGTAACTCGAATTAAATAAAAGAATTGAAAAAAGCATTTTATGTGGTTCATGATAACTGATCGGGTTCGTCGACTCATACGGTTGTAGTGTATTGAATATAAATTGAATGACTAAATTGACCATCTTAAACAAAACGCACAAATGCGTCTCTCTCGTCCTAGTCAATTAAAAATACTAATGACTTAAGGAATGTATCGATAAGTAGTTAGCAACATTCAAACAGTTATTACTCTGAAATGGCTTAATTTTTTGCAGCGTGTTTTGCGATGACACGTTTTGTTTACATGTCAATAACAGCTGCGCAATCGATTGGTTCCGGTACGGTTTATCGTTTCAATGATGAGTCGAATTGATCCGGAAACGCGAAAGAAAATTCTGCACACTTGGTGCTCAGAAAGTGGTGTCACGTACAACGAAATTGCAAAACGGGTGAAAGTGCACCACACCAGTGTCAAAAATATTATCGAGAAGTTCGGTAAGAACCTTTCCATGAAGGATTTGCCCCGATCCGGTAGGAAAACGGGTCCCAGCCAGCCCGGCCGGGACTTAAAAGTGGTTGAGTACATCAGGAAAAACCCATCGGCGTCGACGCGGGATTTGGTCAAGCAGTTCAACACCAGCATCGGGATGATTCAACGGATCAAAGTTCGGAACTCCCCGAAAACGTACAAGAAACAAAAGTTGCCGAAAAAATCCCTGGTACAGCAGGGCCGGATTTGGTTTCAGCTCACTACGCCAACTCCGTTCTACAGTGGTTGTCAAAAAATAATGTACAATTCGTGGAAAAGGACATCAACCCACCGAACTGCCCGGATCTTCGGCCAATTGAAAGGTATTGGGCACTTTCGGAAGGAAGGTACAGTGTCCCAAAACATGCAGGAGTTGAAAAAAAATTGGTCAGCTGCCACCAGGAAAGTCACAAAATTAACTGTGAAGAATTTAATGAAGAATGTCAAGTCCAAAGTGCGAGCGTTTCACAGAGACTAGGATTTTCTTCAATATAATCAGTGAAATGCATAAAAATGTAATTTTTCTACAATATATCGAAAACTGATGTCAAAATATGTTTTTTTCGCTTTTTTTATTCAATAACCAATGTTGCTAACTACTTTTCGATACACTCCTTATAACCATACATAGTTAGTACCTGTATTACTAGCGAACAAACAAAGCCCACCGCATTCAATCACTAAAAATATTCCGTATTTCTATGTGTCGGTCTTGCACGATACGCTTTGTGCGATGATTCGTTCAATTCATGTGGTTGAAATTTTACCAGCCTTATTTTGGCACTGAATTTCACCTTAATGCTCGTTCTTACCAAACATATTTCAAATAGCAATACATTGTCTAATGATGGTGACACACGCTAACAGTTCGGCTGAAAAGTTCGTATCGTTTAATAGAAACACACATTTTTTTGCCAAAATTCGTTTTTATTATTCAACATAATTGCCATCAGAGCCGATACAGCGATCATAGCGATCTTCCAACTTTTCGATACCATTTTTGTGGTACGATTTGTCCTTTGCCTCAAAATAGGCCTCAGTTTCAGCGATTGCCAATTCATTGCTTCTAAATTTTTTACCAGCGAGCATTCTCTGAGAACAGAAAAAAGTTACTGGGGGCCAAATCTGGAGAATACGGTTGATGAGGGAGCAATTCGAAGCCCAATTCGTTCAATTTCAGCATGGTTTTCATCGACTTGTGACACGGTGCATTGTCTTGATGAAACAAAACTTTTTTCTTCTTCAAATGAGGCCGTTTTTTTAAATTTCGTCCTTCAAATGCTCTAAGAACGCTATATAATAGTCACTGTTGATGGTTTTTCTCTTTTCAAGGTAGTCAATGAAAATTATACCATGCGAATCCCAAAATATAGACGCCATAACCTTACCGGCCGATTGTTGAGTCTTTCCACGCTTTGGGTTCGGTTCATCGCGTGCAGTCCACTCAGCTGACTGTCGATTGGACTCCGGAGTGAAGTGATGGAGCCATGTTTCGTCCATTGTTATATATCGACGAAAAAAATCGGTTTTATTTCGATATAACAGCTCCAAACACTGCTCAGAATCATCAATTCGTTGTTGTTTTTGATCGATTGTGAGCTCACGCGGCACCCATTTTGCACAAAGCTTTCTCATATCCAAATATTCGTGAATAATATGTCCAACACGTTCCTTTGATATCTTTAAGGTGTCAGCTATCTCGATCAACTTCACTTTACGGTCATTGAAAAACATTTTGTGGATTTTTTTCACGTTTTCATCGGTAACAGCCTCTTTTGGCTTTCATCGTCTTCGGTGCTCATATGACCAGTACGAAATTTTGCAAACCACTTACGAATTGTTGCTTCGCCCGGTGCAGAGTCTGGATAACACTCATCAAGCCATTTTTTGGTATCGGCGGCACTTTTTTCATCAAAAAGTAGTGTTTCATCAACACACGAAATTCCTTTTTATTCATTTTTTTCACAATAACAAAAGTAGCTTCACTCAAAATGCAATATCTCACAAACTAATAATCAGACAGCTGTCAAATTTATACACGTATCTTTTGAAGGTTGGTACTAACTGAAAATAGTATGGATTTAATTCTAGTGGCGCCCTCTCATAGAAAAAATACGAACTTTTCAGCCGATCTGTTATTCGCATAAAATATCATAAAATACCATAAATGCATATAAAATCGAATCCACTGTAGCATGATAACGGCAAACTAATGGCATAATATATACTTTTGAAATATAATGTTTCAACCCTTAATATTTGACTGATTACTGAACTCATACATACCTTGCGCAACAATGCAAAAGTGAAGTGTGCCGTTTTTCTTTACCAAAATGAACCACTGTGCCAGCAAATTGAAATAAGAATCACAGTGATCACGTCTGATTTGCTCTCGCTGTTTTCTTTTTTTTTTGTGCCAACTCGACACATGACACTATTGTGCGAGGGCTTCTTGGCGATGCTTCCTCCTTCCCGGACCCGTTTCTTCCGCCAATATGCCCATTATCGTAAATGTTTGATAGAAATATCATAAAGTAGCAAATATCAATAAATCTACTCTATTCTGTAGGGATTACCGGTCCCGACAGTTTGTACATTTCATACAGAGTAACCGCGTATGAAACAGGACGACACATCTCCTTTGCTCTCTGTTGTTACTCGCCGCAGAACTAGCCTTTATGAGATATTCTCCTTCACCTTGGCCCTCGCAAATTTGCTCAGGGCTCAATTCGGTAGCAGTGCGAATCGTGATCAAATCGAATTTTTCGCCCGCTCTGCTGGAGTCGATAGGTTTTCAATGGACAAATGGCCATAATTTATAATTTTTGTCCATCTCACTCGGGTTTGGACGTCTGCTGTAGCCATTCAGTGAGGAATAACTCGTGCCATTCGTCCATGTGACGGGACCAACCAGCTGAACCATGTGCCGAGTGTGCAATCACAGAACTTGTCCAGCTGTAACATAAGTTGAAGTTGAAATCGAAACCTGTAATACAAGAGTTATGGACAGCTTCGGGAAACGGACGCATCGAACCTTAATGTTTAATGCATACAAGTGAGATCGAGCGGACACGATGGGAGTTAGGTCGGGATGAAAGTGGGTGGTGGTGGTAGACGGTATAGTGTGCACTGAACATGATTCATCAATTTACCGCTCTTTTGATGATGAAAATATGAGAAGCGTAAAAACACACATAAACGAAGCGAAAACCGAAAACGGAGAAGTAAGAAAAAAAGTCTGCTATCTGGGGCGAGGTCAGAAAATTGCCCGAAGGAGTTTGCAGTCCATCGACTGCTTCTGGCCGATTCCAGTTGCCCTGATGCACATTTCGATAGAACAAACAAAGAAAGCAATGATGAAAGAAATAATTATCAATTGGAAAATTTGCTAATTTTCCTCTTTGACCCACCATTGATAGTGATATGTCGGAATCGTTAGTTTTCCCCCAGTCGTTCTCAATCAATGTCAATTATGTAGCGTTTTGTTTGCCTGTCAGAAATTAATCTATCTGCCGAACACTTCCTCACTACGGGCGACGCGACTCGTATGAATAGTTCGGTAGTTTGGAAAAAGTACATCATCAGTTTGCGTGGGTGTCGAATGGAATAAATCGTTTTTGTCGATGACCAGGAAAATTGACTGAATAGTTCTATAATTGCAATGACATTTTTGTATCTCGAAACTAGTTACAAATGTTTGTATTGTGTTTCGTGCTCTGATAATTGATGACCACGTAGTTTAGAATGCGTAGTTTAAATGAAGCTAAATAAATATTTTTGATCTTGGCATTAGTAAAACCGTTTTCCGGGACTCGTTCGCAATTCCACTGAAGAAAGATAAGTTTCGCACGTTTGTAGGAAACTTGTTGATCCAATACGGTTTACGCAACCTAAATGTACAATCATGTCACTGAGCTGGCTTAATCGTTTCTTTCTTCTAAGACGCAAAAAGGCCGCCCAAACGCTTAACCTCAATGTTCAGTCATAAATATTTTAATTGCCCATCTATCATGGCGTTTGGACCGATTGTAGAGTGCTACTCAGTTTTCGGACTTTTGCACGTACGTAGTCACAGATTGTATGGAAGTTATCTGCTCCACCGATTGGTTCACGACGCTGGACTAGGTTTCCCATGCGGTTGATCAGTCGTGATGGCTGATTGTCGGCCGAGGATTGGTCGACAGAATCGACTTATAGAAAATAATAAAATCTACCTAAGGAAAAAAAAGGAAAGGAAACATAGAAACGAAGATCATTACCTCATTAAAATCTACGAGTATTCCGGTGGCGTCGGCACTATTAAATCATCTAAGGCGACAAGTGAACTGATCATTTTGATCAACGCTGACCAACCGCACGGTTTCAAATCTAAAGTGGTCTTCGGGCCATTATTTTTCATGAAGAATCGAACTGCTAGAGGTAGAGGAACGGAGGTATCATCAAGACGATTGTCGATAAGTTCAAAGTTAAATTTTATTGCTTCTGAAAACTATAATTTTTGTATAACGAAAAAAGTTAAAATTATCTGGTGGTGAAGTTTTTTTTCTCTCTCTGAAGATCGATTGTTCGACCTACCTTGCTAAGTCGCCAGTGACTGGAATACAGGAAATTTAATGTCACATTCTCTGCTGAAGTATGAGAACCTCAACCGCTCAGAAAATTTTATTGCCATTAACACAAAGCGATAAACAAACAAATGCTGTGATGGTAACGATGACGGCCATCAAAAGCCATCGTTATTATGATTTCTCTCATTTCGTTATGATTTATAATTTTTAATTAATCAACACCGGCCAGCTGATGAGCTGGCCGTGAGAAGAGGAAGAATCGCTACAGAACAAATAGTTTGTCATCATTTCGAGGAGTAACCAAAAAACAAAAACCCTTGCTAGGCGCCTGGGAATTCGTGATTTTATGATCTGCTCGTGTAAACTGAGTTCAAACGTACAGTAAAACCTCGGGTGGCAGCGATGTTGAAAGATATTATGACCCAACGACAAACCACTTGATTCAAATTGGTTCGCTGTAATCAATTATAATCTTATATTTCTTTCGTGGTGATTAATTTGCACGTGATAAATGAAAAATCTTCTATCTCTGAAATATGTTACTCTCGGCAATTCATATCAAATGTCTCCAAGTCAGATGCATAATAGAACCGTTTATTTTTAACGAGATTTCCATTTCATCTTCACTCATGTTTTAATATTTTAGCAGACGGCCAGCAAAGCGTTGATTCGATGCTGAGAAGGTACTTATTAATGTCAGCTTATGATGGTCGTACCAAGAAAGACGTAAAGAAATAATTAGTCAACCAATTTAGTTTTAGATGAGCTTCCGACGGCCGTCTCGTACCTATAGAAGCCGCAGTGTATATTAGCCGTTAGCGGATACCGTTTCAGTGTAGGTAATTATAATCCAGAGGCAGTAGACCGTATTGTGGACACTTGGTACTTTTTGTGTTTATACTTGGCATATCTTTGCTGAAATATGATGACGCTCCGAACCGCTGCAAATGATTTTAAGCAGAGATACAATGTGACTACTAGCAGAAACATCTTTAGTTTCTTACACACTTTCAGAAATGCCTTCCCAGTAAGTTCGTTACACAATGTTTTAACTACGGTTATACAATCACTAACGGTCGTGCATTGTGTGTGGTTTTAGTGATACATAAGAACAAAGAGAAGAAACCTCATATAACGATTCAGAATAGTGGTTATGGATTTTGGTTACATTTCCATTTGTTAATCATCTGACGATAGCATATAGAGCATCGAGCTTTGAAAGTATTTATGATTTGTTAACGCTTCATTAGACAACATGTCCAACATTTTATAAATAATCAAAATAACGTTGGGAGTTTGTTTGTTTGATGGGCAATTTTGTGAAAGATATAGAATAGAAAACATTAATCCATTGCTCGGTCAGAATATAGAATAAATCTCCGGACAAAGCTTCATTCTCCGTTTCAATTAATAGAACTAATACTAAAATAACATTGGAGATACCCATTGTTTCTAATCACTAGGACACTTCAATAACTAAACACAATTGTGAAGTTCTAACGGTAACGATTGTGTTAAAAGCGGCTATTCCACTTTGCTAATACCAAGGGTTTGCAACAGCTTGGATTACTTGCCAGTCTCGAAATGGATTACTTCGATTACTTATATTATTACCCTGATTATTTCTTGATTACTCGATTACTTTTAAAATCTGATTACTCGAGATTACTCGGAATTACTTCTTGTCTATGGTAATATTTCTTCAGGATTACTGAATTACTTTCAATTTCAAACGAGTATACGTCAGTATACAATTTTTCTAAAGTGAGCTAACCACGAAATTTAACTTTTTCGCATTGTCCGATTGTTTCCATTTTGTTTGTTGAATGAAAAGTTGCCACATCCCTGTGGAAACAACAAAAAACTCGTTTCAGAACATCGGTGCCATTCAGGTTCCACGTAGAAACATTTATTCAATATGGGGTTGCAACAATCCAACTTGGATGATTTTGAAAACCCTTTGGTTGGACTAACGTTTGACTTTTCTCGGAGATGGTCGATTTTCACCAACTCAGAATCAAATGAAATGTCTTTTGGTCCCATACCAAGTTAATACCAATACCAAACCGGCTGTTCGGCCATCCATGGAAGTTGACCATCAATGTTAACTTCCCTCTCTGAGCAGGCTAGATAGCCGTGTAGTGTCGGTAGCGGTTTCCCAACTGCTAAGAATAACGCTACGGTCCACCTGTACCGGTGGTATAAGTCCACCAAACAGGTAAGCCGTGTGGCATCCGGCGGAATTATTTTTTACCAAGAATTGATCCACTGGTTTCCTATTCCATGTCGTAAAAGGCCACAAAAATAGGAGCTCCTAAGTCAAGGTGTATTTCCGTGCCGATGGCTGAATGGCTGCTGGAGGTTAAACATTGCAGTCGTGAACGGAATATCTTGGGTTTTTCCCTTACTGGATACACGCAATGCTTAGCAATCAACTTCTTTGATCATCGATTCGGCAGGCCAGAGATTAGAAAGCTGAGTGTCTGTGGGTGTCCTCAAGGTGGTGTACTATCCCCACTTTTATGGAACCTAGTCGCTGATAGTTTGTTAAGGAAACTTAATAACCTTGGATTTCCGACTTATGGTTTTGCCGACGATTATCATATATTGATGACCGGTATAAGCATTAACACTCTCTTTGATTTAATGCAGCAAGCCCTGCGATCTGTTGAACAATGGTGTTGTCAGGTTTGGATTATCTGTAAATCCGGGCAAAACATCAATGGTGCTTTTCACTCATCGTAGGATAATTACAGGAGCTCGTCCGTTGCAGTTCTTTGGTTCAGGGGTCACTGTGGTCGATCAAGTTAAATACGTCGGGGTTATTCTTGACTCAAAACTGAATTGGTCTGCTCACATTGATTTCAGGATTAAAAGAGCTTGCATGGCTTTCGGCCAATGCAGACGAGCTTTTGGAAAATCATGGGGACTCAAACCCAGATATATTCATTGGATCTACACAACTATCGTTAAACCAATTTTAGCATATGGATGTCTTGTATGGTGGCAGAAAGGAGAAGTCGCGACAGTTCAGTCAAAGCTAAATCATCTCCAAAGATGACAACTCCTACTGCTGCTCTAGAGGCGCTACTGTGCATTAAACCACTACATGTGTTCCTAAAACAAGAAGCATTATCTTGTGCATACCGTCTTAGGGTTACAGGGCTTTGGAACAGTAACCCATTAGAATATGCTACCAGTCACACTCGCTTGTGGTCTCAAATGGTTCCGTGGGATGAGTATTTACTCGCTCCTAGTGACCTAACTCTCACATGCAGTTTTCCTTTTAAAACATTCAATGTGAGCTATCCTCTTCGTTAGGAATAATTGTCTGGTTGTCTGGAACGACAACTTGATGAACACATAGTTTGTTTTACGGACGGTTCTCTGTTGAATGGTCGTGCTGGTGCTGGTATCTACTGTCGTGAAATAGGCTGGAGCAGTCTCATTCACTTGGTAGATACTGTACTGTGTTCCAAGCAGAAATCTACGCAATTCTGTGTGGAGTACAATCGGCACTTCAGCAGAGGATCTGTGGTAAACGTATTTATTTTTGTTCCGACAGTCAGGCAGCCTTAAAAGCACTCAGTTCGAATGACTCACGGTCGAATCTAGTGATCGCATGTCGAACTCAAATTGAAGACCTCAGCATTTCAAATGCTGTTTACTTCTTATGGGTACCCGGCCATTCTGGTATTACTGGAAATGAATGGGCTGATGAGTTGGCTAGAACTGGTGCAGAGAATGATTTCGTTGGTCCTGAACCAGCTTTACCACTTTCAACTAGTTGGATAAAGCACAAGATACGTTCTTGGGCTGCATCCAAACATGCCAGCTACTGGCGCAACTTGCAAACTTGCGCTCAGACAAAGCATTTCTACCAGATTTAGATCTGAAAATGTCAAAGTGTCTACTGCATTTCTCCAAGTATCATTGAAGTGTTCTGGTCAGAGCTCTGACTGGATATTGCAAACTCAATTATCACATGGCTACTATTCAACGTGCTGAGTATTATTCGTGTGATTTGTGTGAATGCGATTATGGTACTTCATATCATCTGATATGTAACTGTCCCGCATTGACGCAGCTACGTATCCGGGTTTTTGGTTCTCCATACATGGTTGAGTCTGTGTATGCGGAGCTAAAATTGAAGGATATTCTCTCGTTTCTCACCCAATGTGGTAAGGAGCTATAGTCAGAAGGGTTCATCGTTCTTCCTGGAGTGAATGAATCCCTTCTGTATTAACCTTAAATAGGGTTTGGCAGATTGTTTGGCATCCTCTGGGGGGTACCGAATTTACTTCTGCTCGTACATACTGCGAGTCGTTTTGCATTCTTCCGGGAGTGCAGAATGGTGTCGCTTTTGTAAGATCTCTAAATCCTCTCGGGGGTTGGAGGTTTTATTAACAGCAGACTGTTCGGGACCTCGTAGAGGTTCAGAATTTCCTTCTGCTTCCACTAAATGTGATCCTCAGCAGATTGTTCAGCATCCCTTAGGGGTGCAGAATTTACTTCTGCTTTTATGTGTTTTTGTGTCGTCAATTTTTCCCATCCTCCTAGTCCAACCCTTACCATTTCCTTTCAATCCTTCCCTCTTATATATCGGGAAAATGATGCTAAAAACAAATTGATGGCAAGGCACAAATCTCCAAATATCAAGGGGAACGTGCCATTTGAGCCAATTTGTTCTGATTCCTGATTCCTGATTCCATTTTGTTTGTTGAATGAAAAGTTGCCACATCCCTGTGGAAACAACAAAAAACTCGTTTCAGAACATCGGTGCCATTCAGGTTCCACGTAGAAACATTTATTCAATATGGGGTTGCAACAATCCAACTTGGATGATTTTGAAAACCCTTTGGTTGGACTAACGTTTGACTTTTCTCGGAGATGGTCGATTTTCACCTACTCAGATTCAAATGAAATGTCTTTTGGTCCCATACCAAGTTTTTGAAGTGTTGTCCGGCTTTCGATTCCGGAAGCATCGGAAACAGGGGTCAAAAATTTAAAATTGAACACATTTTTCTCAGCCATAGCTTGAGTTACTTTCACATATTTAGGTTTGAATGAAAGTTCATATCACTTTATTTCTTCCGAACAAGAGTTCCGGCAGCGGGATTACAAGGTGATGAGTGTAAAAATCAATGTTGGTCGAATATCAAAAATGCAACGAACGCCAATGATCATCGTTCGCTTCCCTTCGCCTTTGTTCGATGATCGTTCTGGTATTCGGACTTGTTCGTATATTCGGGTGCGAACGAAGCCTCGCACGAAGATCTATTCCTTGTAGTTGTTATTCGCATTGAACATACCCCCGAATGATTTAACGCGAATATGGAACGAATATTCATACAGCGTTCATCGTCAAAACCTAATTCGCTATGATCGTTATTGCCGTTTCCCTTGCATTGGTACCATGTATGTGTATGTGATGAACCAAACCCCAGCACTCTCCCATTGCTGCTATTTCACGAGATATGATGAATTTATTAGATAAAGAATGCTTCGCGGAGAATGGAAACCAACGATCATCGCAGTGACGCCATTCGAACCAATTCGAAGAGTAAAGTAAATGAACGAAGGACAAACGAATGTATAAAACGAACATGCACGATGTATACCAGCAGCGAAGAATGTATTAGTATATTCGGGTTCTCTACGTTTATTGCTTTTTCATTTTCACCCTTCTCTCTTTCGTGCAGTGAACGTTATTCGCCCGTCTCGTAAGTAATAGAAGCATATTCGCGGCGAAGATCGATGAATGAATTAGTTACACGAAGAATATTTGCAACATTGGTCAAAATGTTCAAACTAAAATATTAAATGCACCTGTACGAACATGTGCTCGTACTGATAAAGAAAACACAACACATGCACATAGAAGGCCGTGTTGGATTTCGTGCACGCGGTAAAGAAAACGAAAACCTAAGCTCGGATTTGAAACAACAACCGAGTTCATTGTCATCGAGCCCTCATATGCACGTGGTTCGAACCGTGTTGCAGAACCAGATGGACATAGGAATGTTTGCTATCGTTGTGTAATTTTGAATGAATTCAATTCAACGATTGAAGAGTCCGTTAGAAATATTTTTTGCGGAAATATGAATCATACCAAAAAGTTATAATTACACCAGTAGGTAAATTAAAACAGGATTATTCTAAATCAATCCACAATTCGAAAGTTTATTAATGAGCATTCTGCAAATTATATTCTAGGTAACTTGGTGGCTATGGTAGGCCATCTCTTTATTAATATAACAACAATAATAATGCTCCGAATGGGCCATTTCGCCGAAAGAGTCATTTCTCCGAATCCTGAAATCGCCCTAAAATCGTAATTGGAAAGGCGAAACATTTTTTTAAGACGGAATTCGAAAATTGCCTGAGAGGTGGGAAAAAGTATGGACTGCGACGGACGATACTTTGAATTTCATTCAGTACAGTACGGCTCCGGTGTTTGGGATCATTATCTTCTTTCAAAATCCAGGTCTCGCTTGTTGTGATTAAATGTGTTTCGGCAGTTGATAATAGAGCTATAATTCTTATAGATTTCAACCATTGTGGGCATTTGACGTAAGGACAAATCAGGATTACAAGCCAGTTGTCTTATAGCCAGTTGTCGTATGTTCGAACCCTGACTTGGTAGGATTTTTAGTGTCAGTAGGACCGTAGCACCAGCCTTGCAATGATTCTGTACGCTAAGAATCGCCTGCGAAGTCTGTTGAAACAGAAAGCCAGATTTTAAAAAAGGAATGTAATGCCAAAATTTTGCTTACAAGTCAGGCTTATGGAAAAATAGATGCGTTTTTCGCCCTTTTTACTCATTTTTTTCTACCGAACCACGATTTGGAAAGTCGTCGACGACACAAAAACGGTATTGTATGTAACTGGCTCAAATTATAAGATAACGAGTTGATACGCTCTATCGTACAAAACACTTGGGTCATCTGTAAAACTATCAGATTTGGTTTAAATAGAAAACTACTCACAAACTTCTAATAACGATATTTTGAATCAAAACGAAAAAATACGTTCTGATTAATTGATGATTACTTTATGGATACTGGATTATTTCGATTACTTGGATTACTCTGAGAAAAAATGTGATTACTCAAATTATTTAGGAATACCAATGATTTCTTTTGAATTCCTTTTGTAGTCCACCGATTACTTGATTACTCGAAAAAAATCGGAGTAATCCTGGATTAAGTCTCATAACGATTGTCTTTTGGAAACCATTGGCTTATACATTTATTTCACCTATATTGGAAAATAAATTTTGCATTTCCTATATTTAGACGTGAATACGTCTTACTATACTCAAAATTCGCCCGGTGAAAGAATCAGTAGAACTTAATCGTGAATATATCGAGATGTACTAAACGTAGCAACATATTTCTTTTTACACGTCATCAGAAATATGTTCAGCAACAGTGTAAAATAATATGTTCAGCAACAGTGTAAAATAATAACTCAAAAACTAAGTTTCTTAAACTTTAGGAACTAATGAGGAAAATTCATCACGCTTGCATATCATTCTCGTACCCGAGACGACGATTTTGAGGTTTATCAGAATCATATAAGTCCAGATGTGTAAAATGAGGAAAATGTGTTTTAGACGACGGACTAAAACTGAGTTTGGAACTGAATTCAGAACCCATTCTGAAATCTGGTCCTACTGAATTCTGAACTTTATGGTTTAGAATTTAGTTCCAGAATACAAGTTCAAAAATTAAAACTAATTCTTGATCTAATGCCTTATTTTAAGTTACGAATTTCTATCAGGAATGAATTTTAGATCTGGTTTCTAGAAAAAAATTTTTTAGATCTGAGTTCCTAAATTCAGTTGCCGAATTTATTTCCCGAATTCAGGCTCAGAATTCAGAGCTTACATGCTGGAATTAAATTCGAAAAATCGGGCTCTGGAACAAAATTTTGAGACTGAGTTCAGTTACTTAATTCAGGCTCGAAATTGAAGTTCAGAACTCTGTTCTACACACACAAAATCAAAGCAAAGTCTAGGCATTACATTGCTTTTGTAGAATTTGGCTTTTCGGTTTCAATAGACTTTGCATCCGATTTATAGCGTACAGGATCATGGCATGGTTGGTACTACGATCCTACTGACACTAAGAATCCTTCCAGGTTCACAAAAAATACCGCTGGTTATTTTAAAAAAATCTTCCATTTCCTATATTGCCTTTCTCTATAGGAAGGTATTAGAATTGCTGGAGAAACCGACTTTCGAACGGAGCCTCGGAGACCCATAGTGTTATATACCATTCGACTCAGTTCGACGAGATCGGAAAATGTGTGTGTGTGTGTGTGTGTGTGTGTGTGTGTGTGTGTGTGTGTGTGTGTGTGTGTGTGTGTGTGTGTGTGTGTGTGTGTGTGTGTGTGTGTGTGTATATGTGTGTGTGTGTGTGTGTATGTGTGTGTGTGTGTGTGTGTGTGTGTGTGTGTGTGTGTGTGTGTGTGTGTGTGTGTGTGTGTGTGTGTGTGTGTGTGTGTGTGTGTGTGTGTGTGTGTGTGTGTGTGTGTGTGTGTGTGTGTGTGTGTGTGTGTGTGTGTGTGTGTGTGTGTGTGCACTTTTAGAACATATTGAGCGCGTTCACTCAATTTTCTCAGAGATGGCTGAACCGATTTTAACAAACTTAGGCTCGTTTGAAAGCTACTGTCGGACCGCTGATCAAGTTCGAAGATCAAATGGCTGTGACTTTTGGTTCCAGATATATGATGGTATATATGACGTAACCGACAAAACACGTTGATTTTTACCGGTCTTATATATAAGGGTGCCAAAATTTTGGGATCACCTCTATTTTTGTTAAGCTCTAGTGCTCAAAAGTTTAAGCACCTCGAAAAAAGCCTTCATGCTAAATTTGAGCTAAATCGGACATGCGTAAGAGGTGCTGCCCGGTGGTAAAGTTTTGACAATTTTTGATCTTGAAAAAGCACCATAGCGGGGAGTACATGAAATTTCCAAAATCGAAACCTTTTTTTGATGCCAAAACTCTTAAAACTGTATAAAACATCGAAATTTAGTGTAATCGCAAAAAATTTTTTTTAAAATGTCAACTTTCTGGGAAAATTTTGATATTTTTTGTAAGTCCCAAAAAATCGATTTTTTCAAAAAATTTTTTTTTCGTGGTGACACTAAATCTCAACGTTTCATGCAATTCTAAGCCTTTTGGCATCAAAATTTTTTTTTCTATTTCAGGTATTTCATGGTGATAAGAAGTGTTAGAGGAGCAATAAATTTTCACCATTTTGAGCACCCTCACGCATATAAATTAACAAACTACATTGATTTACATGCTCCTTCAATATTCAAATTCAATATTCACCCATCATTAGATTCCCTAGATACAAAATATGGTTTTTCATACTGAGCCACCCTACACTCACCGAGAATGTCCAGAAATATCACATTCAAGCAGTAAACAAAGTATTGTTGTTCATATTGAGCATTCTGTGTTCGATTCAGTTGCGAATTTATGCAGTAGAGATTCTTTTTGAAGAGAATGTAATAGTTCAATCTTGCACAAATCACTTCGGTGTAGAATTGAAAAAGCAGTCTTGGCATTACAATCCTTTTGTGGAAGTTGGCCTTTCTGTTTCAACAGACTTCGCAGCCGATTCTTAGTGTACAGAATCATTGCATGGCCAGTACTATGGATCCAACGGACAGTTCGGGGCTCGAACATACGACAACTGGCTTGTAAGACCAGCGTCCTATGCATTGAACCGCCAACCCGGGACAAATTGTCGAACTGAAGCGTAGTGGAAATTCAGCATCGAAATATTATCGAATACCGATTATTTTCGCGTCGCTATACTGCCCATACTTGCATATCAGTCCCATATGAAAATCGACATTTCGAGAAAAAGACGATTAAAATATTATTTTCGAATTTTTTGATTTATTGTGCTACCTAATGCTAAATCATGGTATTGCTATATGAAATATTGGTAATACAATTTTGCTATTTTAATATTGCAACAAATCAAATTATTGTAATTTGCACTGAATGGGACTGATAAGCCGATATGATTTATTATTATTTTGTTTTTGTCAAAATGTTATTGTTAATTGGCAAGGAAAAATTTAAAACTAAAAACCGGCTTGATGACACGAAAGCGATCTAGTCATCCTTGATACAACACATAGGATAATAAATCAAAATCAGAACACCCAGTAGAATTGTTGTCCGGTAGGGAAATGAATCTAATACTATGTTCACACCTGTAGAAAATAGTATATTTCAACGATAGTAATATAAAGTTAATACCGAACTATTCACACTTGGGTACGTTGTACGTATGACATGCTGTTTGTTATGGAGTTTGTTTAGAAACATACTGCAAAAATGTCTATGTCGCAAAAATTAAGCACTTGCTTTTTCTTTTGTAATTAACATTTTGGGACACTAAGTTTATAATTTGCACAGGTGTTCGATTCGTGATCCGAGCTGAAAAAGAAAAATGTACGTTTACAACAAGCAGAAAATGAAAAAAGCCAGTTACTTCTTCTAACGGGTGGCAACTAAAATTTTGGAATTTCTTTCTCAAGCTGTCAAAAAAAGACAAACATATTTGAAGAAGATCTGATTTATTGAAATTAAAGATACATTGTCTATTGTTGAAAAAAAATAGTGAACATTTAAAAACGGTCCGTAATCGGATGTTCGGCGAAGCTTCCATTTGATGTCGGAACAGGAGCGTTGTACGGCCTTCATGTCAACTTTGCGAATGCATCTCTTTTTCTACCAATCAACTGTTAGCAATTCGTGGCTCTCCAATTATTTTTGTACACCATGGAGCTCAAAACCCCGAAGAAATCTTCGATTGGGCGACACTGAGGTAGATTTATCGGGTTGTGGTTTTTGGGTACAAATGGGATCGAATGGGTATTCAGGAACGATTGTGTTTTTTGGCGCAATGCGATGACGCTTTATCCGGCCAAATTGTCCATCAACATGATGTTTTTGAAAACACGGGATCAAAACTTTCTACAAACATTCGTTCTGGTACACATCTTGATTGATTGCTAACCGAGATGACTTGAACCATGGCTTAGAAATGCCTTTCTCGGAAATGACAATGTACAGCATCACTTTCTGTTCAAACTTATGTTTAAACTAATATTTTATGTTCGGATGTACAGTAGAACTATCCGTTGAATAGTATCGATCGTTTGCGGGAATCTGCGTCTTCGAAAGGGGGTAGTAACTTTCGTCGTCCAAAACAAAACTTTTTTCGGAAAATTGTTTAATCAACCAGCGGCATTGGGAATTCAGCGTTGAAATATGTGCGTCAGTATATCCCGGGGCTCGTGTCTTCTTTCGGTATTTTATTCCGAGTCTTTTCAATCTTTTGCAGATGTACTGGTGAGAACAGTTGAACTTTTTTGCGGTATCGCTTTGACTCAGTGAATCCTTGTTGCTGAAGGCACGAGAAAGAGAACAGTCCTTTTGCGTCCATAATTTTGGCTGGTCTTCCACTACCTTCCTTACAAGCAGTTGTTGGGCATCTTAGGATATTGTACTATCGAAGCCGCAACATTTTTGCTTTTAAAATGTTGTACCGTATACTATTTGCGAGATTTCTGTGCAGTTCGTAAAATTGTACAATGCGCTCGTGAAATACTTCTTGTTTCGACGGCATTTTGAGCAACACTTGAGATTGATGTTGAGCATATAGGCCTAGAAAAGATTCCAAAATTTTAGTTGCCACCCGTTAGCTATACATGATGGCCGTTGAGAGGATATGGACATTAGTAAGGTTAGTAAGTATTTTTTTTAATTGACCCTAGTACTTTTTTTTTGTTTTTGATTATAGAGGTTTTAATCACGATGTCATTTGCCCAGGTAGAACACAGGTAGGCCTCAATTTACGTGAACTTTTTTAAAACGAATTTAATTTACGCGACTTTTTTACGCGCTTTATTAAAATAACGCGATTTTTCATATAATTTACGCGAGATCGCGTAAAAAAGGTTTTTGCATAAAGGTGTAAATTTCAATTTCCATACATATGCAAAACAATCTGCCTTCAGAGAATAGAATGTTGTGAATAGTATTTTAATAGTAGATTGTTTAGTTTCGATAAATCTAAATAAGATCTTGGGCATCAAAGAATTCTCTTGATAACAGATATTGTATATAATCACTTAACGGGTGACTTTGGTGTGACTATTGAGTGTGGTATGTACTCGTAGGACCAATTACAGAAAATTGACATACTGTGATAAGTTCTGTAGAAGAACTCGCTCGTCTGTAGAAGAACCTCCTCGGAACAAGGTCTTAAGGGGCGGGTAGGGTCTAACACTTTTGAAAAATCATTTATTATTTTCTTTATATTTTCTTATAGTAAAGCATTTGAAGAAATTTCTGTGAAATTCTCAAGCCTATTGGAACGAAACTCTGGAAGTTATAGACCTTTATCTATGGCTATCTCATTCTGCAAAGAAGCAAGAGCTCGTCGCACAGGCCCAAGATTTATACTTCGATTGACTTCAAAACTTGACAAAACATTCTTAAAATGTTTCGTTATAATATAAAAATAAATGATTTTTTGAAAATGTTGGATCCTACGGGCTCCCTGGAGTAATTAATTGTTTCCATTGATTTTATAGACAAAAACCTTTTAACGCGTTTTCCTCGAAAGCAGGTTTTGAAAGTCCGTGTCCATCGTCATTCAAAAACTACTGCACCAATTTTTTCAAATTTTTCTCACCATTCCTACATATAAAAAACCAAGCCCCAACGTTTTCCTTCTCGTTGTTTGTTACTTTGGGAAGGTTTAACAGTTACAAAATGGCGGATTTTTTCGTGAAAAATCGTAGTTTTCACTTTGAACAACCACAAAAAAAAAGAAAAAATCAAACAGAAACGTTGGGGTCTAGAAAAACTTCTACTCTAACTTTGCTGCGTTCGTTTGTTTACTTCTGATTAGCCTGCGCTGAGATACAGTGGACATGGTAAATCATGATCACCTTAAGAAGCGTTCTCGAAAATACCTTTTCACCGACTGATTTCTCAATATTTTTCCACGAAAATATTACAAAACGATAATTCTGGAAAAATCGCAAAAATGATGATTTTTTTCATCGTTTAGATCCTAGCACCCCTCCCCCAGCTATGAATAGGCAAGTAAGCAAGGTGTAGCTATAAAAGTATGAACCACAAGCAAAAAAAGCATTAGCCGTTGTAGTTCTTGCTTTGACACAGTGTAGTCCCTAAGGACAATACTTCAAGTAGTTCTTGGATAGTGGAACATCTCTAAAGCATATCCTTAGTCTTAAAACATACTCAGAGGGTCCTTAGGGACTAAAGCACCGGACGTAGTAGAATTGTTCATATTATGTACACTAAAATCAAAAGAAATATGAGAAACCTTTTTTTTGCGCGAAAAATTTGAAATAACGCGATGTTTTATTAAATTTACGCGAAATTTAATTTACGCACCCCCGGCTCTGCGCGGAAATTGAGGTTCCAGTGTATCGATTGATGTGGGCAGCCAGCTACCGAGTATTAAGCTTAAAAACACGAACGATTTTTTTCAAAGGTTGAGTTTTATCATTCCTATCGTGGTTTGGAGGACGGGAAATAATATGAAATTGAAAATTCAGTATTCCAAATAAAATTTCTCTAGAAGCTACAGAAGTAGATATGAAAGAATTCTTTCGATAAAAATATGAGTAAGTGGCTATTAGAAAACTGCTAGTTGAATGAAAAGACTACATAAATCTAATAACTGAAGGTAGGAAATGAGATATTCATTCAACTGTCGTCATCTTTTACGACACGGAAAGGGGAATCCAGTGGATCTATTTTCGGTTAAATTTTTACAAATCTTACTGTTAAACATTGAAAATCTCACGTTCATATTCACAATATAAATGTTAAAATTGGGATTGAAAATAAAAATTCCTTCGACTCTATCTCATCCAGCCACTAATCTAAATGTTTTTTCGCGGTGCGAGATAATGTCACCTATTTTTATCCGTAAATCCTCAAGGGACCGCTTTAAAACATAACTTATCTGCTATTCTAATAGATCTCACGTAGAAATGTGTTTTTGCTACCGTGGTCGATCGGCATTTCACAGAGCGCTGAAATAGAAACCAATTAGAAGCATAGGAATCGATTTACATTCCTTTCTTTATTTTTGTATCAAACACGCATGAATTTAATTTGTCATTCGAAATAATGCAGCCCGAGTGCATTCTCTGTATGCATTTATTTTTCAACGAGTCTAATATGTTTTTTTTTCTTCCTTTCCGATAGAAACACGCTGCTTTCTATCCGGCCCGTGTGCATGTCGGTTATATTTTTAAGAATACATTTTTTCGTGATCAATTGAACAGTGATTGTCGCCGGTCGTCGTTTGTCTTTTGGTGTTGTCGTTTGTTTTCTTTTATTATTATTTTCTAGAGATTTGCTGCTGCACACACATTGGGGTATATGGCAGTCGTCACCGAGAATAAACCACGCATCGGCAGCTAAGCGGCATTTTTGTTAATAATAGCAATGGGAGTAGCATAAAAAGGCCAGTACAAAGCCTACACAGTCACTTTTCTCGAACCGATAGCAATCTTCGAAACGGTAGCAAACTGTACAAGAAAGAGTGAATGCGCGGTCTTATTCTGTTTTTTTTTCTCTCACCCAAAGATATTTTATAGCCCCAACATGCTTCAACCACAAGACGTGATCACGATCAGTCCCCAAGCTGGGCTCCGGAGGGACTCACACGTGGTGGCGGCGGCGGCAGTTCCAAAGTTGTTATATTACTATTACATTCGAATCAACGTGCTTGATTTCCCGTCCCCATCGTCAGTCGATGATATCCAAATTAAATTAATGCTATCCGTGCATATCAAAGACGCTTCTTCTTTTCGGTATGTTAAGTGCTGATGACTCAATTCATGTTTGCCGCTTTGTCCACCAGAACTTTAACGCCGAGGGTTCACCGTTCTGGGAGTCATAAAGCTATGAACGTCAGCGTGCATATGAGCTTTTTGTATAATTTTATGAGCTTTGAGCTAGAAAGCCGCCTGCAATGACACACGCTAATAATAATTTGATTAATCATATTTTTATACAATTCTCAGGATAGTAAAACATAACACCAAGTGAAACCAAAAAAAAAAAATACAAAACACACCTGTCATGGAGGCACGTTGCGCTGCTCCTGAACTTTGCTGGAATAATAATAAATTGTGGGTGTTAAATATTGATAATTTTAACAAGGGGGAACGCCTATCGCAAAGGAATAATGCTGAACGCATTTGTTTACCTTGAGGCGTCATAAATGCTTTGTTATGTTAATGCGTAATTTTCTTGAAAGGCATAAAAATGCGATTAAAACTGAATGAATGCTGTTTCTTGGCCACCACGCTTTGTGATCGTTTGGTAAAAATGTGTGAATGAAGTGGCCTCGGTGAGTGGGAAAATATTCCAGGTGGAATAGCGTTACTCGATTCCATTACATACGGGTTTGCAAAAGGGATTTATTGCTCCACGTACGAACATTAAACATTTATTTCATCTGTATCATGTTTTGATACGCGTACAATCGCTCCATTTTGGGTGGATAGATCATTTTAATATTGGTCATTTTTCATACTGAAAGCCAATGATAATTTCTCAACTTTGCCCCTCTATTTGCCCCGGAGAAAAATGAATGCTTAAACATTTACCGCGCGGAGATGCCATCACACCCGCAGTCTATTTCTGCCGTCAAAACCTTTCGCGGTCAGTTGGTTGATCGATAAGGCTGGCTGAAAATTGGCCCTTCCATTCAGTGCACCGTAACGGAGCTGTAGAGGCGAAAATGTGAAAATAACAAGCTGTAACGGAAAAGATAAATTTCTTCAAATTTATATCAATCCTTTCGCTTGCAGGTATGATGTTATTTTCTTACCCGTTGCTTTTGGAAAAAAAGGTGGAAGTCGCTACACTCTCCCTAGTCTTTATCCTACGGTTATGCATTTGTTTATTTCTAGGTGTGTATCCTTTTGCCGCCACCAACGGAGCACCCGAACCACGCGTTATCATACACACCACGTTTTTATGGGCACATTAAAAAAGGGACAGGTTTTCGATGATCTACGTTTTAGAAGCGAAAGATAAGGTGCTTTGAATTTCATTAACAGGTTCAAAACTGAGCCCTATCTGCCCGGGTCTGACTTCAGCCACTTTGAGAAGACCGAAAATTGTGGCGCTCAGCATTGTGGCTTCTGGTTTTACAGCGGTCGCACACATCAAAGCTACGGAAGTTTTGTCAAACGAAATCCAAACTGCGGACCTCCTACAGCATTATTTATGATCTATTTCCTGTTTTTTTTTAAATAGCACTCCATGAAATTTTCCGCAGTGTGAGCATTTGCCCACTATTTTATCTCATTAGAAATAAATAACCCACGTATGCAATGTTTTAAATATGCAAAAATGTTCAACTTTTCCCACTTTTTCACATGATATGCATACTGTTAGTCGTTTCCATTCACGATGTGCATAACCAGCGTAAACCATACTCAGCGTTCTTTCCTTCTGTTCGATCCATCTCGCCACCCAGCACTGTACACTGTTTTATATTGCTTTGAAAATCATATGTAATAAGTGGAAAACATATCGCAGTTTTGTTGAACACATCCACCCCCGGGCTATTTTCAACCTGCTTGCTCACCGATGGGCGGCGCGCGGTGGATCTAAATAAGCAACAACAACAACAACAAATAAAACGAGTGGGAAACAAAGAAGTCTGAAAGCAAAGCTCAAAATCCGGAACCAGCGACCGGCGCAAAGTCTTGTGGTTGAAGAAGTCCGCTAGTCAGTGGAGTGATAAACGATTGTATATCATAAGTTGTGTGTGCCTTTCAGCTTCCTTTATGTGCGGTGCATTGTGAGTGGGAGTCGGACGCCTTACCACCGAGCAAATATATAACTCAAAAGACGCAGGGTAATTCAAAACTCCAACCTCGGTTGCCTGGTGGGTTACTGTCTTGCACTGACTGTGGAAAGGCAGAAAAGGGCGGAATAACTTATAATACAATTTATTTCAGCCATACCATAGCACAGGAGTTAAACTAGCTTCCATTTTATGAAATCTAGCAGTTCGCTTAAACAATATTTCCCAACATGCAAATTTACCCATGATACCTCTTTGCTCTTGATTTCCATTCTTCTGCTTCAGTGCTCTTTCAGTTGGGTGAAACAAATGGTCTCCCGGTTGTACGTATTCGTCGCCGTACATAGTCCAGTCCGATGGTTCTGTCTGCGCGAGGGATGTCGGCTGTGCATACATAATAAAAATGGATAATCTTATCCTGGCCAATCAAAATCAAAAATTTTAACGTTGGAAACGGGGATGAAGGCCTGCCGAGAGCGGAATTCTGGCGCCCTATCGCTGGAAGTTGCTTGGATTACGGCAATCGTTTTTGTTCTCATTTCGGGGATTAGAAGAATGCTATTTTTTTTTTGTTCTCAACTGTGACGGTACATTTGTTATTACTTAGTATATTTGAGTGATAACAGTAATTAAATTGAACTTTATTTTTGTAATTTACCGAAACAATTAGTTTCCTAGTTTATCGAAGTAATCGCAGTAGGCGTCAGAGTTGGATGCAAATTTTGGTCGTTCTTGTTAAAGGTTTACTGCTCATACTCGCATATCAGTCCAAAATCGATTTTCGCCAAAATTGAGTTAGCAATAAAAGTTGAGGGTATGTTGAGTAAAATGTGAAAAAACTCTCAACTCATGTCTGTCTCATATGCAAAGTACTCGCATATCAGTCTCATTCAGTGCAAATTTCAATAATTTAATTTTTTGCAATATTGGAATAGCAAAGGTGTATTACCGATATTTCATGTAATAATAGCTTGGTTTAGCATTAGGTAGCACAATAAATCAAAAAAATCGAAAATAAAATTTTAATCGTCTTTTTCTCGACATGCCGATTTTCCATATGGGACTGATAAGCAAGTCTGGGCAGTTTAGTAAAGAGACAATTATGAATGTTTTTTTTTTAAATTATGGCGAATATTTCTATGAATTGAATTAGTGTGATTTCCAAAATAATAATAATTCATTGGCTGCTTGGCCATCTATGGAAGTTGACCATCAATGTCAACTTTCTTCTCTGAGCAGCCTAAATAGCCGTGTATTGTCGGTAGCGGTTTCCCAACTGGCTAAGAATAACGCTACGGTCCACCTGTACCATTTTTTAGTCCACCAAACAAATAAGCCGTGTGGCATCCGGCGGAATTATTTTTTACCAAGAATTGATCCACTGGTTTCCAGTTCCATGTCGTAAAAGCCCACAAAAATAGGAACTCCTAAGTCAAGGTGTATTTCCGTGCCGATGACTGAATGGCTGCAGGAGGTTAAACAATGCAGTCGTGAACGGAATATCTTGGGGTTTTCCCTTACTGTGTTAAGCGAAGCTCTGGTACAGTAGATGACTTCTTTCTTCGCAACTCGTGGGATTTAAATGATTAAAACATTTAAAAAAATCCTTACATGGTTCGCTATAGGCGATTATAACCCGAGCAGAGTGTGAGATCAAATAGAAAACTCATTTTGATGTTGTGATGTTCGCATTTATCGATTACTCAATTTGCTGTTGTTTTGGTCGTTTTAAGTGGCAAAAAGCAAAAAGATATTCCGATGATAGCAAAAAGAAAACTATTTTCGCTAACAGCGAAAGCAAACTAAAATCTAAATAAGATATAGAATTTTTCTTGTTGATAGCAAAACTAGGTTTCAATTTGAAGTTATTATCAAACAACGAAAACAAAACTGGAATGCATAATCAGTTATTGATTTGCTTTAAAAAGACATTTCTGAAAACAAACAAGTCGCGAGCATAGGCTAAAAATAGATTGGGCACTAGACCCGGGATAGTATACCTTTAGGCGATATTACTTGCAACACAATAAAAAAGCGTCAAAAGCACCAACACACCTCCACAGAGAGAGACTTGGGTTTCGAACCTATGTGATTTGGATTCCGAACTCTCTGCGAATGCTATGGACTGTTACGTTAAGCTGCGGGTAGATGGAGAATTTTCGATCATATGACAGCAGTGTTGATTCGCAGTGTTGTGTGGTTATGAAAAAATTCATATAACTTGACGAGAATCGAAATGTTTCGAAGATCATAGAAACATTTTGTATACCTTAGAATTGACAAGGGGTGGATGTAGCAAGTGCCTTTAAAACGGGGGGTGTAATGTTAGTAACAGCATAACTCCGAAACTTTTAACGGATTGCTATCAAATTTAGCACAGATACTTCTTGCTCTTCAGAGATGGTCATAAGTGTATTTTTAAGGGGAAGGAGACCTAGCTAGGGTCTTTAACAGGAGATTAAACTCAAACAGACAAAGGATAAATTGTATATATGATCGAACATAACTCCAAAACAACTCAATAGATTATTAACTTTCTTGGCACATGTAATTCTTGCTCTTCATAGGTTCTTATAGGAGATATTTTAATGAGGAGGGGGGTGGGATAGGTGATGGTTGCAGTAAGTGTTTGCTAACAGGGGGAATTTGAGGCAAAATGTTTCGAGTTTTACGAAATCGAAATTTCTTGACAGGCACAGATATTTATCACAACTAAGAGATGATCGTAAGGATATTTATACGCGTGAAAAGATAACAAGTGTCTATTGAAGAAGCTCTCAGCTCAATTGTTTGTAAATATCGGAATAATTCCATAACAACTTAGTAAATTATCACCAAACTTGCCAGTGGTTTTTTTTGCAATTCAGAGGTGGTAAAAAAGCTATTTTTGCCTTTCTCATATAGAAAGGCTATGCAATCACTGTGAAAATCGACTTTCGAACGGAGCCTCGGAGACCCATAGTGTTATATACCATTCGACTCAGCTCGACGAACTGAGCAAATGTCTGTGTGTGTGTATGTGTCCGTGTGTGTGTGTATGTGTGTGTGTATATAACAAAAATATGCACTCACTTTTCTCAGAGATGGCTGAACCGATTTTCACAAACAAAGATTCAAATGAAAGGTCTCATAGTCCCATAGCCTGCTATTGAATTTCATTCCGATCCGACTTCCGGTTCGGGAGATATAGGATGATATGTACCAAAAAAGTGAAAAAAATATGCACTCACTTTTTTCAGAGATGGCGGAACCGATTTTCACAAACTAAGATTCAAATAAAAGGTATTATGGTCCCATGGCTTGCTATTGAATTTGATTTGAATGTGACTTCCGGTTCCGGAGTTAGATGGTAATATGTGAAAATTTGAGAAAAAGTTTACACTCAATTATCTCTGGAACAACTCAACCGATTTTTGCAAACTAAGATTCAAATGAAAGGTCTTATAATATCCTAAAAATTTGTGGAATATTTTATCAGGATCCGACTTCCGGTTTCGGAACTAAAGCGTAATAAGTGGGAAATTACCAATTTTATAAGTATTTTTTCACGAACGATGGTTAAAAACAGGTACAAATCCCTTAAAACTGCCTGATAAATTCTTCTAGTTTGCAGAGCTTGTTACTTTTCTTGGAGATGGCCAATTTGATTTTCACAAACTTATAGGTTCAAAAGAAAAGTCATACAGTTTCATACAGAATTCCTTAATTTGTTGTGGATACTACTTTCGGTTCCGGAACTACAGGGTAAAAAGATTTTATAGAGTTTGTTAGATTAGGTTCGAACAAACTTTCCTATTTCTATTCAATAAACAGTTGTTTTTGCGAATTTCACGATTATATTTATGATGTAATGAGTAATATGAGAAAGGCATCATTCCACCACTAGGTGGATTAAAATAGGTTTTTCTTGTAGAGATCAGATATTCATTCCACAGGTGAACAAAAGGTTGAAGTTTGTAGCAAGTGCCTCTAAAAAGAGGTTTATTGTTAAATTTATCTTATTTGTCGACAAACGAGGGAAGCCGGAGGATATAGACTAGGACAAAAGAGTCTGGAAAATCAATTTTCATCCCCCCCTCTCTTTTTTTGGCGAGCACAGATACTTTTTACACTACTCAGAGGGCAGAGAGCTGTTGCAAGTTCACTAACAAAAGAGGAGTTCAAAAAAAATAATAGTCAGAACATTTACCATCTTTATTTTTACTAAACACCAAAACTGTTAGAGAATCTGGTATTTAACGTACCCCACCAGAAGGAAATCGTTGACGTCAAATGTATTTTTCATATCAAGTTCCTGACTATGGTCTTTCTGTGACGATCAGCGAGATGAGAATGCCCAAGCCGCTATTTGTTCTCGAAAGAGAATGAGGCCCTTTGGCCGGATCTGGTGAAGGCCAATATGCCAAGAGATCGCTAAAGGAGATGAACTAGCTTCAGATAGACGTGGCACCAATGATCGTCAATCTATCCAATGTCTTCCAGATATGTGGTGCTGCAACAATAATCTCGCAAGCAAAAATATAGAGGATTACTGGTGTAAAAGATGCAAAAGTGTTGACAAAAATCTTTTCCTTAATCACGGTTATGGTTCCGGACAACTGCCACAGGAAGCATTTTTGTAAAACGCAACATAGAATTAAAAGAATTATTGTTCCAAATTTTGCATAGAATTAAAGGAATATTTTTTTAATTTTGCCTCTTTGTATCGCCTAAAGGAATTAGTCCTATTTTAATGCAGTTATTAATTTGTTGCTTTTGAATAATCATTTTTGGAGTTTCCCAAAATGTTTGCCTCGCAAGTTTTTTTTTCCAAAATTAACAGCAAAATGATAACATAATGTGATATCAATTGAAAAATTGATGAGCTGAGATCAAGTTGAGATTTGAATGTGATGTTGCTATCATAATAAGATTTCGATTTGCTCTCGTTTTGATGTTTGACTTTGCTCGGGAAGCCAATATATTTGGTTTCTTCTAGTTGTTGTACGATAAGTGCTGGAGATGGAGTGTTCATTACTCTAATTGATAATGGTTAGAGTAGCACAAATTAATCTTCAGCATAAACGTACAGCAACTATAAATCTATTCAGACTTCTGCAAGAAGGTAAAGCTTCTATAGCTTTGGTTCAAGAACCATATTTCCAAAAGGGAAACTTCTACGTTGGAAAATTGTTAAACCCAGTCTTTGTTGCCTTCAACAAGAACGGTATGACTAATCCACGTGAAATGCCTCGAGCATGCATACTTGCAAATAGTGCTCTCGATGTTTCTCTCATATCGGAGCTCACAACTCGGGATATTTGTGCTGTCACAGTTGGTATGACTATTGATGGCATAGACAGAAAATATGTCTATTGTTCGGCATACTTACCGCATAACCATCTTTCGCCAAGCGATGACTTCAAAAAGGTTGTATCATACTGCTGCAAGAGTGATTTACCGCTTGTAATCGGCAGTGACATAAATGCTCACCATATCATTTGGGGCAGCACAGATATAAATTCGAGAGGTTCTGATATGATGGAATTTGTGACCAGTACAAACCTGCACATAGTCAATGCAGGAAACCGTCCAACTTTTGCGAGATCTGGAAGAGAGGAGGTTGTGGACGTAGCTCTCTGCTCTGATAGAATTGCACATGAGTTGGTGAAATTATTGAAAGCGATATTTTGTTACTTCAAGAGATCAACTGACGGTGGTTAAACTGAGCCTCGATTGAAGAGAAACGAATGATGAACTGGATGCTGCCCGTTCGGGCCGTCAGCAAACATTGTGTGTGTCAGAGAGTGAAGTTTAGTGCAGTAGAGAAATCGTCAATGTGTTTCACATTCAGTTTCAAATGAATTGAATGAAGTTTTACTGCACTGATTACGACAGTGGTTATTTCTAGAATGTGGGCAGATTTAAAACAAACATTATCAAACTACATACCAAAAAAAATTGAATAATACAGGTGACTTAATTCTTAATACGATGTAATTCATAAAGACCTAATTCGTCAAATGACGTAAAATTTCATTTGTATTGACTTAATGTTAGATCAGCTTGAATTTTACTGGTTTCGACTGTAACTTGCATTCTGCTAGTAGTTGCGACTGTATGAATTTAAATGCAGCTTTTACCAATCAAGCAGATGCATGCTTCTGTGGCTCAGTCGAATAACAGACGTACATACGATTCAATGATTCTCGGTTCAAGTCGCGGCGGTTGCTATCAGTATTCTTTTTTTATTTCAACGAATTTCATGTTATGGACTTTTAGACACAATATTAAATGTTTTTCCACGTGAATTTGCGTGAACTGCGACGCTCCATTTATGTGCATCTAATAAGATGTAAATCACAGGGATTTTTTGAAGTGTGTAGTAAGTTGAAATGAATCTAATAACTTTCAGCAAGCACATGCTAATTGGGCTAACTACGCTCTTAGAATAAATGATACTTACGCTTGACGTAATTTCTCGGAAGTTGACAGAATATTACATATACTAGCTTGTAAAAATAATTTCTTTGACTGTATCGATGTAAACTTCAGATAAATTAACTGTGAAGTTAATGATATGACGTATCTTTACATGCTTTTAATTGTAAGTTTAAGCGAATTACGACGTTCCTTTTATATGAATCTATAAAGACGTAAAGTTACACTATTTTTTTCTAAGTGTGTATTTTATTACGCATTCTGAATTCGAGAAAAAGTTTCTACAGATTGCAGCTATAAAATTCGTGAATAATTGTCAATTATCACTAATTGTTTAGATAATTGGATTCGATAAATTAGTTGGTAATCTTTAAATTGGGTTTCGCTATATTCTATGATAAGACATTTTTGTGAGATTCAACGGCTTAAATCGTGATATCCCAACTAACCAAAAGTTCGGACAACAGGCACTGATTTTGAACTAAGCAGCTTTCAAAGTTTATCAAGAGCATTCTAAGTAGCCCACTTTTAAGTAATTATCAACACTTGAAAGTCCCCGCGACGCAATCGAGTGAACTTCTAAGCTGCTTCTAGAGTACATTGTTCAGCTTCTATTTAGCGAGAAAGTTAACACGGAACTTGTTCTGTACTTTCAAGTTGCCAAAAGTTCCGCGTGTACTTTTAAGCAGCAAGAATGTGGATATTCTGATTGCTTGGGATTATAATTCTTACACTGTAAGACCATAGTTTTGAACCAATTCTCAACAGTTATGCTGGAAAGCATCATGAAACCTCTAAAAAAATTCGAATATTTCAAAATCACAATTTTTTGCCAAGTGCGAAAAATATATAATATCATTAAGCCAATAAGGTTTCCTTTGTTTTGAGTACAGAAAACGGGTCTCTTATTTGATAACGATGAATGAAAAATTTACGATGCTGCATTCCATACAAATGTTTGCTACCTATTTACTAAAACACCAACTAAATGCTGCAATAAAGCACGATAAATTAATTTATCATACTCGCATTCCACAGACCTTGCCTGTATTCAAGATAGAAATGGTTTCATAATTAAACTCATTCATTCTATAACTACGCTAGAATTTGGAGAGCATCTTCTTCTATTTTGGAGTTAATTGAGGGTGCCTGAGATATGACGTTATTTAAAAAGGAACACGAAAAAAGAAACACAAATTGTTTATGGCATAACTTGACTCAGATTTTAATTATTTATTCATTTTCTAATTCAAGTCAATCCAGTACGAATTGGTACTTACCTTTTCTATTTACTTTCCAAAACAAAAAGGCAATCTTTGTCCTGGAATCGTCCAACAACAATAATTAAGACCTGAAAAGGGTTTTTTTCTGTCCATTTCTTCCCGCCGGCCGAATTAATCACTTTTATTCATTTGGTTTTTTTCACATCTGCATTTTCTGCCGCACGGAAAAACGATTCAGCCCCATCAACCGAGCAAGGGTTGGAATGATGGATAACACTTCCAACCATTACTCCTAGGGAATGGAGGAAAAACCTTCTGCGCGGTGTATTTTTTTTCTGTGCGGAATTTTCCAGCCAATAGAGAATGAAAAATTCTGTATAAAAATGATAACGAACCCCATGTTTGGGTGCTGAGTAGGAATAATTTTTATTCCTACTCGGCTGGTTGGCGCACCATTGGTCCGTTTAATACTGGTTTGTTGGGTGTCTGCTTCAAATGGTTCAAATTCATGCATTCCGCTAGCCTTGTTCAATTCATGCACATCGCCGTTTGACTGCACCAAAGTCAATTGAGGTGAACACTTTGTAAGGTAAAATTGCTAGGGGTGGAAAAGGTGTAAAAATATGAGTATTTCTCCAGTGGAAATAAACTGTATCTATTCGCCCTCACGCTTCGACAGTGTGAGGAAAAATATTTATACCGCCAACCGTCAGTTTACAAAGTAGCTAGAAAGACAAACATTTCTCAGGCTTCATGGTACTGCACAGTTTGTCTATACAATTATTTTATTTCTGAAAGGTGTAAAATATTAGAACCGAATGAAATGCACACCTTTTCGTGTAGGTTTTCAACGAAAATTTCCGCCACACACTGTATTCGACGAAGACAAAGTATCATCAATGGGTATCTAGCACGCAAGTCCACTTATCATATCTATCTATAATTCATAGAATGAAACTAACATTTATAACCTCTCCTTTGGGTACACGGCCCATTACATTGCGATGTTTGGCTTCCTGCGGTGCACTCATTTATTCTTATGTCATTATTAATTAGAGCTCTCACGTGGGTTGCCAATCAATAGGATCTGGTATAAAAAGAAAATAGGGGAGAAATCGTAAGAGTAATCAGAGTTTTCGTGCATGTTCTGTGTTTCGTTGTGCTGATAGAGTGCCAGTAAGCTAAATCCAATCAATAAGAACTCATAAATCGAACGCGAATCCCATCCACAGAAAATACGCTTCATTTCATTTTATAACAATCAAAAATCGGATGCTACAAAATTCCTTTAATACTGCCTGAAACATACCGGATTGAACTGAGTAGATATATCTTGGCTGTGAATATTGATGTTTCCATTTATTATACATTTCTATCAAAAACTGTGGTCTTTTCCTCCCGCGAGTGATCCGGGCACAGATAGTAAAACCTGGTTAGCATGACCAAAACCTATTTGTATACCAATCGGCATCGTGTATGTCGCAAAGCATCGTTCTCAGTTCTAAATCCAATGATGACGATGATGTATGTGATATATGGAGCTGATGGTTCCGAGTTTTCTGCTGCTGTTTCCGTACGTTCCGCGGGTTGTCGCTTGTAGGGAAATGCCCGTTTTTATTTATTAAAGGTTTTATACTTCCATTCACGCTACATTGGCTCTGATCCTTTTCGCAACCCTTGCTAGCGGATACAATCTGGTTTGTGATGCGTGAACATTATGATCGAAGCAAGCCAGAAACGACGCACATATGATTGTGAAACTCTCACATGACTTTTATTTTTAGCTGATATGTGTGACAAGATAAACTCTATCAAAGGATGTTTTAGCGAAGTTTCATACAGATCGATCGCTAATGATGCAGTGTCTCTAGATATCCAGAATGATATACCTAGCATTGATTTAGTCAAGATGTTATGAATGTGAATTTTAGGGTTCTTTTTTCTAAAACATCTACTTTACACTTCGGCTTTTTGAGTAACTGGAACACTATATGTTATTACGTATACCTCGTTTGTGATGACTATTAGTGTTGTTCACATAGGCATTTTATAACTGTTGGATTCCTTAGCAATTTTGCTTTATTTACTGATTTAAATAAAGATGTTAAATAATTAAATTGAACAGTACTTTTCGAAAATACAACCATAATGCTTTCGTCAAAGTCGGTTCAGTTATCTTTGCCTGTTCATTTATTAGGTAACAATATTTGATGCGGTACATTTTCTGTGACTAATTTGCAACAAGAAATTTGAGTGATTGTTACTAACATCTAACTACTTGCGTGACTCTAAAAGCGCAGTTTGGACTAGTGACGCGCGACACATTGAATGTTATAAATAAGTCTTTCCAAAACATGAAATTAACTAATTTTCAAGAGAACTAGTTGAAACTTTGCCGTCAAACATTAAATAAATTCATAGTGGTTTTGATCAACAGTGGAAGAGCAGCATAGTATTTGAAACTTTCAACTTGATGTAAGAATTTGATTCTTAAACTGTTCAGCAAAATTCAATTTTAATGAAATGTTTTTGATGCGCCTTCAACCAAAATCTGTGTATGAAATGTATGAAAAACAAACTATGAAGTTCTTCTACGTTGGATTCATTTACACTTAATTCTTATTCGTTATTATTCCATGTTCATATATAATAAGAATTTTAATCGCGATCAATGTACAATCCATGTATTATTTTCTTAGTGCTTATGGACACAGAGGAAAAATCACTGGTCAGCCACATATTATTTTTGTCAAAAAGAAGTTTTTGAAAAAAAGTAATATATTTGTTTTATTTATGTTGCATATACTTCTTGCGACTCCATAATGTGTTCATAATATTCAAGCCAACGAAAGTGTTCTACGTTTCATGTACGCAATCGTTACGAAAATCTACCGACAGCTATCCGCATTGTTGCAGAAATTGGATGTTATAATTTTTAATATTTTGTTACTGTTATATCAATTCACGTTATTATGATTTGCACATACGCTTAAGTGCTCTTAGTCGTTTCGCAACATAATTAAATTTATTCTCAACTAGTTGTTAAAAGCATAGCTGTGATTCAAGATATGTTTCAAATAAGTAACAATAATGATAATTAGTTCCATATGACCAAAAAAACGTGGTGATTGGATACTTAAATAACTATTTGGTGACTAATTATACTATGGAGAAACATTGTTGTCACCTTGTTTTAATCAGTGTAACGTAAAAACAACATTTTCGCGCGATGTTCCCAACAAAGTTGGGACTTAGTCGTATCAGAACTAGTTGCGGATTGCTACTTGGGTGGTCACGACAACACAAATTAACAACAAGCATAGAACCCTCTCATCAAGTAAACCTTAATCTGCAACAAAAGTACAACTCCCTGCACGGGTTCAACTCCAATCCCCACATATAGAATCATAAAAGTTTTCAGATCCGAGAACGAATGACCACAAGGGCTTAACTCTTTATAAGCAAAAACAAAACAAAAGTACCAACACATTCGTTCGAAATGAACTACGACTAATGGATTACCACAAATCCCCACAAGTATGCTTACAACAACAGCTACCTTAACGAAGCAATGGATGAAAGTGTGATTAGTGAACCATTGATCGTCCCTAATTCGCTAGATAGCAATGAGAACGATATAAATGAAAAGAAGACTATATAACTGCACAACAATGACTTCAGGTCCAAAATCTATTTCCAGAATCCAAATTCTGAAACTGAATTCTGGAAATGATTTCTAAAACTTCATTTTGAGAAACATAATTCAAATTTGCTAAAGATGCTATTCCCATAACTTAAGTGGAATTCATCATATAACTTATTTTTCTAAGAAGGGTCTCCTAAAACATTTGGCATTAAAAATGCCTTACTCTTCGATATACGGGGCCGGGTGTCAATTAAAAATTCAAAAAGTAACCGCGTAACCTTTTTCTGTCATAAGTTTGAATGTTAATAATTCAGTCATTTGTTGATGGATTGATATAATTTAACAACCAATCGATTCGGAAATTTTTAACCTAAATATGTATGGCAACGTCGTTTCAGTATTTTGTTTTCATCCACCAATCCCAGCTGATCAAATTAACGTCATTTTCTTGTTCGGCATAGGAGCCTTTGCGTCATGCATAAAAACACCGCATCATTCTGCGTAGTGTGAAGAGAAATGTATCAATATATGCTGCAAATCATATCTTGATTTCAGATGATGCTTGACTGAATGAAACAAGTAGCTCGTTCAGTGAGGTGAAGACTAGATTGGATATGCGTTCGCTCGTTGGATTGTCGCGAGGCTGGGTGTGAATTTAGAAATGCAAAACTAACCACGTAACCTTTTTCTGTCATAATTTTAAACGCTTATAACACAGTAATTTGTTGATGGATTTTTATAATTCAACTACCAATCGATTCGGAAACATTTAACTTAAACTTATGAGGTAACGTTTAAGTATTTCAATTGCATGCCATTGAAAATGTGATATAAATTGACCTATGTTTTCACGAGCCAATCACAGTAGCAGCGCGTGAATGATGTCATCCTCTCGTCCGATTTACGAAGTGTGAACTATCGCACAAAAGAGAATCAAATCAAACAGCGTCTGTTCTGGTATCCAGCGGCTGAGTATGAAATGCTGCATCCCGTCCAGCTAAATCCAAGGTGGCAACCCCACCAACGGGATCGTCCTAGTGCTAGTTGGGACGTTAAACAAAGCAAGCACGATGATCCTCCGGCGAGACATGGGGTTGGCGTAGGCCTAATAAGCCGCCCATAAAACATTAATTACAAACAATACAGGAGATAATACGACCCGGAACAATCGGCATAGACCCACGCGACGAAATAAGGACTACGATTGGAAACTTGGAACATGGAACTGCAAGTCGCTAGGTTTCGCAGGCTGCGACAGGATAATATACGACGAACTAAATCCTCGCAGCTTCGACATCGTAGCGCTGCAGGAGCTTTGTTGGATGAGACAGAAGGTGTGGAAAAGCGGACATCGAGCGGCTACCTTCTACCAAAGCTGTGGCACAACGAACGAGCTGGGAACTGGCTTTATAGTACTGGGCAAGATGCGTCAGCGAGTGATTGGGTGGCAGCCGATCAGCGCTAGGATGTGTAAGTTGAGAATAAAAGGCCGTTTTTTCAATTACAGCATCATCAACGTGCACTGCCCACATGAAGGGAGACCCGATGATGAGAAAGAAGCGTTCTACGTGCAGCTGGAACAAGCCTATGACGGCTGCCCACGCAGAGACGTAAAAATTGTCATCGGTGACATGAATGCCCAGGTAGGAGAGGAGGCAATGTACCGACCGCCAATCGGGCCGAACAGCCTGCATGCCGCATCGAATAACAATGGCCAATGGTGTGTCTACTTTGCGGCCTCCCGAGGAATGGTAGTCAGAAGCACCTTCTTTCCCCGCAAGGATATCCACAAAGCTACCTGGAGATCACCTGACCAACAGACCGAAAACCAAATCGACCACGTTTTGATCGACGGAAAATTTTTCTCGGGAATCAACAATGTTCGTACCTACCGCAGTGCGAATATAGATTCGGACCACTACTTGGTTCCTTTATGCATGCGCTCAAAACTTTCGACGGTGGCTACCCAACGTTGAAACCGAACGTCGCGGTTTAACATCATGCGGCTCCGGGATGCTGGAGTAGCTCAAGACTACGCGCAACAGTTGGCAGTGGCACTACCAACGGAAGAGCAGCTTGTTGCAGCTACTCTTGAAGATGGCTGGAGAGACATCCGTTCTGCCATAGGTAGCACTGCATCAGCAACGCTAGGTACGGCGGCACCGAACGTAAGGAACGACTGGTTCGACGACGAATGTAAACAGTTAGTGGCCGAGAAGAATGCAGCTTGGGCGAGTAAGCTGCAACACCGGACGAGAGCAAACGAGGAGCGATACAGACAGGCGCGGAACAGACTAAACTCGGTATCCCGTAGAAAAAAGCGCCAACAGGAAAACTGAGATCGCGAAGCGATGGAACAGCTGTTCCGTGCTAATGACACAAGGAAGTTCTACGAGAAGGTGAACCGTTCGCGCAGAGGCCATGTGCCACAGGCCGATATGTGCAAGGACACCAACGGGGATTTTCTTACGAACGACTGTGAGGTGATCGAGAGGTGGCGGCAGTATTTCGACGAGCACCTCAATGGCGATGTGGCGGAATACGAGAGTGGCGGCGCGGTAACGAACTTGGGAACGTGTGCGGAGGACGATAGACTGCCGGTCCCAGACCTCCAAGAAGTGGAGGAGGTGGTAAGCCGGTTGAAAAATAATAAGGCCGCGGGCGTTGACCAACTACCAAGCGAGCTACTAAAACACGGTGGTAATGCACTAGTGAAAGCACTGCACTGGGTCGTTACCAAGATCTGGGAGGACGAGATTTTACCGGAGGAATGGATGGAAGGAATCGTGTGTCCCATCTACAAAAAGGGCGATAAGCTGGATTGCTGCAATTACCGCGCGATAACTCTGCTGAACGCCGCCTACAAGGTACTCTCCCAAATCTTATGCCGTCGACTTTCACCGATTGCAAACGAATTCGTGGGACAATATCAGGCAGGATTTATCGGCGAACGCGCTACCACGGACCAAGTGTTCGCCATCCGCCAGGTGTTGCAAAAGTGTCGCAAATACAATGTGCCCACACATCACTTATTCATCGATTTCAAATCAGCCTACGACACAATCGATCGAGAACAGCTATGGAAAATCATGCACGACTACGGATTCCCGGACAAACTGATACGATTGGTCAAGGCTACGATGGATCGAGTGATGTGCGTTGTTCGAGTATCGGGGATAAACTCGAGCCCCTTCGAAACTCGCAGAGGGCTACGGCAAGGTGATGGCCTTTCGTGTCTGCTATTCAACATTGCTTTGGAGGGTGTGATAAGAAGAGCGAGGATAGACACGAGTGGCACGATTTTCAGAAAGTCCGTCCAGCTACTTGGTTTCGCTGATGATATTGATGTATAGCACGCAACTTTGAGAAGATGGAAGATACGTACATCGGACTAAAAGCTGAGGCCAAGCGGATCGGACTAGACATCAATGTGTCAAAGACAAAGTACATGAAAGGCAGGGGCTCGAGAGAAGATAACGTCAGCCACCCATTACGAATTGCGAACCATCTTCGGCGGAGTGCGGATGGAAGACGGTACGTGGAGAAGGCGAATGAACCATGAACTGCACCAGTTGCCGGGAGGACCAACCCTCGTCCAAACGGCCAAGGTCGGGCGGTTACGGTGGGCCGGGCATGTTGTTAGAATGTCGGAGAACAACCCGGTTAAAATGATTCTCGATAATGATCCGACCGGTATAGGAAGAAGAGGTGCGCAGCGGGCAAGATGGATCGATCAAATTGAGGACGACCTGCGGACCCTTCGCAGCTACCGAGGCTGGCGGCGAACAGCCATGAACCGAGTTGAATGGAGACGCCTCCTGTATACAGCAGAGACCCGCGTGGTCTACGACAGAAAGAGTAAGAGTAAGTACAAAAGAGAATCTATAAATATATGTCCGAATACATTTCTGCTTTAGTTAATCACTGGCTGTGAGCAAGCATACTTCGTAGCGGGGAGGATGTTTGAATAGTGAGTGGTTGAAAGTCACATCCATTCGCTCGCTGAACAGTCACTTTTGTATGTGTGCGGTGTGTTCAGTATAGTATAGTAGGATTTTATTCTGATTCTCCGGTAACTATCAGATCAGGCCAATTTAAAATTATCGACGATAGATTTTTCGGACCAAATTTGAAACGCTTTTATCTCGATGATTTGTTGATGGATTTTCCTCATGTTTTAATTTGTCAACGGATCGGTTGCATACTAAAATCTCCATTCCCATACGAACAAAACAGTGGTGCGCAAATGGATTCATTATAATTGAATGGTTAGAAAATGTTATAGTCTTACGAAGCATAATATTCTGGTCTAATAACGACGTAGACAAAATCCAGACTAAGTGTAACAAAAGCAATGCAATGCGAATCGTTATGCAGTATCAATTTGAAGAAGTTGTTGTCCCACCAGAAATAAAGCGCTTCAAGAGATTCTAAATTAAATTTTGAAACTTAACTTAAAGTGGCCTCCTTTGTTTAGTAGTGTAAATGAGTTCCACAGACTCACATATACAAAACTATTAAATCATATAGTATCAAAGATAAACTCAAGATAAGTTGACCTGCAATTTTACATGCAGCGTTTGAATAGGAACTCTCGTAGAACTCGGTTAACTACCTGTTTAAGTTCAATTATTATTTGTTTCAAAACAACAAGCGTCTGATGGCTTCACGCGTTGTAACTATGGCAATGTTCGTTCATGTATTAATAACATCAAGTTATAATATGACCCTGCGTTCTCATGCAATCCGTGCATACGCGCTACCATTTCTCCACTCTGAATCTTGTTTTAGTCACTCTAAAACGCAGGTTCGAGTCCTGTCTCTGAGCGTATCTTTTTCCAATAAATCATCTTTTCTGTTAGTTTTTCATTCATTTGGTTTCTCCAATATATGTTTCCGCTCAGTCATGGCAAAACTGAAGTTTTTCATGTTATACAAATTATGTTTTTTGAAACGAGTAATTTAACCACGGTATGAAAGCTCTTTTGCAGTTTTATAAGTAAGTGGTCTCATCTGCACCTTTCTGCGCCTTTTGATGATAAACAAATTAGAATTAAACGGAAAAAAAACATGAAAAATGGTTCTCTCCCATTAAACTGATATGGGCACAGAATATGTGAGAAAGTTGTGTCGTTTTTAATGATGAAAAACTTTGTATAACATGCAAAATTCAAAGAAATTACAAATTTATAGGTTTTTATATATAAACTTCTTTTAAAACACCTTTTCCAGAAAATACATTATATCATGAATTCTACTCAAGTTACGAGAATAGTATCTTTTGCAAATTTGTTTGAAATGACTTTCTGCACAACTTTGTCGAAGTTACTTACTCTCTATGTTGACCCTGGGCTAAAATAATATTATTCTCGCACTTATAGGGGGATTAATAACAAAATGAAAATTTTCCAAAAATGGCGTCTATGACTCTGAGTAACTTTGCTGAAGACACTGTATCTCGAAAACCACGTGTTCAACGTATTATAAATTAAGAGTGTAAAATTAAGCTTTTGAACCACTGAGCATTGCTGAGTTTACACTGCGTTTTTCATTATATGGCACAAAATTGTGTCAAATCCATTATTTTAAATATATCGGGACTAACCAAAACCCGTTAAGTAAACACCAACTAAAGGGTGATTTTTTGTTGGTATCTTTTTGGCAACACTGTTTTTGACAGATCACGCGTTAATCGTGTCTTGTATCATTGTCAAACTTGTTCAGTTTGCTCTATAATTTTATCATGAATCGTCGTTTGGTCTGTAATTCAATCATGAATGACCGCTGACAAAGGTTTTATCGAGAACATGTGTTCAGCGACGAGTTTCATTTCTGGTGGAATGGAAATGTCAAAAGGCAAAATTGCCGCTACTGGAGTAAAGACCAACCAGAAGCATTGCAGCAGCTACCAATTCATTATGTGGATTATGAGCCGGGGGCATTATTCGTGAAATATTAGCCGATATGTTGGACAGAGTCTAAAGCGAAACCGTGGCCAACATATGCATGAAATCATCTTCAAACATTAAATTATATCGATCGTTCTATCGATTTCAAAAAAAGATTTCATAAATCGCTCTTTATATGGCAGTCACTGGAGTTATTGATCGATTTATTGAATAAAAATCGATTTTTCATATAGTGCCCCCTTTAAATTTTGAAACACTCGAAGACGACATCTTGAATAAAGTCGAATAAGCTGGTTCAGTAATCTGTTTAAGCCACTACTGTTGATCAGTATTGATCTGGACTATCGGCTTGTTAAAGATAGTCGCTGTTAACGATAGTTCTCAACTTTACATCTTTTTGATTTTTGTCTTTTAGGCATTTTGGAATGGCTGGATGTGTTAAAGATTTTTCTTTCAAATATTCGAGAGTTGCATACAATTACTTTAGTCGTGTCAATCTTCACACATCTGTTTAACAGATCGGCTGAAAAGTTCGTATCGTTTCCATGAGAGGGCGCCACTAGAATTAAATCCATATCATTCTCAGTTAGTACCAACCTTCAAAAGATACGTGTATAAATTTGACAGCTGTCTGATTATTAGTTTGTGAGATATTGCATTTTGAGTGAAGCTACTTTTGTTATTGTGAAAAAATGGAAAAAAAGGAATTTCGTGTGTTGATGAAACACTACTTTTTGATGAGAAAAAGTGCCGCCGATACCAAAAAATGGCTTGATGAGCGTTATCCAGATTCTGCACCGGGCGAAGCAACAATTCGTAAGTGGTTTGCAAAATTTCGTACTGGTCATATGAGCACCGAAGACGATGAACGCAGTGGACGTCCAGAAGAGGCTGTTACCGATGAAAACGTGAAAAAAATCCGCAAAATGATTTTCAATGACCGTAAAGTGAAGTTGATCGAGATAGCTGACACCCTAAAGATATCAAAGAAACGTGTTGGACATATTATTCACGAATATTTGGATATGAGAAAGCTTTGTGCAAAATGGGTGCCGCGTAAGCTCACAATTGATCAAAAACAGCAACGAAAAACCATGCTGAAATTGAACGAATTGGGCTTCGAATTGCTCCCTCATCCACCGTATTCTCCAGATTTGGCCCCCAGTGACTTTTTCCTGTTCTCAGACCTCAAGAGAATGCTCGCTGGTAAAAAATTTAGAAGCAATGAAGAGGTAATCGCTGAAACTGAGGCCTATGTTGAGGCAAAGGACAAATCGTACTACAAAAATGGTATCGAAAAGTTGAAAGATCGCTATAATCGCTGTATCGCCTCTGATGGCAATTATGTTGAATAATAAAAACGAATTTTGGCAAAAAAATGTGTGTTTCTATTAAACGATACGAACTTTTCAGCCGAACTGTTATTTCGTTTGAGGTGAAAAGATGCGGTAGATTTTCGTGCACAGAAAATTTCTATCCACTAGCTTCATCTTCAAAATTCTGCTTTTCTTCATTACCCCAACTCGTGGAATGACGATTGCAATGCTTCCCATGTATCCCGTCACATTCCACTACCCTCAATAAATCAAATCCATTCCGGTTATTCATGTGTAGGGCCAAGGAAACATTGGTCTTTTTCATAATTCAACGTCTTCCAATATCTTGCCTTCCCCCACAATTCGGCTGGGCGCTCATTTGTGTTGTATTTTGACAGAACTTCCTTTTGCACTTTTCAGTGATAAATGTAATGAATATTGACAAAAGGCCAAAATGAGGCAGAATATTTCCGGCGACTGCTCCGGAGGACTATGTCGCCGTTCGCAAACATGTGGGCACAAGAAGGGTTACAATTTTCCACCCCGAATATTTACGAACTCTTCTATACTACTTGGAAAAACGGGGAAAAGATTTAACAATGATTTCGGATTGCCATGTGTCAGCACATCGCTTAGCGGGCGAATACCAGAAAATCTATTTTTTTTTCTCGATCAGTTCAATTCGACAGGGCTGCAGATGATAAATGCTAGCTGGCATTGGAGGTTGTAAAATTATTGTATTCTTAATTATGGAGTTGGGCCGAATTGCCATTTTTTATTCGAAACCTTTTACTGGATGAGCTATATCTATATAAAAAATTGGAATCCTTTCATTCCGTTGGGTGCCCCCTTGGTTGGTATTCCGGAAAATTTTCTCGAAAATTAAATTTTTAACTTCAATAAGTGTAATATGATAATCGACAAAGTTTTTCAATTAATAATACCGGGATGGGAAGGTACAGGAAATGGGGCTGGATGAAGTGGAAAAATAAATACGAACGAGTGCTGGATGGAGTCGGTGCCATAATGAAAAGTGATGTTGAACTGAGTTTCCATACACACTCAGGCAGACGATGCGATGTCTGGATTCAAAGTATTTCATCAGTGTGAAGTTACTGGTAGAAAGGGGAAATTCAATTGTCATAATTACTTCTTGTGTTAATAGCGCGAGTTTTATGGGCTAGCATTTGACAAATTATCAAACGGAAGAGGTGAAATGGCGTGACAAAAGGGCATTTTATACGCTGACACGAGCTGTTTGGCTGTTGTCTGGGGAGGTGCTTCGGTTATTCGGATCGTTTTGATTACATTTTGTTTCTTTCATTTTTAATTTTTCGAATCCTCGTGCCACTCGAACGTTTTAATAAATTTTGCCTATTAACACCGAAACAGCTTATTGCGCGACGACGTAAGATGAACTGATTTGATAAGAAGGTTTTGTGTTTTATATTGTTACTTTGCGTGTCATTACCCTGTTAAGGAAGGCAAAGATATTTATTGCTACTCAGATTTAGCAAATGAGTTTAAATTCGTGTTTCTACATTGTGCGATCAGTACTATTTTTGAGAATACGGTTATTATGTATTTGAGAATTTGACACCAAACTATAGCTTATTAACAAACTTGACCCCGTTGGAAGGCGTAACAGCCGTAATCCTGCTTTAATTAGCCGTTCACGAAACCCTACTGAATGCTGCAATCCAATCCACGTGTCAAAGATCAAATGTGGGAGTATAAGAATGCCTACCAAAAGGAAAATTTCAGCTCTGTGTCATTCACTAGTGCAGTGTGTTGTTGTTGTTGTCGTCGTTGTCAATAGACAGCCGGCTTGAGCGATTAGGGATTGCTGAGGGACTAATGTTTGAAATTGGATACTTTTCCTTTCCTGAACTTTGGGCCAGGCCACATGAACCAGACTCTCCGTGTTGCTGTGTAGCATTTTACGCCTGGTTTCAGATCACCCGAAGTGTATTGACCCTAATTGATAGCATCGGCTCGGTTAGCTGGCGCTACTGAACGTGTGGCACACGTTGTTCTTCGGTCAGAGATAACAACAGAAGCAGGAAGTTGAAGGTCGCATCCCTATTTCCTGGGCGAGATATGAGACAGCCGTATCGATTAGGCCGGTTGTGAAAATCGATACTGGGGTTAAGGATAAATGAAAAATATATGAGGTTTGAAATTTAGAAAACAAAAATCATACAATGGTTTCGGATGCAAATGACCGAATGAAGTAAATTTACTCGACGGTAACATCGTACTACAGACGGCTACAGAGAGCAAGTGATGCACCCAGACGCAATTTAGTTTACAACCGTGCGTATACTATCAAGGTTCCAGGTTCTACTAAATGAAGACCAAACCAAACAGATGGGACTAGAGGTCGCGACACCCGCCACAATAAGAAGGAGACAGTTTTCAATGCTTTGTTTTGTTCTATCCGTAATATAGGGAAATACTACAGGATGGTTCATCTCGCGGTTCAGACATACTACATGCATGATTGCCCGGTTTAAATAGCAAACTAAAAAGAACAAGAAGCGACAGAACATACGCGACTGTGTCACCAACTGCGCAAGTTGAAGGTTTTTCATGCATTCGTCATATTGCCCACTTGTTAGGCTAACACGCACAGTTGGCGACGGATTAAGGTTGTCAGTGGGATGCTGCTGGGATCGTGTGTATGCACAAGATATGTATGCATTTGCTGGGGTGATGTAGAAACTCAGAATATTTCCTATTTCTATAGATACATGGGAAATTGTGGCGGCATCGTCGTCTGCTTCTGATTCTTGTCCACATTGCAAAAAGGAACACTTAACCTAGGTGCCAGTACAAACAGTCGATCTTGGTAGCGTTTATTATTACTGTTTCTCATTATTTGCTAGACGGAGTGTCTTTGATCGTGTGATTGTAGGAAGAATAAGAAGATTGATAAATAAGCGAGTGTTTATAATTTGTAATTAACTGCTGTGATTTGTTCATATGTATGTTACATTGTCTCACATGTCACGCAAATAAAAATGCATCGACATATGACAGCTCACATTTCTCATATGTTTATATCAAACAATCAGAGTACAGAATTCATCCATACATGTTTGCAATCGAAATTGACCAGTATTAAACAAACAAGCGAAATGAAATTCATTTCGCACATAAATCGATTGGTTTGAGCTCTAAAAAAATCATTTCGCGTCGTTATAAATTGAAAGGAAAGTCCTGGGATTACATTCCTTTTCTGAAATTTGACCTTCTGTTTTAACAGACTTCGCAGCCGATTCTTAGCGTACAAAATCATTGCATAGTTTTTTTTAAAGAACTATTTATTGGAATATGAGTTAAAATTAAATTATTAAGATTTAAATTGGTGGTGACTTTTCAGCCCTATTATATGTATGATTTAGTTCTTACCATGAGGACATCATTCTGCAATTCTGAGATTTTTGTGTAGGGAAAATTCTAATCCTACTTGTATTGTGTAATGGGGAAAAGGAACTTATATACTAACTTACTAACTAATACAGAGAGCGAATCGATTCAATTGAAGATTGCATCGATTTTTGTCGGAATTTGCTTATAATATTATGTGACATTACATCTAATGGTTCTATATTTGTGAGTCTGTGTAACTCATTTGTACTAAACCAGGGAGGACGCTTCAAAATCATTTTCAGAATTTTATTCTGAATCCTTTGAAGCGTTTTCTGAATCCTTTGAAACCATTTTCTAAAGCATGGCTGGTCTGAAAATTTGTTTATAAATTAACAATTTGTTTTTTTTAGACAGAGCTTAGAATTTCTGTTTATAAGAGGATATAAACATTTAATATATTTATTAAACTTTGCCTGGACTCCTTCAATGTGATCCTTGAAAGTGAGTTTTTTGTCATACGTTAAACCTAAGTATTTAGCTTGATCAGACCATGTCAATTCCAAGCCATTCAATTTGAGAATGTGATTATTGTTTGGTTTAAGAAAAGAAGCTCTTGGCTTATGAGGAAAGATAATTAATCGCGTTTTTTGCTGCATTTGGTTTAATTTTCCATTTTGACACTGAAAGTATTTAAACTTCTTTGTAGGCGACTGCAGATCACTCTTATATTTCAACCTGTGGCTAACAGACTTGTGTCGTCACAGAATAGCGATTTCTGACAACCAACGGGTAGATTTGGAAGATGAGAAGTGAAAATATGCTGTTAAACCTTTGTGCCAAACACTGTCGAATGCTTTTTCTATGTCTAGAAGAGCAACTCCAGTGGATAACCCAGAAGATTTATTTGCTTTTATCATGTTCGTTACTCTGACAAGTTGATGAGTAGTTGAATGTTCATGACGAAATCCAAACTGCTCTGGTAAAAAAATTGAATTCTCATTTATATGAGACATCATTCTCAACAAGATATTTTTTTCAAAAAGTTTACTGAAAGATGAAAGTAAGCTAATTGGTCGATAACTTGATGTTGCTGCTGGGTTTTTATCAGGTTTGAGGATAGGAATTACTTTAGCGTTTTTCCATCTTTTTGGGAAGTAAGCTAATGAAAAACACTTGTTGAAAATTTTAACCAGGAGTCTCAAGGCAACATCGGGAAGATTTTTAATAAGAATATTAAAAATTCCATCATTACCAGGAGCCTTCATGTTTTTAAGTTTCCTAATAATTGATTTAATTTCATCAAAATTCGTCTCAATAATGTCATCTTGTGATAACACTTGGGTTGAAATATGATCATATTTCAGTGAGACTTCATTTTCAATAGGACTCACAACGTTCAAATTAAAATTGTGGACACTCTCGAACTGCTGAGCAAGTTTTTAAGCTTTTTCGCCATTTGTAAGAAGTATTTGATTTCCTTCCTTGAGAGCAGGAATTGGTTTCTAAGGTTTCTTAAGAACCTTCGAAAGTTTCCAGAAAGGTTTAGAATATGGTTTGATTTGTTCAACTTCTTTAGCGAAATTTTCATTTCGCAAAAGAGTAAATCTATGTTTAATTTCTTTTTGTAAATCCTTAACTATGTTTTTCATAGCAGGATCACGAGAACGTTGATATTGTCGACGACGAACATTCTTCAACCGAATGAGCAGTTGAAGATTGTCATCGATGATAGGAGAATTTAATTTAGTTTGAGCTTTGGGAACTGAGAGATTTCTGGCTTCGATAATGTATTGTATTACCTGAGCTCTTGACCTAAATTGTGGAATTAAATTCGAAAACCGTTTTGGAATTTTGAACTGCATTTTAAAATTAAATACTGAAACTGAAATCTGGAACGGAAATCAGGATCTGGACTCTTAACGAGTATTTTGGACTTAGGCACCAAAACTTAAATCCAGACCTAAGTTCTGGAACTGGTCTATGCAATTTAATTTTGGATCTGAATTCTAGACCAGGATTCTAAAACTAAACTCTGGAACAGGATTTTAACCCTGTATCCTGCAACTGATTTTTCAAATTGGATTCTGGAACTTAATTCTGAATTTGGAATCTCAATTTTGAAGCTGAACTGATTTTTGGAACAGAATGCTGAAACTAGATTCTGGAATTGAATTATGAACCTAGATTCATGAACTCAATTTTCGTACTAAATTACAGAGCTTAATTCTGGGTTTGAGCTTTGAACCAGAATCCTAGAACGAAACCACGACTAAACTCTGGAACAGGATTTTAACCCTGTATCCTGCAACTGATTTTTCAAATTGGATTCTGGAACTTAATTCTGAATTTGGAATCTCAATTTTGAAGCTGAACTGATTTTTGGAACAGAATGCTGAAACTAGATTCTGGAATTGAATTATGAACCTAGATTCATGAACTCAATTTTCGTACTAAATTACAGAGCCTAATTCTGGGTTTGAGCTTTGAACCAGAATCCTAGAACGAAACCACGACTAGAATTTTGAAATTCAAATATCAAGTTCGGGAATTTTAACTCGAATTCTGAAATCGAATTCTGGAGCTGCATTCTGTGACTGAAATATGAACCTAAATTCTGAAACTCAATCTACTGATCTGAATTTAGAGTGAGATTCCGAGCCGGAACTCTTGATCGGAATTCTGAACCTAAATTAGAATCAGAACTAGTCGGCTCAAGGGGCACGCTCTGAGCTGGGGTGAACCTGAGTTTTCGACCAAAATTCTGGAATTAAATTCAAAAACCGTTCTAAAATTTTATCCTGCGTCATGAAATCGAATTCACGAACTGAAATCTGGATCTGGACTCTAAACCAGTATTCTGGACCGAGGCTCAGGAACTTAAATCAAGACTTATATTCTGGAACTGGTCTCTGGAATTCTAGAATTCAATTCTAATTTCTAGACCAGGATTCTAAACCTGTATCCTGAAACTGATTTTTCAAATTGGATTCTGGAACTTAATTCTGAATTCGGAATCTCAATTTTGAAGCTGCACTGATTTTTGAACTGGATTCTCGGCCTGAATTCAGGAACTGAGTTTTGTGCTTGGATTCTGTAACTGCAAACTGGAATTGAGTTATGGACTACCATTTAGGATCCTGATTCCGGATCTGGTATATGAACCAAAGTCCTAAAATTTCACTTTAAGTTTCAGTTTTCTCATGTGAAAACGACATTAGAAACTGAATCGCCATCTCGCTCGTCATACCTGTTCGCCATACATATTCATTGTTCACCTGCCTAGATTGAAAATCAAGCTTTGCTCGCTTTTTGAATACATGGTTCTGATATAAGTACTCACTGCTAAATCTCGGTTGATTTTTCAATAGGGCGTATAATCAAGTGACAGTTTCTCTTTGATCAATCTCTCTTTCGATTATTGTGATGTGATTAAAAAGATTTTCTTTGATATCACTATTCTGTTTGAAAGTCGAAAGTTTCGGGTATCATTTCATGCAAAGAATTGAATGATCAACGTGGAAACCGCTTGGTAATTCATAGAAGAGAAATTAAACAAAGAAAAACTGTCACTTGCTTATACGCCCTTTTTAAAAATTAACCGAGAAATACATTTAGTTGTTTCGAATTTCAGCTATTGAAATTTTATTCAAAATTTCATTAGCTGAAATATCTAAAAGCAAGAGAAAATGAAACAAAAGAAGATTTAACACGATGAAGTGTTGAGGAATTTCTGTCCAATAAATAGTTTTTTTTTATCAAAACTCAATACAAATCAACGTAAGTAAAATAGTCTTATGAACGTAGAATAGTCCATTATTTGTTTACTCATTTAGGCATACATCCATTATTATACCTGTTCGCATTTCGTCTTCGACTTATCAATGCGAAAACAGACGTAAGGATTATATTAGAAACAACCGTTTCAATTTGGAACCTAGGACAGGCTTATAGTTCAGTTCCAAAAATGCAAAAAATTCCATTGATGAAATTAGTTTCAGAATGACGGAACTAACCTTAATATCAGAATACAAGTTTAGTTATAGAACTGAATTCTGTCGTTGAATTCCGAACTTGAACAAAGAAATTGAATTCAATTCCAAATTTTAGTTCCAGAATCCAACTTCCGAATTTAGTTCCAGCATACAGCATGGTCTAAATTATGAACTTGAATTTTTGAAATTCAAGAATTGAATTCAGGGAAACTCAAGTTCGGAGTTCATATCTAACAATTAGCTCTAGAATCCAGATCTTAATTCTATATTCTGAAATTTGTTCCAGAATACTGATGCTGAAATCTAAAAAAATTGGAAAAGTTTATAACTAATTTGGAAAAAGTGGCTCACAGTAAGGTAAGACGTTTTCACGTAACAAAAAAAAACTTTTTAATTCAATATTATAAGAATTTCTTGTTTAAGGGGGGAGTAAGGGATAATTTAAATCAAAAATCACTTTTTTCGTAGTTTTTTTACGGAGAACCAGCTTAAGCAAATTCATTCCAACTTTTTTACATTATAAATGCGCAATAAAAAACCTTGAAAAAGGGAGCGAGAATTTTGTTATTAGAATCTACCAGTCCTTGTAAGCCTTCTCGAATAAAGACGGGGTTAATACTTTCAAAAATGTAGGGAACACAAAAAGATTTTGCTCTGGATCCATCATTTCATTAGTGTAATTTTAGTTTCAATTGAAGATGCGTCGATTTTGGTTCTTTTTCATCAAACTTACCCAAATCTTTAACTCTAACTCTAAATGGGGCCGGCCGGCAAGGTAGTTATCAAGCTGTTGAAATGCTAAGTTTGAGCTAGAATGGTAGCGATTTCCAATACCTGCACCATTCGATTTATGTAATTGTAGAATTTTGGCAATAAAGCGATTTGTCATGTATTTATGTACGATATGTGATCGCTCAGATAACACCATTTAAAAAATTGTTGTTATACGGAAGGTTCTCTGTTGGATGGTCGTACTGGTGCTGATGTCTATTATCGTGAAATGAGACTGGAGCAGTCATCTCATCTACATGGTTCTGTGTGAAGACAATCGGCACTTCAGCAGAGAATCTGTGGTAAACGAATTTATTTTTATTCCAACAGTCAGGCAGCTTTAAAGGCACTCAGTAGTTCGAATGCATCTAGTGATGGCACGCCGAACTCAAATCGATGACCTCAGCATTTCAAATACTGGTCATTCTGGTATTACTGGAAATGAATGGGCTGATGAGTTGGCTAGGGCTGGTGCAACGTTCGTTGGCTCTGAACCAGCTTTACCACTGTCAACTAGTTGGATAGAGCTCAAGTTTCGTTCGTGGACTGAACCTCAACATGCCAGCTACTGGCGCAGCTTGCAAACTTGCGTTCAGACAAAAGCATTTTTACCCGATTTGTATATGAAAATGTCAAAATGTCTACTGCATTTTTACAAGCATTATTGCAGTATTCTGGTCAGAGCTCTGACTGGACGATGCAAACTCTACTGTCACATGGCTACTGTTCAACGTGCTGAGTATTACTTCATATCATCTCATATGTAACTGCCCCGTATTGACACAACTACGTATCCGGGTTTTTGGTTCTCCATACACGGTTAAATCTGTGTATGCGGAGCTAAAAGTGAAGGATATTCCATCGTTTCTCATCCAATGCGGTAAGGAGTTATAGTCGATAGGGTTCATAGTTCGGGATTGGTTGTAGCAGATTGTTTGGCATCTCTTATTGATATTGCGAATCGTGCTGTATTCTTCCGGGAACGAAAAATGATGTCGCTTTTATAAAATCTATCTATCACAGAACCCTGACACTAGAAACGGGGGAAATATTTAAATTCAGAATAGATATTTTTTAGTTGTTATAAAATATCACAAAATTCTCAAATTCATAGTGCACATTTGCTTGATGCTTCGTTTCTGCCTAGTGCAAGTGTCTTCATTGCTGTAGTCACCCGTGCTAATTTTACGAGAAATGCAATCTGCAGCTGTAGCCGTTCTTACATTAACTCATAGAACGGCCAATTTAAAATACGCAAGCAGCGAACAATGCCGCTAAATGGTGTGAAGTATTCCACGATAGCTCTCTGTCTGTGGTTTTTTGTTTTTACTTATTGCAGTCTGAGCTGAAATTCCAACATCGGTTGGTAGATTTTGGCCAGAATTAGAATGATGAATTGTATGGAAGGAATGATAGCTGTAAATCGGGAGTACTGAGCTCCGTTATTCATCATTCCATGTATTTTGGAACCCAGTCGGTATACGATAGTCCGACTGTAGATATAACATTGTAACATTGTCTTATTGGCTAGCATGATAGTTAAAATATGCGAAACAGATCCCGACATGTCGAAGCAAATTGGTTTCATGATTACAGCCAGATAAGGTGCAGAGTGTAGAACAATATGCCTAATCGTCTGCTTAATCGTTTAACATAATAATGAGGCATGTGATGCACAAACGACTTGGATCTCCCACGAACTCACACCATGCATGAGCTGCGGGTCCCCCACTTGCCTTGCAGACGGTGTACGGAACGCATGGAAATATATGCAGCCGGTCGACAGAGTGAAAGAGAGGTGTCGTCTGACATGCCACCGTTGTCCTGAACAGAAGCTGGTTTCGCGATTCCGGGCACATTACGAATTCCGGACTCGATTGTCACTGAAGTGAAGTAAATGTGTGAAATGTATACCGTTAGTAAGCAATTCAAGCCATGCTATTTAGAACAATAATATCAAACCAGCATTATCTGTTACACGTTTTAATACACATTTTTAAAAATATGATACTCTCTTGCCGTAATATTAAAATTGGATTACGTGATCAGCATGCCCGAGATGGTTGACTTTTTCACTTACCTTCACTGTCACCATCAGGTTTTGCCCATTTGGAGGCCACGGTAGCGATGTGGAAGGTTGTTCTTGTTTTTTTTCAACCGTTTGTTTGCCGATAAATTTTCCTCCCGGTAAGCGGAGCTTTCCACCCTCACACCGCACTCATCGGTCCCGGTGACTCTGGTCGTGTGTGCAGGTTGATGACTGGCCTGGCTGGCTACTTGACTGACTGACTGACTGACTGTTGATGCATTTGCGTCTGACACTGACTATGTTTGTTATTTTTGCTTTTTTATGCTGCGTAGTTTTACCATTTTCTGCTGATTTCTTGCAATAACACTCACTTCTTTCACGAATCAAAGCGGACAAGCTTTTTTTTCTTTCTTGAAACGAATCGCGATTCAGTTTGGTTTTAATTCTGTCAAAACGGTAGGACATTACGAGGTACTGCAGTACACGTTCATGAAGGTCTCTGGAATATGTATTTCGTTCCGAATACTTTTAACATTGTAATCATAATGGTCAGCAATAATGCTAACCCTATTGGGTTGATCAGTGGATCACCCTGTGTTGGAAAAATAACATACTGAATAAATTTATACTTAAAATACTCTAAAGTACACAAAATTCCTGTGCCAAGTTTGGTGATAATACACTAACTTGTTTCAGAGTTATGTCGCAAAGTACACACAAACGTCACTTCTTCTTCATATAACGGGCGTTTTTTAAGAGTTTTGTTTTTTTGTCGTGAATACGACTTACTTTTTCTATGGGGCGCCTTTTCAAAATTAGCTATATGGAAGAATGGGCAGAACTTAATCGTGAATATCTCGACTTGTATTAATGGCAGCAACATAATTCTTTCACTATTTCATCAAAAATATGCTCAGGAGTTAAGGATAATATTTTAAACAGTGTGAGATAACCACAAACAACTCAAAAATTTAGTTGTCTCAAAATTTGAAAACAACGCGAAAAAACTCTTTACTTTCGCTTTTCATACAACAGAGCTTCTGGTCGTTTGCATTGGAGAAAAAGAAAACAAAAAGTGGACATTAAATAAAATCAGCCGTTCTAATGGCTCTAAATGTTATCTAAAAAAAACTATTAAGATTACTTCTTTGCAAATCGAAGGTAAAAATCATCAGTTTGTTGAAAATCCAAAATAATTTGATTTGCTGTGCGAAAATCGTTCGAGAAAAATGTTCCGAACTGTGCTAAATATCGTAGAGAATTCCACAATTTGGTCCTTTTAAAAGGCAGAAATGAATCCTGTACAGCATGTTAATAGTTTCTTCCAATGAAATATGCAAATCCGAAATGAAATAATCGACGTCAAAATTCTATAAGTGCCTATATGTGTGGCCGTTGGAATTGCCTGTGAAAAAGCTACAAACGAAATCACGTAAAAAGAAACCTCTTGAGAAAAATTGATTCAGTTTGGCATCATTTGGCACTGCGTGCGGATGTGTTGCGGTTTGTACGCAAAGTTAGTTTTCAACTCAAATAAGAGCGATTGCATTATGCATCAGAGCTTCTGGTCGTTTGGATTGAAGAGAAAGAAAACGAAAAGTGGACAACATTATATAAAATCAGCCGTTCTAATGGCTCTTAATGTTACCTAAAGAACTATAAAGATTGCTTCTTTGTAAATCGAAAATTAAAATTAGCAGTGTAGTGCAAAACTAATATAATTTGATTAGTTATTTTGCAATTTTCACAGTACTTAATTCGCAACAGTGTTTAAAATTATTTATATTCAATCAGTGTTTAATATCTTAGAGAATTATACAATTTGGTCCTTCTGGGATACCAGTAATTAATCCCGTACAACATTTTGATAGCTTCTTTTACTGAAATATTGAAATCCGAAATGAAATAATCGACATCAAAATTCTCTTATGTGCCATTTAGAACTTTAATTTTATACCCAAAGAATTATGCGATATTTTACTTCACTATACTATACTATTTTAAAAACTATACTGGTCATTTCGTAATATTTGTGTGTCAGAATGTTTAATGTAACTAATCTGTACTGTAGTTGAGGTGTATCGTTTAAAATTCTAGTAGTGTTAAACGGGCAAAACTTGCACAATTCATACAATCGATCAACTAATTGATACTCGGTAGCAGGGTTGGTGAAAGAGGTGGGTACGGTAGGTAGTACTACCCACTCGAAAATTCCAAAGGTGGGTTATTACCCACCTGAAATTTCGAGCGAAAAACAACGGTAATATTAGTATTATTCATAACAATAAGAATACTTTTATTGTAATTCGGAATAATAAATAAAATCCAAATTATAGAATGCTAGTTCTGAAGGTAGAGCAAAGATGTGAAGATATACCGCAGAAAGATGAGACTTTTTTTATTTAACAATATATTTACCTGAGACTTGACAAGGATCATTTGAGCAAGCAGAAATCTTTCAATAACTTAACTTTCTTCTTCCAGCAGAGGAGCCGAGCTTAAGCATCTCATCAATGTAAATCACTCAAGTCTCCGATGTACCGGAAAGTACCGATAAAGGTGTTTTACACTTTACTATCCGAACCGGCAAAAGAAGAATGCTGTAGCAAGAAAAAAGTAGCAACTTCTGGTAGCTTTCACGGTTCTAATAGTAAATGGTAGAAGGGGTTTATCGGAATTTTCCCAGTAGATGTTTAAGCTCGACTCCTTTGGTAAAAATTGATAGCTAACCCGAGCAAAGTCAAACATCAAAACGAGAGCAAATCGAAATCTTATTATGATAGCAACATCACATTGAAATCTTAATTTGATCTCAGCTCATTAATTTTTCAATTGATATCACATTATGTTATCATTTTGCTGTTAATTTTGGAAAAAAAAAACTTGGGAGGCAAAAATTTTGGGAAACTCCCAAAATGATTATTCAAAAGCAACAACATAATAACTGCATCAAAATAGGACTAATTTCATTAGGCGATACAAAAATACAAAAATAAATTTTAATGGAACAATTATTCCTTTAATTCTATGTTGCGTTTCACAAAAATGCTTCCTGTGGTAGTTGTCCGGAACCTAACCATGATCAAGGAAAAGATTTTTCTCAACACTTTTGCAACCTTTAAATCAATAATCCTCTATATTTTTACTTGCGAGATTATTGTTGTAACACCACATATCTGGAGGACATTGGATAGGTTGACGATCATTGATGCCACGTCTATCTGAAGCTAGTTCATCTCCTTTAGCGATCTCCTGGCATACTGCGCCTTTACCAGATCCGGCCAAAAGGGGCATTCTCATCTCTCTGATCGCCAGCCACAGAAAGACCTTCGTCAGGAACTTGATATGAAAAATACATTTGACGTCAACGATTTCCTTCTGGTGGGGTACGTTAAATATCAGATTCTCTAACAGTTTTCGCGTTTAGTTAAAGAAAGGGTGTTAAATGTTCTGACTATTATTTTCGGTTGATGTTTTGACCGTTATTGTCTGTGGTTCAGAATTCGAGTATTGGTATTGTCAAAGTGATTGTTTTTTCGTGCATCAACTAACAAGTTTTTTGGATAATACGCTCTTCTTTATATCATACTAGCGGAATTACCCGGCGTTGCTCGGAAATGTTTCGTAAATACAAGGCCGCAAAAACAATTTTAGGAATTGTTCTGACCATTGAAATACTCAGAGCGTAGTGAAACACAAACTATTTCCACGTAATCACTTAGTTGTTAGAAATATGCAGTACTAGTCAAGAAGTATCATTTTTTCATAAAATACGATCAATTCACTTTATACTTCCCATGTTTGGGGCACTTGCTACACTCCTTCCTTGAAATAACCGTTTAATCTATTTTGATGTGAAGGTAGTATCTGTATTAATCAAGCAGTATCGTTTCTCATCCAATGAATTTTACATTGAACTCCTCTTTTGTTAGTGAGCTTGCAACAGCTCTCTGCCCTCTGAATAGTGTAAAAAGTATCTGTGCTCGTCAAAAAAAGAGAGGGGGGTGGGATGAAAATTGATTTTCCAGACTCTTTTCGCCTAGTCTATATCCTCCGGCTTCCCTCGTTTGTCGTCAAATAAGATAAATTTAACAATAAACCTCTTTTTAGAGCCACTTGCTACAAACTCCAATCTTTTATTCACCTGTGCAATGAATATCTGATCTCGACAAGAAAAAATAATTTTATTATCACCTCTGAATTGCAAAAAGTACCTCTGCCAAGTTCGGTGATAATTTACTGAGTTGTTATGGAATTATTCCGATATTTACAAACAATTGAACTGAGAGCTTCTTCAATAGACACTTGTTATCTTTTCACACGTATAAATATTCTTACGATCATCTCTTAATTGTAATAAATATCTGTGTCTGTCGAGAAATTTCGATTTCGTAAAACTCGAAACATTTTGACTCAAATTCCCCCTGTTAGCAAACACTTACTGCAACCACCACCTCTTCCACCCCCCTCCTCATTAAAATATCTCCTATAAGAACCTATGAAGAGCAAGAATTACATGTGCCAAGAAAGTTAATAATCTATTGAGTTGTTTTGGAGTTATGTTCGATCATATATACAATTTATCCTTTGCCTGTTTGAGTTTAATCTCCTGTTAAAGACCCTAGCTAGGTCTCCTTCCCCTTAAAAATACACTTATGACCATCTCTGAAGAGCAAGAAGTATCTGTGCTAAATTTGATAGCAATCCGTTCAGTAGTTTCGGAGTTATAACATTAAAAACATTACATCCCCCTTTTCGAAGGCACTTGCTGCATTCACCCCTCGTCAATTCTAAGGTATGCAAAATGTTTCTATGATATTTATAACGTGTCGATTCTCGTCAAGTTATGTGAATTTTTACATAACCACACAAACCCCCCCCCCCCCATCCCTTCTTTTTGTCCCAACCCTTTAAAAACATCTCTAAACAGTTTGAATATTTGATTGCATTTTAGCGCCACCAAATCAAAGAATTTTATTAACTCCAATCAACGACGTTATAAATCATCATTTTTCAGAGATATAGCGTAATATGTCTTCTATCAGAAACTTTCGAGCGCTGTAGGAGTGCTTGGCGAATAAATTCCTAACTAACATATTTTTCATAATGTAGACCTTGACATCCCGCACAACTTTCCTCAGAAAAAAAAGCTTTGAAGATTTCAGGTTCTGAGCTAGATCGTATTATAGCACTCTAGCTCCATATAGTACAGCGATTTTGCATTAATATTTGAAAAACTTAGAAAACTAGTTTGAAAACCCTATTCTCTAAATAATCAGATTTCCATGAATTATCTATGTTTAATCCATTTTATCTAAAGCATGCAAATGAATTGCTTAATGTTCGCTCCGAAATTAATCTTCATCGAACGATCCCGAATTTAAGTCTACACAAGAATTAAAAATTTGCTAAATCAGTGTGATGCTGTCTGTGAACAGAAGTGAGATACTCGTTAATTGTCCCAATTAGTCGAAATAAGTAAGATATTTTTTTGGAATCGAAATATCATATGATCTGAGATTCCTTATTGTCAGATTCCTAATTCACGTTTCCAGTAAGCCTTTGCTGTAAAAGACTTCACTCTAAAGCGCTCGCTCTCCTGAACCTAGAAATTCGTATTTCAAAGTGATTACATACTCGAGTAGAGTGAGATCAAATAAATAACTCAGTTTGTTATTATGATGTTCACATGCTACAGTTTCTGGATACGAGAAAGACAAAGAGCACATTTTCATACCTATCAAATAGCCGCACTTCCATTCACGATGGCTGCGGGAAGGATGCGACGAAACGAGTGTGCGTCGGCTAAAACTACCTGTATACAGCTTTGTGAATCAACACTGCTTGTCATATGATCGAAAATTCTCCATCCTTTCACAGCTTAACGTCACAGTCCATAACATTCGCAGAGAGTTCGGACTCCAAATCACCTAGGTTCGAAACCCAAGTCTCTCTCTGTGGAGGTGTAGTTGGTGCTTTTGACGCTTTTTTTATTGTTGCAAGTAATATCGCCTAAAGATATACTATCCCGAGTCTTTTGCCCAATCTATTTTTAGCTTATGCTCGCGACTTGTTTGTTTTCAGTAATGTTTTTTTAAAGCAAATCAATAACTGATTATGCATTCCAGTTTTGTTTTCGTTGTTTGATAATAACTTAAAATTGAAAACTAGTTTTGCTATCAACAAGAAAAAATCTATATCTTATTTAGATTTCAGTTTGCTTTCGCTGTTAGCAAAAATAGTTTTCTTTTTGCTATCATCGGGATATCTTTTTGCTTTCGATTTTGATGTTTTGCCACTTAAAACGACCAAAACAACAGCAAATCGAGTAATCGATAAATGCGAACATCACAACATCAAAATGAGTTTTCTATTTGATCTCACACTCTGCTCGGGAAGGTACTAAGACACTTGTCTCGTCTCAGCTTCTATATTGTCACATAAATAAAATCACTCAAAATCTTTTGACGTAGGACTACGTTTATGTTTTCTTCACCATTGTGCAAATTCTGAATACAGAAAATAATACCGTTCAAACAGGTTTTGAACATTAATATCTCAATCATTTTGAATTGATATTCAATATCATTACACAAACTGCTTGGAAATATTTTTACGCATATTTCAGATAATTGGTGATTGAAACTTCAGTTAGGAACGAAAATCATTGTCATGGTTTCCTTTAGCAAATAAGACAATTTCGTCTGTACACGGTTTTCATAAGATTCCTAGGTTCCAATGAGTGCGTTCGCATTTAATAAAATTACTCATACAAAACAAGATTCTATATCGAATAGACTCCATCCTTATTGAATTATTTGTCAATGACATGAACATAGACTTCAGTTGTAGTGGTGACTGTCTTGTTCGAGCCACTTGCGTGTCTTTTTCTGATCAGTAAAGGACAAGTAGTCACCGGGGGCTAGGTTATTGTGGATAAGGTGGGTGAGGAAACAGATTGCAGCCCAATTCGTTTAATATTTTCATTGACTTTTTGTTCATTTTATGAGGCCGTTTTTTACTATTTCACACATCAAACGCATCAATAAATCAATGCACTAATCACTTTTGAAAGTACTTTCTAGCTCCAGGTAGTCGATTTTAATTATACCTCAAGCATCTAAAAACCAGACGCCATAATTGTTCAGCTACCTGTTACGTTTTCGGGTGGCTTTTCCAGTATGAATGCTGGTATGACTCCGGATAAAAATAGTAGATCCATGTTTCGTCTCCATGTTTCTTCGGTATGACTCCGGATAAAAATAGTAGATCACTGTTTCATACAAACGCATTGTGAGCGAATGCGATACCCATTTGGAAAAGATGCCTAGATTTTCCTACAAGATCGTAGAAGAACTTCCAGTTCATGTGCTTACCATCTCAGCACATCTAATCTAACGAACTTTGATTTTGCGTTCGTACATTACGATTATTAAAATTCGTTTATTTTTTCCGGTTGACTGTTTCATTTGGCCACGCTCAAAATCAGAACTCCACAAACCATTATTTTTAATGTATTCGAGTGAGGGAAATACTTCTCAAGCTAGTGCTTGGCTTGCGATGATTTTTCTCTTTAAAAAGCAATGTTTTATCAATTCACGGATTTCGTTATTTACATTTTTCATAAATGAATTTGTAACATCGCTTATATGTAACGTCACTTATATTCAGTGTTTGTGATGCTATTGATGTGAAAATTTGACACATGTTCTCTGAAAGTTGGTAATGAAATGAGATTAGTTCGACATCACAAACGTCATCTCTGGGTCAGTCCCGGGACTTATTGATCAATGCGTTATGTACATCAGCGGCTGGACTGTTCATAGATTTGATTTATGCGCCGTTCGACTCGCGCCACATTTTGATCGAAGATAGGTTGTTTCTTTGTATTCAAGAAAATGCTGGATGACCTGGAACCAAAATTCTCAAAGAAATAATTTCGAAGTTTCGCAGACACGAATAAGTTAAAACGGATCACAAAACACTGCTGCCTTTGTATTGAAAACAAATTTGATTTTGAAACTAGCTGGGTAGTCCAACGTAACATGCAATGTTTTATAGAAACAAAATATTAAGAAAAAAACGACCTTGCGCTTTTACGGGATAAATATAATTTCCGTTAGAATAAAGGAATACACTACAACCTCAATTTACGCGCAGAGCTGGGGGTGCGTAAAAAAGGGTTTTCAAATTACATTTGATTTTAGTATAAATAAAATGAACAATCCTACAACGTCCGATGCTTTAGTGCCTGATGGCCAAGATCCACGAACTACTTGGAGTATTGTCCTTAGGGACTACACTGTTTCACAGCTAGAACTACAACAACGAATGCCTATTTTGTTTGTAGTTCAAACTTTTAGAGCTACACATTGATTACTATAACTGTTGATATTTATAGCTGTTCCGTCCAAGAACTTCAGTGAAAACAGATCTTAAGATCTATACGAGCATTCAGCAGTCTATGTATAGTTTTCAATGATGCTCATAGTCGTAAAGCTACATACTGCTTACTTGTATATTTTTATCTTTTCTCGGAACATTCTCAGCCGTCCAAGAACTTCAGTGAAAACAGATCTTAAGATCTATACGAGCATTCAACAGACCGAGAACGATAAGTTTGATAATACACTTTGTTACACAGGTAGATCTCAAGGCCTAAACTCCAGGAAGTTTTCGGATAGATCATCGGTTACGTTGGTAGACCTTAAGGTCTTTTCCAAGGAGGTTTTAAATGAGCAAGTTCTTCTACAGATCTTATCACAGTATGTAAATTTTCTGTAAATAGTACGACGAATACATACCGCACTCAATAGTTATATAAGAGCGATAAAATAAAATATTTGTTTTCCAGATAATTCTTGGATGCCCACGCTCTTATTTAGATTATTTGAAATTAAACAATTCATTAATGTACATTTCACAATATTCAATTCCCTGAGGCATGTTTTTTGTATATGTATTTAAAATGAAATTTTCATCATTATACAAAAACCTTTTTTTACTCTGCGTTCGTGTGATTTGTTGCCACTCGATTATATTTGGTAAGGATACGTGAAGTCAATAGTTCATGTGGATAAACCAGCAGCGATCGATGCTTTCGAAACCAATATTCAACGTGTCATTGCTGAAATGCTCTTTATCATTCAAATCGCGCAATCGGTTCATTAATTTTTTCAGAAGAATTAGTCTTTTCGAATAGTTCGCGTTCGAATTGCCCATTTCTAGTAATTTGTTCTGTTTCCCATAGAATAGAGAAATATGTAAGTTTATTCTTTTACATTCACAGAGCTTGGATGCATAGGTGGAAAACAAACTTTTACGCGAAATATTACCTAGTCTCATCGGTCATTATCTGACATCAATTTTTATAAAAATTCTTCCATCGTATTATCTCAGCTTCATCGATTGTTTTCATTAGAACTTAAGAATTAACTTAAGAATTTTGTGGTTTCTGCGGCAATCAAATGTTTTTTTACCCCAATTGTGTTATTGTATTTTCAAAACTACATTGGTTTTCCAATATTTTTTGGGTGAAACTAAGCTGGTACATATCTTAAAAATCGTTGTCCGTGTATATTATTTACACTCTAAAAAATGTTGTATGATACTTGGTCTTCTATCTCTTGGGCAACTATTTTGTAGAAAAATTCTTAGGGGGAAAGTCGAATCACTAAAGCTCCATTAAGAAACCGCAATAATAAAATCATCTTTATGTCGGTAACGACTTGACGTACAAAGAAGTTCAACACATCAAAACAAAGGTAATTCACGTACTTTAAGGATAAAAATATCAATACAAATAATTTCTCTTCGTTTCTAATGAAAAATTCTCACTTTCCTCTTGTTTGCTGCAATCAAACGCTGCAAATCTCCGGAGTTAATTTCCTTGGCACATTTCTTCCACATTTCGGTCGTCTGAATCGCGTCCCGAACATTTTGTTTTACCTTGCTTAAGCTTCCGCTTTATCATTACCCAAAATCTCTCGATGGACTGGAACTGCGGATCGTTACTATCGCGGTACCACTGGATGACTTCCCGGCTGTAGTGACAACTCGCAAAATCTTACCAAAGCTTCACGGTCCTGTAATGGGTTTCAATGAAAGGCAGTACGCAGTTTTGAGGCATTATTCATTGCACAGCTTTGAGTTAATTATCTTTTTCGTCACGAACACATTGCTTCGCAGCTGCAAATCCCTTGCCAAATCATCTGTTTTTTGAAAATTTGTCCATAAAAGCAAACTTAAACTTCGTAGGAACATCTCCCACGACTTCTCAAAATGACAAAATCGAGTGCTCTTTTACAGTTATTACAATTTAAAAAAAAAATCGCTTTTTCAAACTCTGCAATTTCTAAAACTTGAAATTTTGCTTCTACGTTAACCTCTACTTTTCGAATTTTGATTATTGTCGGTTCAGTTATCATTCTTAATCAAAGTGTGGTTCAAAATTCTCCACTTTCCCCTACCAGCTCGCGCTACGAAAACCTGAAGAAAAATTCAGTGATGTACGGGGGGGCATGTGAATGATAACGATAGGTTATGTAGTAAACATTATTATTTAGTTGACACAGCGAGATCATCTGTTTCGGATGCATGCACAATTAGGATATGCGTCTGGGATTTCTAAATGTTGGTCGGTAATCGAGAAGCTAAGCATTTTTCGACGAACAGTTTAGGTTTATTCATTCATGAGGTTGACGTTTGGTTAAAATTACAAAATAAATTAACTTAGTTATCAAAAACTGACAATTACATGAGGGCCTTTGCATTCAATTATAACGGGTCAATAATGATTTGCGACTTGCAAAATACAAACGTACACGGTTAATGAAATGGTTAATGAACTAAAAAACTGCTATTCTTGCCTTCGTTGTCTCAATTTATAGACTTATAATTTATAGATTCATTTTGCTGTAAATTATTGATATAAGCAAAACGATTATTCTACATTACCGACAATATCGCACCTACCTTATTTTCACATTGTTGAATTTTGTTCTTGATTGGATCTCCGGTTCTAGAGTTACCAGTTAATGGGTAAAGCCTGCTTAGCATGCTCGTGGAAGTCACGATGTAGAGTGGAAATATGAAGACAGAAAAAAATAATCGAGTGTTTCCATGCCATGCACTAGTTTTTTTAAGTTATCTTAATGACTCTGGTGCATTATGGACGATATTTTCCTACACAGATGAGAGTAATAAAATTTGAACGACGACCGAGGCTATACCGGATATTTTCAAGAAGTTATAAAAAGCATTCATTATAACTAACCCAAGTTATCTATACCTTTAAGCTACAATTCCCAATTCGTGGTTTGGAAATATTTGTATTAGTTTCTGTAAAAAGTCGTGAAGAAGTGATCAACTCAAAATCCAAAATTTCAGGAAATGCGGGACTAAATCGGACTCTCTATGGAGTGAAACCGGACACTATTTGGAAATTGAAAAAAGACACCCATTTGACCTTAATTTATCTATGAAGTTGTGTAGATTCAATCTTCTGTTTCCATGCCCAATTTTGGACCTAGAAAAACATGCATTAGTTTTTGTACCAAATCGCAATGAAGTGACACTCCCAGAATTCATATTTAGGAAACGCGGGGCTAAACCAGACTCCTTATGCGGCTGAACCGGACTATAAAGTTTCACACAAAAAATAAGACACAGTAGGGCGCCAAATCTTAAGATAAATTAATGATCACAAAAGAAATGAAACCGTTTTCGTATTGATTGTCTGTTGGTTTCAGCCTAGTGTGAGACATAATCCTGCTCCCTGGGAACGTAGGTATTGTCTTGAAACTTTACGCCCTGGCAGTACCAAAGACAATTTGATAGTTTCGCTACATATAATAAAGGTTTTACTAAAATTTTTAGTAAACCTAGTTTTAATAAGTGATAAGAAGTATAATGGAAATATCGATATCAATATTTAGGTATGTTTCAAGAATCCGTTAAGAATTTCACGTTGAAAATTATGTGTCCGGTTGAGCCCTGTTTTTTTTTGTCCGGTTTGGTCCCGTACAGTAATGAATTGAGACGTAGTAAGGCTGATGTCAGAGTGAACGCGCAACGCGATGCGAAGCGAAGCGATGCAATGCAATGTACTGTAATCGCATCGCATTCACTCTGACAGGTTTGCTTTGATCAAATGCAACTAGCTCGCACGCGCGCCTAGACGCATCGCGTGACGCTTTCACTCTGACAGCAACCTTAGAATTTTATTTTTCACGTAACCGAAAGCAATAAATAATCACTGAATTCAGCTCAAAACTAACATTTGAAAGCATTAACTAGACTATCATTTCAATGCACAGAAATCAAATATTTCCAAAAAATTTTGACAAAAACACGATCATCCAGCTAACTGACGCCAGTCTGTCACATAAAAACGTATTCGGATCAGTGCAGTGAAATTTGATTTTTAATCGAATAATATAAAATGAAAATGAAATTTATGGCCACTTACCGTCAGCATATCCCTACTAATTCATTTGACTTTTGCTTCCATTTTCAAGTGAAGCTCCCAGAATTAATCGTCAGTTGAATAAGCGTACCTAGTCGTTTGAAGTTTTGCTTGCTCAGTTTCAAGCGCCAAGTAGTCTAGCTGCTTTATTGTTCTTCGCTCTTGGTAGTGAGCAAGTTCGAACAAATCGAATTATAAATGGAGTAAAGTATTATAAATGAAAACTGAATGAGAAAACTATTATTTTATGTATACTCTGTGAATGATATTTCAGCTATTTGTCTTTAATCTATTATCTTGAACCAATTCGAATTTGAAGGCCGCTCTCACACTATTGAAAGAGATATTTTGTTACTTCAAGAGATCAACTGACGGTGGTAAAACTGTGTTTCGATTGGAAGAGAAACGAGTGGAGAACTGAAGGCTGCCGTTCGGTACGTCAGTGAACGTTGTGAGTGTGTCTAGAGTGTGAAGTTTACTGCAGTAGGGTGATCGTCAATGTGTTCCACACTCAGTTTCAATTGAACTGAATTAATTTTTACTGCACTGATTCGTATCAGCCCCGGTCTCCCTTAGTTTAATTTTAGTTTCACAATTGAAAAATAGAAATACGGATTATTTTTGTACTTTGAATGAGCATGAAACAGATGTAATTTTTTTTGTCATCTGAAGGTTAGGTCATCTGTACAACGCCTGAGTTACGGTAGCCATGACGAAAACAATCCAATTTATACATTTGATGAGTTCTCAGTCTAGTCGCTATTCATAATATCCTTTCACTTGTGAACAAAGACGAGATCTTATTACCGAAATTTGAATCTGACCGCCCGACGGTTTGTGATACCTTTAAGTACAGCAGAAGCTAAAACGGACAACTGAGGGTAACGATCCTTTCCTTCGAGGTATACAATACGAGAGTGTTTGCCGGAAGATTCCACTTTCGTCAAGAAATATCACACGAAGGAGAATGCGGTCTTTTGGCGCGATCTGGCGTCTACCCACTTTAATTAAAACCGCTCGAGGAAATGGGACAGTTAGAAATAAAAATTGTGTCGATGCCCGCCAATATTGCCAATATTCTCCAGTTGTGATTATCTGAAACAATAATTCCAGGCCGTAATGGAGGTCTGGGAATGTTTCTCTTGTTAGATGTAATAAAGACAGAAATAAAAAACCAAAATGGTACGATTCGATTTAGGCCTTAAAGATTCAATCTAAAAATTTATTTATTTTACTCTGTCACCGAATTGGTTTCACCATTATTTAATCAGTGCAAAGTTGACCAATTTTTATTAAACCCAAGTCCACTGTTTATGGAATCATACAACATTCAATGTTTCGGCATGGTAAAAGCGCCGTCCACGTTCATGTAAAGTCATACTGAAACGGAATTAATAATATCCATCCAATTCCAAACACTGACTGACCCACTCAGCTGTCTGCAAAAGAGGCTCCAGAAGGAATAAAATATCTTTGAAAGCGAAACTACCATCGTACTGTTCGATTCGGGTAGAATAATTTCATCCACCAAGTCGTTTATTCAGGTTCGGCATAATGATAGAATTCGAATTCAGCATCTGTCGGAATGGTGATTCTTGAACTGTGCGTTTTAATTTGCTGTGGGATGTATTGGAAATAACTCACTCAATAATTATACTATTACTAATTTTGTATTTGAACCACAGTTCGTATATCGAACGATAATTTTTAAATAAATTTAGAGCACGCAATACGCACCGTACCTAGCGCCAAAAATTAATTCGAATAGTAGGACGAACGATAAATACGCTTAGTTTTGTACCTGATTGTATTATTGTTTGCTGAAATTTTCCACCTTCTATGAGATACTGTCCGAAAATTACGGTTTGCGGTGGCTTCAAAAGAAACATCGATTGCATTTGGTTATCAGACATCCAAACGAAGTGTCGTTATTTTTATAAATGGGACCAATGGATCGTTATGGATTCAAGCAACGTTTAGCACCTCTGGTATTCTGTGCGCAGCGAAGCCGCAAAAATTGAAATATAGCGTGAAATATATGTTTTATGAGCTCCAATTGATGTTACCCACACTGTTCGTGTCCGCTTTGAAATATAAAAAAATACACTGTAATGACGGCAATAAAACATCATGTGTATAAAAAGGCTATCCGTTGGATTTGGAAGGAAGAGATGCGAATGATTTGATATTTTCCACGCGGAATGTGAAACAGTAGCAACCAAATAGTACTGGTTCCATCATTCGTAGAAAAGCGTAGAATCACTCTTACGACTGATGATCGTCGATATAGGCAGGGCAACTGAGGTGCAGTAGCTTTGAATGATTGATGGTTGCGATGCGATGAGACAATTTTTCGACACGTCCAAATGCAGTCGATCAGTAGAAATCAGTGGGTCGGTCAGTGAAGCTATAACTTTTTAAAGTCTGACCATAAATTTGACCAGAAATTCAATTTTTCTAATGTCGTTTATCCCCTGGTTTTATGTTGTAATGTCATGACGTTCCATATGTTGTTTGTAAGAAGGCCCTTTCGCCTTCTATGCAATGGTCGATTCGAAGCGAAAGTACAAAAATAATGACAAGTAGGGTAACTTTTTTTTGTGTCCTTTCGACGGTGGAAGTGATTTTGCTTGGAGAGAATGATAAATGATATTTTTCAGTACTTTAATTACTAATGACTCGTGGAGAGAGCTAATAAACTGTTGAGCAAACAAATATTAGTTTAAAGTTTGTCGAACCGGAATGAAAAATGACTGGATGCGAATTCCCAGATGAAAATCAACAAGGGTGTAAAATCGATGCACATGTGCTTTGAACGAAAGTTTTTTTTTGCCGTCATCATGATTCATACAAAAATGTATAAAACTTGGTCACCGGCGATGCGTCTAATCGATTACAGCCCTAGTTATAATGAAATCGGTATTAAATAAAGAATAATATGACACTTTTGTCCATTTGTATACCGAGGAAAAAAAAACAGTATTGCAGGTAAAAGTTGAAATGGGGTTCTCACTTCAAAAATACGGAAATAAGATCGAAAATCTTTATCAGTTCGGCTCAATCTTAATGCTCTGATTCAAGAACCGAAAGATTATTGCAGCGCGGCCTTCAATTTTTTCTTCAATAATATTGTTTAGTTAGAGTTTTCCGAAACCGACCCAACCCTCAGGGACATCGGCCTCGAAAGTGCTTTAAATCATGCTTATTTTTTGTTTGAGACACATGTAAATACTTTGTAGGAAACAGTTACTTAAATTTCAAGACCCTGGACATGTCATTCGGATTGTTATTCTTGAAGGCAATGTGGCTGTAACGAAAGTGATGAATATGTTCGGTTCGAAAAGTATGGTCCAAAACCGACCCCCATAGTCCCATTTCGACCTCCTATTTTTTTTCTAACGTAAAATTATTGAGAGTACAAATTAATACATTTATTTCAAAATGAAAAGAATTTATAGATTAATCAAAGTATCGTTCATCGCTAGTTACTACTTTTCTCCACCTCTCGGGCAATTTTCGAATTCCATCTTGAGAAAATGTCTCGTCTTTAGAGGGGATCCCTGTTTGATCGTGCATGGATGGGTGCGTCGGAACAACCAGTAATCAGAAGGAGCAATGTCAGGAGAATACAGCCGGTGCGGCAAAATGTTCTTTTTGAGCGTTTCCAAATATTTTCTCAGGACTTTTGCGACATGAGGCTGAGCGTTGTCATGCACGAGAATAAGATTATCATATCTATGCTTGTATTCCGTTTTTATTTAAAAGATATTTGTATTCAGTCCAATTTGCGTACGAGCATTACGTGTTCGATTGAGTCGATTTATCAAATAAGCAATTTATTTTTTGTTTGGATCTCGTTGTCACCCTTTTTCTAGGGGGAGAGGAGCTTCCATTTCCCTCCTGCGAGGATTGAGGGGCACTTTGTTCGTGGCTCGTCTCGTCATCGATTGCCGCATCGGTGGTATTGTTGTTGATATCCGTCTTGAGTTCGTTGCCAGTTGCTGTAGATGCGCCTTGTTGTACATTGGTTGCAGTTGCTGGTTGGTTGGAGGGTAAGTTGTTAACTGCAGCTGGTGTACTTTGTTCTATAGGGGATACTGATGGTTTCGTTGAAGGAGATGCTTCATTGTTGTTGGTGGCTGTCACAGGTATACTGGGGTTGCTTGGGGTTGGTCGTTATCCAATTTATCACATGGTTTACCGTAGTGAACAGCTTTTTGGCAATATTGACATGTGGCCATCTAATTGTCATAGGTAACAAGTGATTTGCACGGGATTCTTGTATCCTGACCAAAAGTCACATAAGAAGGTATAGGCCTCTTCAAGCGCATGCGAAAAAAACGTACGCAATTTAGAATACCGGGGGAAAAGTTCTTACACTTTTCTATTTCGATAGAGAGAATCTCTCCGTATTGGGACATAGTTTTGCGAATATAAGGATCTATGATGCTTGAGGGAAGATCATGCACACGCACTTCTATAGCACTATCTTCCATATATACTGGAATGTTATACTTAATGTTTATTGTCTTTTGCGAATTGAATTGCATACAAATCTTTATAAAACTGGATGCAAACAACATTATTTGTCTTATTGCATTGAAGTAAATGCACACGTTTAATGTCAAGATGCATTTGCTCCTTAAGCAAACCTTCAAGTTCTCGTATCGAAGGTCGAATTTTGCACTACCTGAAGTCAATAATAATTGTATTCTTTCGTGTCGGCGGTTGATTTTGTTCGTTTGGTTCACTCATTTCGAGGTCGTTCTATTGTTCACTACACAATACTGTACTGGGATTCTTCCGTCCCGAACGTAAGCGGTTTTGTTTTATCGACTGACTTGGATGAGATGTGAAAGCGAACTGTATTCTGGCCGTTCTTCTTTTGATGCACGACTCAAACGCATCATTTGCAGCCTATACCGATCGCCCGTCAATGTATCGCATGGTTGCTTTTCTTCCAACTAAACAGAAAACTATTTCTATATTTTATATAATTTATTTTACCCCGGCTTTACCCTTTTTGGTTGTTTACCGGGGGTAACAGAAAACTAAAACTTCCCGCAAATGCTGCTTAGGTAACGAGAAGCTCCTTATAACTAGCAGAGTGAAAATTTTTAGATTCTCGAAGCAATATGAACTGAATATTAATGATAGATGTCTAACCTCTTGAAACTAGTGACATCATCTATTAATGTACTTTTTATATTCATAACAGAACCGTCTTATGAAAAAAGACCGAACTCCCAATAGAAAATTACACAAAAAATTTGGTTTTGAAAGGTTAGTGGACTGAACTAAATCCATTTTCTTTTATTTTTCATTTATATATTAGAGAGTGGAATACCTAGAAAAATTTGCTTCCGGCGGTGCCCCTCGTGAAAACTTATAGGTTTAACGAGCAAAACACACTATCGAAAACTGACAAAAAGAAAGTTACCGAAAGATGTTGCCTCTATCCCCTCATTCGCCTCTATCCTCTCTAGATTCACCACTGAGTTTAGTTTAGTAATAACCTCTATCCTGCACAGCAAAAAATAATGAAATTTACCGGTGACGTAAATCTGCATATGACTCAAATCATAAGAACGTAATTCGTAAAATGACTGAACATACACTACTTTCACAGCAGACGAGAAAAATTACATGCTTCAACACTTAAAAATATGTCAGAATGCATTAAATATGTGCAGGCCCGTGCGCAGGGGGGGGGTTTTGGGGGTTTTAACCCCCCCCATGAAGAATTTTTTTTTAATTAAGTTTCATGAACAATGGAGTACTTATTATATTAAAGTGCAAATAACTTGACAAATTCATATTTTTTATCAATTTTTTTATCAATTTATAAACTGACATAATTTGAAGTGGATGAGGCGCCTTTTCGCCTTTTGGACACCCCCCTCTCCCCTTGAAACCCCCCCTCCATGGATGATTCCTGCGCACGGGCCTGAATATGTGTTAGATCTAATATAAAAATGAGTCATTTTTGACGCTCGTATATGTCGGTCTTAGAAGACGTAAGTTTACACGATATTTTGTAGGTGTGTGCAATCTGCCGATCGACGACAACTTTTTCGAAGCCTAATGTCTTCGTTTTTTTCTCTTGTTTGTCTTCTTGTTCCGTTTTTTTTTATTAAGTTCCTCAAGCTACGGTTCGGGAGTGTAATCCAGAGTTTTTATTTAGGATTTTAACTTAAGAATTCTAGTACAAAATTCAGAATATGAATTTTAGATCTGGATTCTGAAACTTTTCTTGACTGATTTTTGAAGCGGTATTTAATCCCCGTCTCAGAAGTCTCAGAATTGAATTCCTGAATTCAGTTTAAGAGTTTTTTTTTCAGAATTCAGAGCCTGCATGCTTTAACTAAATTCGGAACAAGGATTCTGGAGATAGATTTAGGAAATGAGTTCTTTTCCGTTATCAAGATTCGTAATTCAAGTACAGAATTCATCTTTTTGATCTGGATTCCGAATCTGAATTTTGAGCCTGTACCTGATTTCGATTCTACACACCACAAAATTTGAATTTTACAGGTGACTTAATCCCTCATACGATGTAATTCATAAAGATCTAATTTGTCAAATAACGGAAAATCTCATTTGTAATGACTTAATGTTAGATGAGCTTGAATTTTACTGGTTTCGACAGTAACTTGAATTCTGCTTACCAGCCAAGCAGATGTATGCTTCTGTGGCTTGGTCGATTAACAGACGTAACATACTTGCGATCCAATGATTCTCGGTTCAAGTCGCGGCGGTGTTGCTATCAGTATTTTTTTTATATTTCAACGAAGTTCATGCATGGAGTTTTAGACACAATATTAAATGTTCTTCGACGTAAATTTGTGTTAACTGCGACACTCCATTTATGTGCATCTAATAAGTTGTAGAACCACAGGGTTTTTTTTAAGTGTGTAGTTTTGGAATCCCGTTCTAGAACACAGTCCTGACCCGGAATTCTAGTTCGGGGTAGATAAATAATGTTAAATAGGACTGAACAGTTGTGAACATTGTATAAACTCCGCAAATCGGTTCTTTATAGAACCATTAAAATATTCCCAGAGTGGATACACTTTAATTGGAACCTAGTAGTTTATAAGACCTTTCATTTGAAACGAAGTTTGAGAAAATTTGTCTAGTCTCTCTGAATTACCGACACTCCTGGAAACAGAATCCGGAACCGGTTTAGACGAACTGCGGGTATAGCGTGTCCACCTGGGTTCGACTTCCAACCCCGCACATAAAGTCAGGAATCTTTTCTGGTCCGAAGAGGCGAATGACCTCAAGGTTTAAAACCTCTATTTTCGACACAAAAAATATATTCTCAAAGGATTATGCGAAGTTTTCCTCTACTGAGTGCTTTGTTGTATTTCCTTTTACTTGCATTTGTCCCGTATTATTTAATTGCATGGTAGAATATATTTGATGACAATAAGTCGTACTTTGGTATAGCTGCACCATTACAATTCTGGAAGTGAAGCAATAAAATTTGCAAAATCAACAATTTTCTAATAGGAACGATTATCTATGTTCAGAAGCATGTAAGAAGCCTGTCAGTTTTATTCCGATTCACGTTCTCTAGCTCTGTCTGTGACACTACCCACCCGCCTTTTTTTAGTTTCTTTGCAGCATCGGTTTAAATGACGGTTCAAAATTTCAAGCACAATTTAAAACTCCCTACAGTTCAGAAATTCAGTATTATTTGAGCCTTCTGTTTGTGAAAATCGGTTTGTCATTTCAAACACTCATCGCACTGTAATTCCGGAAACGGAAATCAGTTCCGGACAAAATTAAGGAATTTTGTAAAAGACCATAAAAGTTTCCATATGAATTTAAGTTCAAGAATATCGGTTAAGCCATATCGACGAAAAGTGAGATAGATCCTTTTTGGATCCCGTCTCTCCGAATGAGGGTTTTAAATTTTAAACAACCATCACCCGTAAACACTGAAACCGTAAAACGGATCCGTATAAAATTCAGGAATTTTGCATAGGACTACATTTTAATGTAAGTTTGCGAAAATCGTTTGAACCATATCAAAAAAAAGACGAAAAGAGTTTTATTTTGATGTTTTTGGTAATTATTTCCAGTACTTCCGGAACAGAAATCCGGGGACCAGTAGAGCCGAAGTCAATTACAGTGACCTACAAATGAAAATATGAAAAGTGCATCATCCTTTCATCACTCGGTAATTTCGGAACCGGAAGTCAGATACGCACCAATTTCAGGAATTTTACAAAGAATCAAAAGATTATTCATTTGAATCTAAGTTGGTGAAAATGGATTGGGACATCTCTGAAAAAATTAAGAGAGTTTGCATTTTGCAAATTTTGATACCGATGCCAGAGTCCGGGACCGGTTTAAGCCTAACTCGGTCCGTTTGGCTAGCAGCTAACTTTCATTTTTTTGGTATTAAAAATGCCTTACTCTTCACTATACGGGGCCAGGGGTCAATTAAAAATAGCCGCGTAACCATTTGCGTCATAATTTTGACCGTTAATAACTGAGTCATTTGTTGATGGATTGACATAATTTAACAACCAATCAATTCGGAAACTTTGAACTTAAACATGTATGACAACGTCGTTTCAGTATTTCAATAGCATCCACCAATCCCAGCTGACCAAATTGACGTCATTTTCTTGTTCGGCATAGGAGGCTTTGCGTCATGCATAAAAACACCGCATCCCCGCATACGCATGGCTGCCAGATGGCTGACTAAACGCTGCCAGCTGGAAAAATATGGCTGGCAGACATTCTGGTGACCGACTGTCTCGCCGCTGCCAGATATACAACTCAAACGATACAACCGTATCCACCAGGATTTTTCCACATTGAAATCTTTGACATTTTCAGTGAAGGTGTTTTGTCAAATTGGATTTGAAAACCGTCACTGATTAAATTTTGGTAGCCGTCTGGTGGCCATGGCGCCCAAAACGCTATGCGGGTCATTATGCGTAGTTCGAAGAGGAATCTATAAATATATGCTGCAAATCATTTCTTGATTTCAGTTGATGCTTGACTGTGAATGAAACAAGTAGCTCGTCCAGTGAGGTGATGACTAGATTGTATATGCGTTCGCTCGTTGGTTTGTCGCTTTTGCTAACTCTTCACTGTACGAGGCTGGGTGTCAATTTAAAAAAAAAGGCAAAACTAACCGCGTAACATTTTTCTGTCCTAATTTTGAACACTTATAACTCAGTCATTTGTTGATGAATTTATATAATTTAACTACCAATCGATTCGAAATCATTTAACTTAAACTTATGCGGTAACGTCATTCAAGTATTTCAGTTGCATACCATTGAAAAATTGGATTGAATTGACCTATGTTTTCACCAGCCAATGACAGTCGCAGTGAATGATGTCAAACTCTCGTTCGATTTGCGCAGTATGAACTATAGCACAAAATGGAATCAATAAAGATATGCCATAATACATTTCTGCTTTAGTTTACCCATGGCTTATCGTGATTCTCCGGTAACTAGCAGGCCAACATAGAACTATCGGCGATAGATTTTTCGAACCTAATTTGAAGCGCTTGTATCTCGGTGATTTTTTGATGGATTTTTCTCATTTAACTTGATTTGAAAAAGTTTAAAAATTTTTTAATTTGGCAACGGGTAGTGTGCATGCAGAAATCTCCATTTAAATACGAACTACGCGGTGGCGCGCGTTGAACTAAACAATAATCGTGTAACCTAATTGCATAGTTAGAAATTAATTTACAATCTTATAGAAGAGATCCAGACTAAGGATCTTATAGAAGGGATCCAGAATAAGTGTAACAAAAACAATGCAATGAAAATGCAGTATCGATTTGGACAAGCTGTTGTCCCACCAGAAAACGCTTCAAAAGATTCGGAGCTTAGAACAAATAATACACAGACTCACATATATAAAATTAGTTTCAGTTAAATTATCATTTACATCAAAACAACAAGTGTCTTATCATAAAATATATAAACTCTTCTCTAATCGCTGTTTATAAAATGAATAAGTTTTTACCACGTTTTCCACAATATTTACTTCTCGTTCATTCTTTTCGGCAATATCATCATCACCGCCCACGGAAGACCGCTCCAGTCGAAAACCAGCATGCGGGCCACCCGCCGGGCCTTCGTAGCCTGAGGGAGTTTCCCGCGGACCCACACGGACCAACGCCATCTGGAAGACTCATGCAACACTCAATTCATCGACCACTGCCGATCGTCTGCTGAAAGCTGGATTTACGAGAACCCGATATGACATAGTCTAATGATACTATTCTAGTTTTAAGTTAGTCGTTAATTAAGATTAGAAAATACCCTTGGCATCTTAGAGCTTAAGCAGTGTGCCTAAAATTATATTACATTATTGAATAAAAAAAATGAATAAGTTTGTACCTTCTCTGTCTTGAAAATTATTCTGATATAAAATCGTTTCTTTTGTCCAGACTTATATCTTGAGGTTGTTCGTATCCAAAATTGGTCTTTTAAGTAACTTTGAAATCATCATAATTGACTTTCATTTAAAGGATATTTTCAAAAATTTTGAAATGAAAAAAAAAGAGTAAGTTTGTAATTTGTCGCTGTTTAGTGCATCCACCATCATCTTTATTTTTGTATTTATTATTAGAATTATTTCATTTTTAATGTAATCGTGCTCGGTCGTCTCTTGCATACAACCCTTTAATTTTTTTTGCATCGCAGTTCTATGAGTCGGTTTGACACTTTGAATACTCATCACCCGGGAATACCGGAACCGGATCAAACAACTTACATTGGATAACAATTGGGATATCTTTGAGAAACATGAGCGAGTTCCATTTTTAAAGATCCTAGCCACTATTTTTGATACTTCCGGTACCGGAATCTTAGGACCGGTATACCCGTTGTGAGTTTGTGTGGTCAACAACTTGCAAGACCAGCGAACTAGAGTAATTTTACTAACTATTTTTGTGAAACTAGCTCATATTGACATCCTCTTTGATATAAGCAAACTATTCAATTTGCAGTTTTTTCTCTCTTCACTATATGGAATTAAAATGAAAATATGTGGAGCTAAGTTTGTGACTATCGAATCAGCCATATCGGAGAAATGGGGATGCGTTTTTTTGTTATATACGCACCCAGAAATTTACTAATCTCGACGAACTGAGTCGAATGGTGCATGACATTTGCCATTCTGAAGCACTGTTTACGCGTTTTTATTACAGGTCCAAAGTGAATTTGGCGACTGTCAAAATAGAAAATGATTAGAAAACATAATTTATAATGCGGAACAAAAATGGCGAGCTGCCGTAATTTTTCAAAAGCTATAACCTATTCATTTTCTGGTAGCACGCGAGCTGAGAAACATCTTGGGGTTGGGATGAGACCACGCACCGGTAGGATGGGACCCCAACAGTATTATTTTTGGCAAGTTCTGCATTCCGATTCGTTTCTATAATTCCTAGACACGTTGATTCAAGCGTTGATCAAATCCCTATTTTCAGTTCACCGGGCTCAAGATTTGCGTTTTAAATTTGCCCGTGTTTGATCAGTATCGATTCAGTATCGGAAATGTTCCACTCCGCTTTGTTGCAGCTTACTTTGCCCATCATAAAGCGGGCTGAACGGGAATACTGGATTCTACCCTCGCTTGGGGAAGTTAATGGAAAATACTCAATTAATTGTCCTCAAGAATATTACAAAAGCGGCTCTGCTCTAGAAAACGAATCGGAGCGAAATGTTTACTTAACGCTGGTTCTATTTGTGTTATTGAATTAATATGTGTAATCCTGGTCGAGGGTACAATTTGCTATTATTTTTTCATTTGTTCTGTTTCGACTGAAGAGCCGTTTAAAATATAGATGACAAATTTTCGGTCATGGAAGGTAAATAATAGAATAGGTAATAATAATTGCTTAATCTCTTTTTGCACAAAACCGTGAAGAAGTGGAACAGGCAATCTACTGCACACCGCCGGGGACGTTTTGGCATGTCTTAGATATTATTCCTTTTGCCCTTCATGCTTCGCCAGTAGCAGGGCTAGAGAATTTATATTGCCCTAGAGGTATTCTGTGTTCTGCGGAATGACAAAGAACGACACTTTTCCAGACGTGAGGGCAATCGATGAGCGGGAGAAGAGGCAGTAAACAAACAGCGGGTTACCGGTAGGCATGATGGAATGCAGTTCGTATTGATCATGCAAGGACAATGGTAAGGAGGAAAAGATAACGAAAAAAAAAAAACTCGAAAAGAGCTTAAGGTTTTGTCGTGTTGGATAAAGGAGGTTTTCATTTCATAAATATTATGAGTAGACAATATTTTCGTTAATTAAAACTGCACCGGCACAAAATGTGTTCTGGTCCCTTATGCAGATTAACCTAATTTGTTTCATAAATATCGGTAGAGCGCGATCGCAATCGACATCCTTTGATCGGATTTGTCCCGGACCGGGGATTATCCTTTGCAGCATGCGTGTAATGAGTTTTAATACTTTGCATCCTGAAAATCTGTCACTATGATGACAACACTGTTAAGTACACTCGTGTCGTGTTGGTGTCTATCATAAGGCTTGTTATCAAAATGATTTCCAACTAAAAATATTTAGCACCCTAAGCGAAGAAGAGCTGCTTCCATTCTGTCATATTTTGATCCACTTGCAATCACAGCGGAAAAATACTTGAGGATAAGCAGCGAATAATAAAAAAAGTTACAACAATACCGGTTGCGACAAGCACCACTCTGAACAATGTCGATAATGGGAACAATGAACATTCTTGTGCGAAATTATCCTCACTATTCATCGCCCGCGCTATTTTATTTTATATCGTTTTAACACATAAAAGGTTTCCCTCCGCAGGGATATGCCATTCCCCGGGTCGCACAATAAACGTATTTTACAATAAGTTGATAAGTTTATTATGTTGTGTTGTTGTCTGCCGTATAACAACCGACAGCGAAAACGAGCGACCCATCTTCACTAGGACAGTGCTCTGAGCCTGGTTCTTGTTGCTTGCAATCCACGGTAAATCCACCCTTCCTATTCGCGTCCGATTTCGGTTTGCCACCCTCTCCTTGGTTGTCGTCCTGCGCGCACTTGGAAATTAAATTGTTCCCTCTCCGTTGTAAGTAGGAAGCCCCGGCCAGGCGAGAGTTGAACATATTTTCCAGTTATAAACTAATACCGAAAAGCATATTTTATTACCAGGGACATCATCATCATCAGCTGCAGGCACCAGTAGTCGCTTGTTACGTGTATAGGGGAAAAGTTTGGGGGTGACAGTAAGTGAGAAAAGCCAAAAATACTTCCTGACACCCCACTGTTTTAGAGTTCGGACTCGTTTTAAAATACATTCAGTAACGATATTTAAACTTAATAACAATTGAAACCAGCACCAGTGGTGCTTCTTTAACCACCTTTGGGATCGTTTCATATTCGGGAAAGTAAAGGACAGTTTAAGGATATTCTTAGGATACGTAAATTATTCGTTTATTTTACATATGGACCTGATGCTTACTACAGTGGTTCAGTAATAAGCATGACCATTGGCAGGGATGTTGCTCGGTTCAACTCAATCTATTTTAATTTTAATTCATTCTAAGATCTGGTCGGGTAAATCTGGGAAGAAGCAATTCCAAATTCCTTAAGAACAGGCTTTGTGTCTCACTCTGTACCAATTATTTGACAAGCGTTTAGAAATAATTCTTACTACAATCATGAATAACAAGCGATGCTTTTCGGGACGCTAGTCTTACAAACCAGTTATCGGATGTTTGAGCTCCAACCTAGGAGAATTCTCAGTGTCAATAGGATCATTGTAGAAGCAATGGATGCACAATGGAATGACTTCATACAAATGCTGGCCAGGCGAATTTTCTCTTAAATTAATTTAAAAAAATTGCATTATGGATAAAAATTAGTATTTTTTATGTTATTTGAGATTTTGTTCAATTTTTTAATGTTTGTGAATTTATTTTATCTGCATATATGGACACTAATATATTTTGTTATACACATTAAACTCAACTGAATATTTTGCTCTCATTTCCTTAGTTCGACACCGTTTAGATCGACCACTACATTCATGAAATGATTTTCTAGGGTTTTCTAGTACTGTTAGAATGCCTCAGATGGTGGTAATGTATATTCTTCTAACCAATTCGAAGTCCACTTCTCGAATCGGTTACCCTTCCGTTGAGATCCTATTAAATGCACTACAAACATTTTTAAACTCTTTATTTATATTCGAAGGAAACCAACTTTCTGTTTCTGGAGTGATAATAGTGATAGTATTATAATGAAATGTTTCATCCAGCTCATTTTAGATTTCAACGCGACAGAAAACGCAAACAAATTTACGACACAATACAGACTGGTATAGTACAGACTAACATTTTTAATAGTGAGCATTGGAGGGTCCATCACAACTTTTTTGTATTACGGATATCAATTTACTTATCCCCAACTGCATATTCAGAGTTATTAATTGTTCCATGCCCTTGTACACGTTTCAATATAAGCAATCGATCTGGAACGTATTTATAAAATGAATGCATGCACTGATTCTTGCAATACCATTTCGCTGCCACAGTTTTTACGCCTGGAAGAAAAATGAACCTGCGGTATTAAAATAAGTGTTGATCAGCCTTCTTAAACAGTGAAAAAGTATTTTACTTAGCTCTGCTTGTCAACAAACACGAATAAAATGAGAACTGATAACGATCTAACCAATCGTTAGGTGTGTTTCAAATAAAATTATTTTATTACTCCGAAACTACGGTAAAAGTTTTAAGGTAGGATAAATATAACGTTATCACAGAAAAAAAATCAATAAATATATGTTCGAATAAGAAAACATATATGATTTCCGGCTGCTAAACAAGCGCAGGTTGTTCAATTTTTGATAGTTAGTATTTGGTGATTCAAATTTGAAGGTAATAATGTTGTCAGGGTAAGAACTCATTATTTTATAATCCAAATTTGAGCATCTTGCGCAAGTTTGCGCTAAATCAACCTATGCTCATTCGAAACTATATACTTTAACCTAGCCGTGGCGTATCCTGGCTTCATAGCATTAAAGCTTCATTTCTTTGGGAAAATCACATTTTTACCTCCTTTTTAGTCAAACTGAATTTTTTTCCTACTTTGAAAATATTTTACATATTTCCATGAAGTAGACATGTGCTACACTGTATTCCAAATAACTTTATCTCGGGTGCCATCGAAATTTAAGTTACTGTTGTGGCTCCAAAGAGACGAGTATCGTTTCCGCTTTTATTCGAAAATAAGAGGCAAAAAAGTGTGAAATGATCAACTTTGAAAAATCATTTAAAATTCAAATTTAGTCGTATTAAGTTCAAATTTCAAATTAATACAAGTAAGTACTATAGAATGATACTAAAAATAAAAAGGGAGTGCTCAAACAAACTTCCTATTTTACCATCTGGCCAGTGAATGACCATTGTGTTATGTCGACTTAGAAGTCTGTTGAAACGGAATGGTCGGTTTATGTTGGACTGCTAGTGGCATAATAGTTCCAAATGAACTGCTATGCACTGACGAGTTGAAAACAAAACGTAATTAAAAATGCAAATAGTTATGTACCCTAAGTACAAAAAAGCTAACCCCTTAAAGACTACAAATAGCCTTCCAAATCATTTCATTTTTAGGAGCACTTCGAAGCAATAGGTTATCTTAAGCGCATACGCAATAATTGAACCAAAAACTTCTCAACCACTACAACTACAACTACAACTACAACTACAACTACAACTACAACTACAACTACAACTACAACTACAACTACAACTACAACTACAATCACTACCACAAATGGCAACTATTAAAAAAATAATTAACTATTACCAAATGTTCAAAAAATAAATGTTCAAAATTAAAGTTATCTAAAATTTTCGATAGGTAATGAAGACAAAATTTTCGATGCTACATTCATTTTCGTAGTTCAGACCAGAATCCAGGCTCTGAGTCGAATTAGAAAGTTCAGTTCAAAAATTTGTTTTCAGAATCCAAGACAAGATATTTTTTTCGTTTCCAGAATCCAGATCTGAAATTCAATTCATCGTCCAGATTAAAGGGCCAGTTTCAGACCTCTGGAACTGAAACCGAGTTTCAAAACTTGATTCTAAGCTTGAACTTTCTAACCTAAATCTGAAACTGAGATCAGGATCTTGATTCTAGGCCTGGATTCGGGAACTTTATATCGGAAATAAATTCTAGACTTGGATTTGAATTTTGGGACAGAACTCTAGAACTGAAATTGAGGTTCAGACCATAATGTAGTTCCGAAATTCCTGTCCGAAATTCAGATGTTGAACTCAGGTTTAGAATTCAGGTTCTGAATTCTGAAAATAAGTTCTGAACCTCAAGGTGTGGAACTTCAGACCGAAATTCAGGACCAGAATTCCGATCCAAAACTCAGTTGTTGTTCCTGGATTAGGCTTTTAAATGTATTTCAGTATCCAATGTCAAAATTCAGTTTTAGAATTTGATTTCAAAATTCAGTTTCAAAATTTGCTGAATTCAGGAACTAGATTCGGAAGATTGTTGAACTGCACAGATTCTAGAACTGAGTTTCGGAGCTGAATTCTGGATCCGAATTTGAAAATACACCAGAACCGGAATCCTGTAATTAAGATTCTGCTGCAGAGTAGAATCCAGGTCCAGAGTTCAGTATTAGGATTCAGATTCAGTATTCAGAATCCTTGTCTCGAATTCAGTTCCAGAACACAGGTTTAGTGATCAGCTCCACAATATAGATGCAGAATTCTGTTTCAGAAATCAGTTCTCGAGTTCATGTTTAGAATCCAGTCCCAGAATCTAGCATCAAAATTGAGTTTCAGAATTCAGTTTCAGAATTCTAGGTTCGAATTCAGATTCCTTAATATAAGAAGTGTATCGAAAATAAGCTATCCACAAATTTTTCTTTCAAATTATGATAAAAAACGATTTTTTATTCAAACTAAAAATTGATCCGTTATTGTACGAGGTTAAACTTGAGTATAATGTAAACCGACTGAAATTTAAGTTATTCCTTCAAGAATTTTTGAACTTTTGATCGAACGCTCTTCATCAAGTTCCGGACAAGTGTTGCATCGCATTTTTTGGACGCTTGAGACCAAATTTTTTTGAACTCCTGCATGTTCCCAGCTGCCTTATCAGTCTTCTTGAAGACTCTCTTCACGATTGCCTAGTAACGTTCGATGGGTCGAAGCTGAGGGCAATTTGGTAGATTGATATTTTTTTCAACGAAGTTTATACCCTTTTCCGCAACCCAATTGAGAGTGGTTTTGGCATAGTGAGCCGACGCTAAATCCTGCCAAAACAGTGGAGGTGTACTATGCTTCTTATATAAAGGTAGCAATCTCTCCTGGAGACACTTTGATCGATAGATTTCTGCATTTATAGTTCTGGTTGTGTAAAAAATGGTTGACTTCAAACCACAGGTACATATTGCTTGCCATACCAGTATCTTTCGACCGAGTTTCTCTACTTGAATCGACCTGTCCGCATCGCTCATATCCTCCCCAACAACGACAGTTAAGCATTGTGGACCTGAAAGGATTTTTGAGTCCTCCTTTACATAAGTCCCATCGTCCATCAAAACGCATGCATCCGGACACTGCAAAAGACGCGAATACAATTTCCGGGCCCTTGTTGCTGCTCTCTTCTTCTGTTCTACACTTTGTTTCGAGATTTTCTGCTTCTTGTAGGTCTTCAGGTGATTTCGCCTCTTGATATGCTGGATCATTCCGACACTCGTTCCTGCTTTTTTGGCCAAATCACGTATTGACATTGATTTTTTCTTCAAAACTAGAGATACCACTTTCTGGACTAGTTACGGGTTGGAAGTTTTTCGGGTTTTCTGCCTTTTCCTGGTAGCTCATCCAACGAATAGTGTTCATCAAACTTATTAATGATGGTTTTACCACTGACATGATGAATTCCAAACCGCTTTGCCAATTTTCGCATAGTAATACCCTTCTCACTTAGACATGTGTCCAGAACCTTAATTTTCACTTCCTTTTCAATACGCGACATTTTGAAAACGCGGAATTTCAACCGCACAAACAAGTAAACATACGAAAGCTAACAGCATGCTGTGATCTGAACATAAAAAAAACATCACAAATACATGTGTACAACACGAATGTATGTGGATAGCTTATTTTCGATACTCTCCTTATTCCGGTTATGTCTCAGACATTACCCATCCGCCTTGTTTAGTTTGATGATATATATGGAAATTTAGCGAAATTAAAACAAATACGGGTACTTGGTGACTTTGGTTTATCACATTGCGTTGCAGAAATGATTCGCATTTTCCACAATTGCCTGAATACTAACTATTTTTCAGGATTGCGTTGTTCATGTAAGATTCATGATCGCCATTCACTGTCCCAACAAATGAGATGAGATAATTCTTCGGATAACTATCAGCAAATGAAATATTTTTTAGATACTCGAATAAATGTTGCATTTTTAAATATTTTTGTGCTTACCTCACTTTACTAAAAGGCAAACAATTGTCAAAATCCTTGAACGCGATTTGGGATTGATCATTCAATTAAGGTGAATCGGTAGACGACTCATCACACCCTTCGATAAAAAATATTACAAATACCTTTTCTGGTTACTACAAGTCAAGAATACATATGGAATATTACTAAATAATAAAAAAATAATTTATAGCGAACATGTTGTACAGAGTTCCACTCACTGACTCTCCACCAGCAGGGGTGTCAGTAATGTTTGTGTTGCGGCCGCACAAGACCCGTGTGGCGCGCCGATACACCCTCAAATTAGTCCGCGGTGGGAACACATTACTCGCAGCAGGAGTGGCAGTCGAGAAAAGATTAGGAGTAAGTGATTTTTTCCTTCACGGATGAAAGATGGTTCATTTATATGGTGAACCCTTGGTTTCCCCCGCTGCGTCGATGAGTGCTTTCGGGATTATATTTTATTAATTATGTTATTATGTACTTCAGCGTAGGGAGAAAGTTTATGGAATTCGGTACGATTTTGTTGGGGTTTGTCAGACGAGAACTCCGCACACTGATATCTGGTTGAATTATGTTAGTAAGTATCAATAATCTACATCTTTAATTTACACTGGTTCAAAATTCATTTACCTAATTATAACGGAACAAATAAATGTCGACTGGAACCTGCTTCTGGCTCCGTCGCGCCTATGTCTGTCGGCAAACCGAAGTGCTCAAATGGGAATCATGGACCCGAACAGCGGTGTGTGGAATATGTTTGATAATAACCATTGATTAAGGCTAATCTCCCACTGCGAAGCAAGCTACTGTAACCGAGCTGTCCACTTCTCGATCGCTCAGAATAGTTTCCGAAGATGCTGGCACGATGAACCGAACAGAAAAAGGAAGAACTGGAAAATCGATCGTTAGCTGTTTTTTTATTCTGTTTGGCTGAACCCAACCACGTTGGCGCGAGAATCGACCAATATTAAAAAATTGTTTATGATTTGTACCTGACTACCCATCCTGTTCTTTGTTTGGGTTTGCTTTTAGTCACAATCAGTAGCAGGTTGGCATAATGTTCATAACTCGCAAATATGCACGAGACGTCGCCAGTTGAGATCTGCGGCGGTCCTTTTTGTGAGCGTTTTCTGTGCTGTATCCAATGGCGATCCCACAGCTGGAATTCCCAACATCCTCTTGGGGGCAATGGGCAGTAGTATAGTGTATGAGTATGTGAGTGAAAATCAATTACTTTCGTCATGTAGAATATTATCGGGGAAATAGTTCAAATTATTGCTGCTCTCTATGAAACATGCTTCAGCACAAATGTTGGAGCTAGTTAGTACCGTAAAATGCCAACAGTTGGAATTTAGACCGAACAAGCTGCAATTTATTGCTTGGCTATCATTTCAAACGTACACATTTTTTACTCCTGCGTATGAATGACCATCAACTCCGGGTGGCGGCGTCAGTTGATGGTTTGTCGTTGACGACGATGACATAAAAGTCATGCTGCAGAGCGAAAAATATCGCGAAAAAATGATTATGCATTTTGATTGCTTGCACACATCGAGAGTGAGCAGCAAGACAGCAAACGAAGATTCGAAAAGTCGATCATCATTGCGGCTGAGGAAATTCTACTCTGCCAGCAGGCAATCATTCCGTGATGTCATATTTTATTCACTATGGCCATCGGTCATGGTGAAGTGGATCGCTTTTGAGTTCTTCGGTGCACCGATTTCCAGGAATACACAAATACAAAAAAAGCTTTTACTGATGATTATGACATATAGGGCGACTGAATTGATTCTAAATCAAAAATCCGCTTGAACATCAACCACCAGAACGGTATGTCCACCAGAACGAATAAGATCAGCTTTTTTTCACCTGTGTAGTACGATCAGTTATTAGGAACCAAATCCTCTTGTGGTTGACGCCAGTCCGGAAGAATTTGAGATTGGGCCCTTCTGAAATTCTCGATCGTCGGCCGGTATATGAATTCCGCGGATTTTTCGTGGAACGGTTGTCCGCTGGTAGTCAATCAAGCACCTGATGGAGATGGGGGCATGCACCACTGGGAATTACAAACTACGTCTGCCGACCAATGAACCGGGATTGCGCAGTTTGTCTTCCGCAACCACTTTTGATGGGATAATCATTCAATAAATGCCGAATGATGCGTTCTGCTATGCTTTTGCGGCACTGGAATGAAAAATTAATTGGAAATGATTTATGAGGAATCTCGTTTATTTATGAGAGGAGAATTCGTTTATCGCAATGGATTCCTGGGAAAATGTCTGCTTGTGAAAATGATAAATATTGTCATACAAGCTTTAAAATGCTGAATACCATTCGCCAAGTTCATACGTGTACACTCTTTGAACAAGTACCGATCTGTTCGGCTGGTCACGTTGCAATGAATGCGATTTAGTTGAAGCAAAAAACAGTTTTAATGAAAACCGCGAAAATGTTACCGCAGAGACGGGACTCGAACCCGTAGCTAACTCCTAACCGGGGAAATTGTTTTACCAATTAAACTACCCTGCATATGAAAACACATGAAGAGAAAGTTCAATTGATTGGACGAAAATAAGCATGCTTCGCTCTACTTAGCCACCACAGTATTCACTTACAGTCCCATATCGCCGGAAGGAGTTAGCTTCCGGCTCGAGTCCCTTCTCTGCGGGTAACATTTTCGCTTTTTTCATTACATCACTGATAATATTAAAACTAGCTCAAGACGGTTCTACGTCTTAACAAAGACTAAAACAAATCGTTGAGTATTAATGAACAAATTAAAACTCACTGGTAATCATAACTCCTATCGACGATACGGTAAAAACTATTGTCTTATGGCAATTTAGTAGTACAATTCGTACAAGACTATTGCTTACCTTTTAGCGGTGAATAGAAGTGAAATATTTGTTAGGCTTACGTATCTGAATCAGAACAAATTAGATTCAGTGGCACGTTCTTTTATTTACATGAAGATTTGTGCCAAAATGTTTTGGTTGAATAAGCCACGTAGTGATAAATTGGGTGTTGGAATCATTTCGTATCGTTTTATGAAAGATGGTGTTAGCTAACCTTTCGTAGTCACTCATACAAAAGTAAATTGTCTCCTGGAAGCTACTGATATGGTGCTTCCTCTCCAGTATATTTCGATATTATGTTCGTACCATTGGCTACGCAGTATCAAACTTGTCGATGATTGTGCCCAAAAAATGCGGGGATTGTTGCTTCATAACTTTAGCAGGAAGAAAAGTGCCAAGGAAAGACATCAAGTTTTAGTGGAAGTATGCGGTGAATATGCTCTCGCTGATTGAACATGCATCTTGAAAGCTAGACTTCGTGACCCGAAAATTTTCAACATTGTGCGGCTGTATCTAGCATACATGAAGGACTAATTTTCCATCGTCTGCATTGAAGGACAAACACCAATAAGTCTAAAAATGCTGCTCGCGTCTGAAGGACTTCCTACATCACCTGAACTTCTCCAGCGTATCTTCATTGAAGTGCATCATGAATATGGACTTAAACCGGACGAAGCCGTAGCAGATCTCGACGCCTACCGAAATTATTTGTCCAGTGAGCGGACTCGTCACTTACAACAAGTACGCGACAGTACTAGTAAATTTTATCAGCCGATTTTTTCGGAACAAATGACACCCTTTGACGAAGGAATAGACACAGAAATTAGTAATGTAAGTATTCCAGAATTCTCAAAAACTTCTTCGCTTCATATACAAAATGTGACTGAAATTTTGGTCTATTGCCAAAATTTCAACCGCATGAAAAGCCCGGCCAAAATGAACCGCATGAAACGGCATGAAAGGCCCGGCCAAAAGAAATTCATTAAAATTTAATAACCTCCTCTTTAGACGTAATCCTTGGAACTGAAAGCACTGAAAGGTGGAGTCCTCATAGCCATTAGCTGTTGCTTTACTTCTGAAGAAATTATTACTCCTAAATATAAAGAATTTTAGCATGTATGGGCCAAAGTCTCAATATTGGGAGAGGAACCACCCGAAAATGCGAACAAATTCTCTTTTGAATTATTCTTTCAATCTTTAGACACAATTAGTTCGAATATGGAACCTGAAATAAAGCTTCATATTTTTGGCGACTTCAATCAACGTAATGCGGACTTCATTTCTGACATTGAAAATGAATCAATCTTACTTCCAGTCGTAGGAGAAAACGAAACATCGCACTACTTTTTCGACAAAAATTCTAATTTTGGCCTACATCAAGTAAACTCCGTAAAAAATCAACAAAACGCTTATTTAGACCTTCTTTTCACAAATTGCACAGAAGACTTTTGTGTGAATGCATCGAACCTACCATTATGAAAAAATGAAGCATTTCACACCGCAATTGAATATTCATTATTTACACACAATGCATCCCTTCCCTACGACTTGGAATATGAGGAAGTGCCGGAATACAATAAAATTGACTTTGAAGAAGTCAAGTGTAGACTAAGTATAGTAAATTGGCGGAACATACTGAGTACAGAAGGAAATGTCGACGTCGAAGTAAACAAATTCTATCACATTATAAACGAAATATTAGCCGAAACTTTGCCCATGAAAAGAAGAAGATAAATCATAACAGTAAATTACTTGTATGGTTCAATTCACAACTAAAGCATTTGAAAAATAGAAAACAAAAAGCACACAAAACTTACAAACAAGAAAAAAGTGACGCTCATCTTCAAAATTACTTAAACCTATGCAATCAACTCAAAATAGCCATTAACACAGCACATGAAGAATAAAACCGCAAAATTGAAAACGAAATAAAGACTTGTCCTAAGAACTTTTTTAACTACACAAAAGCTAAAATAAATAGCAACAATTTTCCATCTCAAATGAATATCGACGAACATGTAGGGCAAAATAGTACAGAAATCTGCAATCAATTTGCAATTTTTTTTTGAAGAAAAAAATCTTATTCAGAAACTGACCGAGACCGTGAATACTTCTCTTTCATACCTGCATTTTCTAACTCCATCTCTGTAAACTATCTATCAGAACATGACATCTCGACAGCACTGAAAAACTTAGACGCCTCAAAAAGGCCTATTCTTAAAAAATCTTGCTGAAGAACTTACACTACCACTACAACTACTTTTTAACTTATCACTTAATAAATGTACTTTTCCTAAAACATGGAAATCTTCCTTTCTTGTACCAATATTTAAATCTGGTGCAAAATCTAACATTCGGAACTACCGTGGAATAGCCATTATCTCATGCATTCCAAAATTATTTGAAAAAATTGTAAACGAAAAACTTTTTAATCAACTTAAAAATGTAATAACAAACAAACAACATGGCTTTTTTAAAGGCCGCTCTACAAATCTCTTAGAATTCATTACATTCACTCTGAATGCAATGGACGCTGGCAACTACGTAGAAACTCTTTACACTGACTTTAGCAAAGCTTTCGACCGTATTGACATACCATTACTTCTACACAAACTACAAAAATATGGCATAGAACATAGCCTTCTGGAATGGCTCAAATCATACTTAACGAATCGTGTACAGGTAGTCCGTTTCCAAAACATACTGTCTGAACCAATTAATGTAACTTCTGGCGTACCTCAGGGTTCTCACTTAGGGCCTCTCCTTTTCATTTTACATATAAACGACATTTCCTTCATATTCAAAAATCTGAAAGTGCTTATATATGCAGACGACATGAAACTCTTCATGGAAATTAAAAATATCAACGACGCTGTAATATTCCAGAACGAAATCAATCTATTCCACATTTGGTGCTGCAAAAGTCTACTCCAACTCAATGTAAAAAAATGTAACTCAATAACTTTCAGCAGGAAAAATGAAACTATATCTATAAACATACATCTAGGAAATCAACTTGTAGAAAAATGTAAAATTGTAAGAGATTTAGGCGTAATCTTAGACTCCAAGCTCACTTTTGTGGAACACTACAATACCATAATCAATAAAGCTAACAGCATGCTGGGCGTTATTAAACGCTTCAGTCATAACTTTCAGGACCCATACACAATTAAATTATTATACACTACATATGTCAGACCTATTTTGGAATATTGCAGCCTAGTATGGAATCCATACAATATTATTCACGAAGAACGCATCGAATCTATTCAAAAACAATTTCTTTTATATGCACTTCGTAAATTAAACTGGACAGCATTTCCTCTACCATCATATGAAGCACGCTGCATGCTCATCAATATACAAACACTTAAAGAACGCCGCGACTTTGCAATGCTTTATTTTATCAGCGACATTATTTCTCAACGCATTCAATCAGCTCCATTATTATCGCAATTAAATTTTTATATACCTAGCCGTCAATTACGTTCCAGGAAATTATTTTTAGAAAGAAACACTAGATCAAATTATGCAAAATATAGCCCAATCAATCGAATAATGCGCCACTACAATCAATATTGCGAGCATCTTGACCTTGGTATGTCCAAAAATGAAATGAAATTCCAGCTTTGTCGTAGAAATAATGCGTAGTATCTAAGTAAACATTGTAAACCATTTATATGTAGTCTACATTTTCTTGACGAAATAAAGGCAAAATTCGAGAATTGCTTCGAAGCCGTGACGAATAAATTTATCCGTATTTTTTCTTAAAAGTATGAAGAAAAAGCTACATTTGTATGAAAAAAGATCTTGAATTCAATAATAAATAACTGAAATACAGACAATTGTCTTTGTTCCAACTCTATCTGAATCAAGCTTTATTTCATTGCTGAAGCCACTAATAATGTAACTTGTTTTCCATCTGACGGTTCTTTAACCGCAGGCTTCTCAAATGCTCTTCCAATCCTGGTTATGAGGGTATTCCATCAATTGCGTTAAAAAATGGGTTGTCAGCATCGCAACTCCATTGTCTAACGTTTTTATTAGTTCTCTGTCATTAGGCTAATTCCAGACATCTGGAAAACTTCTATTTTATTCTCCGTACACAAAAAAGATGATAAACATATTAGCTCCAACTATCGTCGTATTACGTTATTAAAGGGGAAGTAAGAGATCATTTGAATAAAAAATACACTTTTTTATATTTTTTTATGGAGAAACAGCTTAAGCAAATTTATTCAAACTTTTTTTACATTATAAAGCATCATTAAAAGAATGTTTAGTTAAATTTGCGTATGTTAATATTGGAAAATAAGGCGGTAACAGAGCATTCCCAAAAAACCTCTTTTGAATATAACTTAAATTAACTTAAAGTACGAGTTATTTCTCACCCCTCCCCCTTATTTTGATTTTTTAACAGTTCGTAGCATATTTGAGCAAATAACGCGACCTTACGCTAAATTTTGAGATGAAAAACTAACATAATATGAAAATGTAAAAATTTCAAAAACGTAGGGCCTTTTTGTATTAAGAAAGTATGTTCCAAGTTTGAAGAGAATCGGTTCAGTAGATTTTGCACGATCGTGACGGACTTCGAAAAATAGGTTTTCAGAAAAACGCGTTAAAAAGAAAATATATAAAAAAAAACAAACTGTTTATCCGTTCCCCCTTCTAAAGTGTGCATTTTAAGTTGTTTGAGCTGATTGTCATAAATTTCATGCTGGACGATCACAAATCTCGTCTGTTACACATCGCACACCATTTCTGAGATGAAGAAGGGACATCAAACTTACTGTATCTATATCAATTTCTCCGCTGCTTTTCACAAGATCATGATGTCGTTTTAGCAAAAAAAAACCGCACTGGATTCCTTAATAGATTTTTCGACTGGATAAAGTCCCATCTCGTTGACCGCAAACTGTTGGTGAAAATGGGTGACACTATTCCTAATTCGCTTACCATCGCCTCTGGTGTTCCACAGAGTGGTCACCTTGGACCTTTCCTGGTCCTGCCTTACATCAACCATCAACGACATCAATCTCTCCCTGAAGTGCTTGAAGCGCTCGTGCGCAGATGACTTCAAACTGTTTTTAAAAATTGATAGCCAAAGCGATGATAAATTTCTTCTACAACATATAGTCGTTTGTTACAAAGTCCTCTGATAATTTGTAGTATAGATTTAAATGTTATTTGTACTGTCACGTTTCTAAATGTTAATAAAAGGGTTTATTGTTAGTAGGGTTAGTCAAATAAAAAAAATGTTCAAAAATTGTTAGATTATATGTTATTTGTACAACTAGGATTAGTAGGGTTAAATAAATAAAAACACACAATTGTCAAAACACTAAAACAACACAGTGGGTACGAATGAACACCGATGCGTATAACAGAAAATGCAAGGGGGCGGAAAGCTGTTCTACGGCTGATGAAGTACGATTGCGCGGCACACTAATTGTTCGCGCCTGGAAGGAGGTGAAAACAACCGCCAAATTTCAGTGACTAGGAAGGAGAAGAGCAACCGTACCCAGAACAACGAGATACACAATAGAATAGTTACAAACATCGTGATATTTTCGAAAATTGTTATCAAGTCAACAGGGTGGTACTAAATGCTTCAAAGTGTTCTATAATAACGTTCAGTCGCAAAAGGAAACCAATAGTTTTTAACTATTCGATTCTTGGGACCGAGTTATATAGAGTGAGCTGAATTAAAGATCTAGGAGTCATACTTGATAGCAAAATAACCTTTTGCAATTACACATATCATACATAGTTTCTAACGAATCCAAACAACTCGGATTTATCTTCCGAATTACGAAATCATTCAGTAACATACACTACTTGGAAGCATTTTATATCACCCTGGTTCGCTCTATTCTTGAGTTTTCTGCAGTTGTAGGGTCACCTTATTACAATGACGGGGTACAACGCAGCATAAATTCGTCGGTTCGGCCCTACGTTAGCTGCCTTGAACAGACTAGCCACAGATACGAACTTAGATGTAATCTAAATGGACTTGAGTTGCTTCGACTGCTCCAGTCGTCTCGGATAACTCAATTTTAATATTAGATGCAGAACTCTCCAGAACAACCCATTTCTCGTCCCCCAGTTAACTAGAACGAATTATACAAAGAACGAACCGGTATCAAGTATAATCCTTATATTTAATTGTTGTTATACTGTATTTGATTTAAATATTTTTATTACTACTCGCAGGCGCTTTTTAATTGTGTTTTTTTTAACTCAACCTAAGAATGAAGTCATTCATAATAATAACATTTAATTTTGTAAGTGTTAAGTATATTAAGATAGTTTGTAGGTGTACCTTGTATTTAATTATAATTAATGTATGCATCATTTAGATGTGATTAATCTGTTGGTAAAAAAGATGAGGAGGTTTTATGCCTGCTGAAGAGATAGACTCAATAAGTATCAATTCCAGTGGGCTTTTCCCTGTTCCATAAAATAAATAAATAAACAAATTAAAGAAATAGATTTTTGTTTTCAACGCGGTGTCCGCACTCACCAAAAAGATGATAAGAAGTAGTAGATGACGACGAACAATACTTTGAGATACGTAAAGATATTCTCATAATAAATTCCGAAGCTTTGCAATCAAAACGTTCTAACTCAACCTAACAGTGAGATGATAACTTTTTTTATCAATCTCCAAGTGTTTTTGCATGAATATTCGTCGGTGTTGTTAGTTTTAAAATTATTTTAATTTCGTAAATTCAAATTGATAATTAATAATAAAGAATTCTGGTTTCTTCTAAAATTTTCAATATCTTCAAATTTTATCCTTTAAAAATTATGATTAGGGAGGGCGACAGCGTAAAGGTAAAATATTTTTAGACATATTTTTGAATGAATTTTACATTAACCCTCCGTCTGACAGATGAATTCAGCCAGACCCTTTTCGTTTTAACCTTTTATTTAACATATTTTCCACTTATCTATCGACTTAAGGTTGCATGCAGCTTCCAAAAAAAATATTGACTTTCGATCTATGCAAACAAGTATGTATCTGATTTGTAATAAATGAGCCTGAATAATTTCCACTAAAATTATGACATAAATATGAATAATGAATATAAAAACGTTAAAAGTTTTAAAAGAGGAAACCAGTTTCGAAAACTTTTTTTTGCGGTACCTCAATTTTGACCATGGTTTCCGTTAATTCCGGAACCGGAAGGTATAATGGAACTTGGTTTGTTTAACCTTAAACTAATATAATTAAAAATTGAAACAGTTTCGAGCTTAATTTCGGAAAAGATTAAATCTGATTGTGTAGCGGAGGTTTTCGCTTAAAGATTTTCATTGCTTAAAACATATTGAAGCTGGGGGTCTTTTCTTCACTTGCTCTCGTAACCAATATTAAATTTTTGCTAGAATTTCTCTATATATTCGATATTGGAACCGAAAGTTCTCAAACATAGTTATCTTTTTTGACTGCAGTAAACATTCATGATTCAGAAAGCATGTCCATTATGTTCATTTTTCATCAGAACGGTCAAGATTGTCGGTGTTGGTTCGATGAGAGACGAGATAAAAAAATCAAATTAAATTATATACTCGTTGAATATGCATAAATGATTTGAGAATAATACCGGATGACACATAAATAAATTTATAATGTGAATCGAAAAGACCCAGAAAATATTAAAAACAAAATATTTTCGATAACATAGAAAGACAAAAAAACAAACAAGACGATGGGTGAGGACAACATTATATTATAATGGTTCCATAACACAAAACACGTAAGCACTTCTCGAAGTCGGGATTTAATTTTCTTTCTTTTGTTCTTTTCGATTTGCTTTCGGCTGTTAGTCGCGAGATGATCGACCACACGTTCACACGTCGTCAGCTCAGCTTGAATCGGCTCCTTTCTCATCACGGGGTCGGACGGTCGGTCTTTTGTCAAATGATGTCTGACTTTATTATGACTCAAGTTATTCTACTCTCCTATTAATAAGTTCTTAAATTTTATTCAAATTTATATGCATAACTGATATTCGGTCCACTCTCGGCGTTCCAGATATCGGGGTTTCATATGCGTGCTGCCGGGCTGAAACTTCTCCCAGAGTAAAGGCCAGGTCCGAAGGCAACAGTCCACTTAATTGGCTTGAAAACAAAAATGAATATATAATGGTAGAATTATAAACGTATAATACCGGGTGATAAATTAATATAAAACGGCGTTCGGTACCTTTATGAAATTCAATAAACACCCATCCTCGGTTCTGAGCGAGGCAAAGACAGTTGTCACATTTTTATGGAAAATGTATTTGTCTTTCGATATTCCGTGTGGGTTGGGACATTCTATGGCTGTGTTAGCTCGAATGATGAGAAAGTGAGAATTTGATCCAGTCTCATAAACAAAACTATGCTCAGATGAGTAAAGATTGCTTAAAGATACCTATCTCTTCAGCAGTGTGTGCAATATTCGACCCACGCGGATAGACATTCAATCCAACCATCCGGAACTGCCCACCAAGAGTAAAATATTTGCCTTTCATTCATAAAACGAATATTCGGTGAATGTTACAGAATGATACAAAGACGATCATTTTTAGCACGTCGTTTTCGTTTGCGAGTATGCAGGAAATGTCATGATTCGGTTCTTTTTTGTTGTGGGAATCAAACAAGGTTGTCCCATAAATTAAAAGTCAGTTTTTTCGATAAACGGAAGATTTTAATGATTTGTGAATTTTAAATGAAAGATTGATTGTTTGGTATTTGATTTCACGAGTTACACAATCGTGAACAATCAGAAGTATAGAAGAAATCCATTTTTTGTCATGACTTTTAATGTATCCACGCATCAATAAACAAAAGGGTTTCTCTAAACCTCGAAAATGTTTTAAATTATAGATATGTAACCCATTATAATTGACAGTCACTATTTGTTTACTAAAATTATAAATCTTCTCCCAATTTTTTTTTAAATTGAATTTGTTATATTTGTTAGAAGAGCAAGATTGTACAGCGAAAAACACGCATATTACGTAAGTTTTCTAGGAAGAGAATATGAAACAAGAGAACTCTCAGATGGTACTAAAACTGTTCCAAAATTACACTGCGAGATACAAGAAAATTCTACGTATGACGGCAATAGATACGAAAAAAACTGGCAGTGCCGTATTAAAATTTATTAAATCTACAGTATTTAGCCTACTCCTAATTTTTCGATTTTATAAGACTTCAATAAGGAAATTTTTTAAATATCTTCCCTTTCTTAAGGGCTGAGGCCAGTAGGTCGCGTATAACCACGTAGCTCGCTCTGGGTGTTACATTTCTCTCAATGCTCTCTCGCAAATGTGCAAAATAACTCTCGATGTGGCCGAGTGGCCAAGAACGTTTTGAGATATTCGGTTACAAGTTTGACTACATCACATAAAATCCAATAAATCCGCTTGTTTGGCAGCCTTGCTGAGCCGATTTTATTTCTCTCTCATGTTTCGTTACGTTACCAGGATACAAAAGCAGAAAAAAATAATGCCATAAAAATGAACTTACCTTTACAAAAATACCATTCACTTAATTTTTATCGCGACTACATATATGTTTTTATGCACTAATCGCATCTAAACTAAATTATCCAGACTTTGTCAGGATAGATTTTTGATCCATGCTTTTGAGGGCGAGATATTCAATGAACAAGTTGAAAGACGGCGCTTTCAGCTAAGCAATTCTTCCTTCAAAAAAAAGACTTTCCCGACCGCTAAAGTCAAACAATCATTCTGATATTTTCACAGAATAATCTAAACTAATTTTCTAAGAGATTGTCAGTTGCGTTTTTTATATTCGTCAACATTCTAAAACATGGGAATGTCATGATTCGGCTTCATACTGGCCTCAGCCCTTAATTCGGGAGGCGAAAACCGAGAACGAGTAAAAGTCTATTCGCACTATTCCGGGACGGGACCATCCGGGACGTTTTTTTCCTCATCGGCGATGACTGAGCTACCGACGTGGGCATGTATTGGAATGCCGGATCCCGCAAAAAATCCATTTGGCTGCCGCCGACATTCCTCGCCGAGCACCGTCGGCACCGGAAAACCCAATACAACTAACGATGTTCCGTGCGAATTATTTTACTTTTTTTTATAAAATCCGTACCAGAAAAACTTTATTTACTAATAAAGACATCGATGAATTGTCCCACTTTTGCTTCAAATCCTATTCAGAAATTATCGTTGTTGTTGTAGTCTAATATTATCAGTATATCGAATAAAATTTGAATATCTAACACTTGTGAATTATTTACAGCGAAATCAAAGTGCGTCCATACTTTCTGGAACAGTCTTTATAAAAACAGCTGAAATGCAAGTTTGGTTTAGACAAACTTTTTCACATTGTATTCGAGAACGACACACACGCTTGCTACGATCGATCCCATCGAGAAAATAAGCAAAACAATTATCGATAAAAAAGATTTGACGTCAACTTGCAGTATTAGATTGCGGTCTACTGGATTATAATATTAGTGTTGATATAGTCAGAAATTATCGTTAAAGTTCTCCTAATTTATTATACATTGTTCGCATTAATGCCATATACAATCCTGCTCGTAAAGCTCTTGCAAAAGGTGCGCGAAATAATCTTAAAAATAAGTAGAATAGAGCAAGTGGTTTTTTGTATCTCTTTTATTTAATTTCTCAAACCAGGTATATTTTGAGTAAAACTAAATTAAATATTACAGTGTCAAATTTTGAATCGAATCCAAATAATACCTTTTCAACTGAGGATTTTGGAAATGGTAAACTTCGCCTGCCGATGCAATATCACATATTAACTTCTTATTGCGATTTTCTTAAAAAAATCTTGTACCCTGCAGGGAGCAATTTTTGGCAGATATTTTTTACTTCACAATTTGATCTGGTTTTCAGTAAGCATAAATGAGCATTCGCTACAACTGCCGAACGTCTCGAGCATGTTTTCGGGTGATTTTATCGGACATTTCAATACTCAACAACACTTGCTATCAGATGGAAAGTGCTAATCAAACCGAATTAATGAGTTCCCAAACGCAGATGGTAACAACATGTTGCTCTGCAAATAAAAATCAAGTTTTGAGCTCAACAGTTTGCCATAAATTGGACTTTCAACTTCCCGACGTGTGCGGCGGTCTTGTTTCATCTTCGTCAAACTCCCTCCTGTTGTACCGTTGCAAAGAGAACTCGTTGCAATATTTTTATTAATGATATATATTTCATGTTTAATTTGGACATTTGCCCAAATTGGCGATAATTTGATATTATGACAGGTTAACTTATCATAATAATAATATTAATTAATTTACTTTTTCAAGAACCTGTCCGCAGCACCGGTGATGGAATGTTGCCCAAAGGGTTAAGCGAGAGTGCATGGGGGAAAGGAAGTGACGTATACAATGTTTATTTACTTTAATACCTGTGTGCAATGCTCTTAACGCGTGGTCACCTCGCGCGCTCTGCCAACCGAACCGGTCTTTAGACCAGACGCGGTGGCGTAGCTTCGCGGGCCTTTATCTGCTCAGTTCAGTGAGATAAAAGTCGTTTACGCGATCGCACAGTTACCGCCACACTCTATGCCTACCCTACCTACTCCTGGTGGACTGATTCCTTTGCCGTAACAACATGTGGATGTGTGAAACCAACTCTATACGGCGGGCACGGAAAGGTGTGAAGGAAAACCTCCGTCTGTCAGTTTGAGAGCGCGTAACTATCGTTTTACCTTCATTTCACTTCGCTCGCTGCACGGTGGACGTGGTCTTTAATCTTTATCGCTGTTTCTTTCCTATGGACTGGCATGCTAACTGAACCGACTGCGCGGCTGTCACCTTAATACAACACATTAAGAACTGTTATCAAATCGTACGCATCAGCTACAATAGCAAGGAGAAAAATTAGGACCGCTGGAAATAATTTTGAAACTTTATGACAGTTTATTCGTGGAAAAGGGAGAAGTCGTTTATTAGCTCGGTTCCTTTCATTGATTAATTATAAAAGTAGCTATCACCGATCTCCTAGGCTAGTTAGATGTTCCCAGAAATGTGCGGAACATGCAACCGACCAAATTTTTTGTCACTTGTATAGTGCTGTAAACTAGAGCATATCACACCTCAGTATTATATTTTTAACAAAAGAGGTACCGGTGCTAATGAAGATGCTTACCAATAGAGCTTTCCATAAGTCAAACCGTTTCGCCAAAAAACATTTCCTCGAACGGGATACTTGTTGAAAAAAAGACAATTTTAATTCTAAATTTGATGAAAATTCATTTGTCACTCAGTTAGTAAGACCATAATTCAATTGTCCTGTACTGTACTGTACTACTGTACTGAGAAATTTTTAAAAACAGTCAAGTTCGACAGTGGAATTTAATGAAATAAAGATCAGTCGGTGTTGAACAGTCGTTCGCACCGCACGTGTATAGCTCTTGGCTCCTGGAAATTTTTTCTGGCTACCTAGAGTTTTATTGATTCAAGGTTTCAGTCTTTTGCAATGCAACCTGAATCACTAACAGTCTTTTTAAAGACTAATAATTAGTCAGCCTTTCTCAAGGCTATACAAAGATTGGTATTAGAGTAACTAAGTGATACAAAGAGTGATATTAGAGTGATCAGTGAAATTAATCAGCCTTTTTTAAGGCTTGCTATTCAAAGAACTATTCTTCGAACTAATCAGTCTTTATTAAGACTACCTCAAAATAAGTCTTTATCAGGACTTTTCCAAACTAGGAGTCTACCCAAGTAACAATGTTTGTTACGCTAGCTTGTTTGTGACTAGTTTGCAACCAGATATTTGAGTGATTGTTACTAACATCTAACCACTTGCATGACTCAAAAAGCGCAGTTTCTACTAGTTGTTAAGTCGGCTAAAAATATGTTGTCGTTACGTTGTAATGCCATACTGAAATAACTTATCTTTTCATAACTTGAAAATAACTTGTTTCCAAGTAAACTAGTTGAAACTTAGTCATCATCGACATTATAAACATTGAATGAATCCAAAATACTTTTCTATCATCAATAAAAAAGCAGAAGAGTACTTTAAATCACAAACTTGATACAAGGTACAAATTTCACAACGATCCAAAAACTGTCGAGCGGAATTCAATTTTACTTCACTGTTTTTTATGCGCCTTCAATCCAAATCTGTTTATAAAGATATAAAAACTAAACAACAAAATAACCCTATGTTCAGAATGCTCAAAATTATTCCAAGTAGAGTGATTTCTCATCATATTAAATTTCATATATCATGAAAACTATAATATTATCACAATCGATGTTCAATCCCTATATTATTTTCTTCGTGTTTATGACAGTGCATAGAACAAAAATGACTTTTCTGCCTTTCACTATTATCGGCAAAAAGTAGTTTTGAAAAAAGTAATATCCTGGTTTTATTTACGTTTCATACACTTCTTGAGACTCCATATTGTGTTCGCCATATTCAAGCCAACAAAGGTTGTTTTGTTTGCATTTTAGTTATCATAACGTTGGGAAAACTTACCGATAACTGTCTGAAGTAATGAAGAAATTATATGTTATAATCTTATAATATCTAAGTTATTGCTATATCAATTCACAGTAACGATTCACATATACGTTAACGTATTTATAATGGTTTCGCAACGGAAAATATACCTTTTTTCAACTAGTAGCTAAAAACATAGCTGTGATTAAAGATATGTTAGAATCAAGTAACGATAACTTACAAATGATAGTTAGTTCAATGTTTACGTTATAAATAAACACTGCTGTCACCTTGTTTTAACCAGTATAACATAAAAAACATGTTCGTGCTCTTGTTGCAACACAGTTGGGTTAAGTGGTATCAAAACTAGTTACGGGTTGCTACTATTGAAGTCAAATAAACTTATTTTCAACTAGTAGCTAGAAGCTTTGTTGTGATTAAAGATATGTTTGGATTAAGTAACGATAGCTTATAAATCATATTTAATTCAATATAACACAAAGATGTTGTGATTGGAAACCTAAATAACTATTTCGTAACTAGTTATGTTATGATGAAACATTGCTGTCACCATGTTTTAACCAGTATAACATAAAACACATATTCGTGCTCTTGTTGCAACATAGTTTGGACTTGGTCGTATCAGAACTAGTTGCGGATTGCTACTTGGGTAATCGAAGACTAGTTTAGCCTAGTTACTTTAATTTAAAATTTCGTTCATTTCAAAAATGCCTGCGTTTAACCGGAAAGGCAACAAGCCTAAGGCTAAAAATTATTCAATACGGAATAAATCACAATCCGTCATTCAACATTTTTCTAATAACATTCACGATTTAATAGAATCTGAATGTAAAATTAAAGACAACGGACGGATTTCCCTTCCGTTGATCCTATGCCGTCTAAAAATATTTACGAGATTCTTCTTGAATCCGATTGTAGCGACATAGAAGAAAATTCTTCAAATATTCCCAAAATGGACGCTTGTCGTTCTGGGAAGAAACATCAATCTATGCCACCAGTGACGGTGATGATCTCCGACTTCAAAGCATTCCGTACTGAGCTTTCTACTTTTCTCCCGGAAGTAAAAGTCTCATTTCAAATCGGATGAAGAGGAGAATGTCGAGTCTTGGTTGATGGATTGGAAGATTATGAACGTCTTATCCGAAAGAAACTTCATGAATTTTATTCATATGATGTAAAATCAGACAGACCCTTCAAGGCTGTCTTGAAAGGCTTATCAAATGATCAAAGTACTGATGAAATTAAAAATGAAATAAAAGAATTGCTTGGTTTTGCCCCTTCCCAAGTACTACTTATGAAAAAAAGAGCGAATGGTACTTCTAAACCACGCTCTGGAATTTCCCATGAACTTTACCTAATACACTTCAATCGAAGTGACGTAAACAATTTGAAAACTTTAGAAAAAGTACGTTTCATTTCCCACATTAAAATTTATTGGGAACATTATTAACGGCATAATCGTATTACGAACTTAACGCAATGTCGTCGTTGCCAAGGCTTCGGCCATGGAACCAAAAATTGTCATATGGATATACGATGTTTGAATTGTGGAAAATCGCATTCGAAAGACGTTTGTCCAATTAATGAAACCACTGATACACTTTCATGTGCAAATTGCAATGGAAATCATAAATCCAATTATTTGAAATGTACTGTCAGGTAAAAAATTTTAAACGCTAGTTCGCTTAGACAACAAGTCAAATCAACGACCTTAAATTTACAGAACATACCAGAAAATCAAAAAACCGTAACAAATGCCACGCCTAATTCTTCTAAAACACTTATTTCTTCGAATTTAAAACAAAAAACAGGTACGCCTTCCAATTCGTCTTCTAACGAAAACAATTTATTGACAGGTAGATCGACCTCGTCATCATCTTCTTCTAATGTCAGTTACGCTAGCGTACCAGGTAGAAATCTACCACTTAATTCTTCAAGGAACGCCTTGCAGTTCATCTTCTAACGAAAACAATTTATTAATATGTAAATCGGAAATACCATCTTCTTCTAATGGCAGTTCTAATGGCGGTTTACCTACAAATATTCCTTCAATGCCATTCGCTTCTTTAAATGAAGTCGATTTAGGCGATATAACTGAAAATAAAATGATTCACCTACAAGATCAACTTTTTCAAATGATCATCCGAATGGATTCGACTTCATCACTATTTGAAGCATTTCAAATCGGATGTCAATTTGCAAATAATATTATAATGAATTTAAAATTTAACAGTGATGTTAAATAATTATTTCAATATTTTAAATTGAAATGCTCGATCTTTAAAATCGAGTGAAGATGAATTTTATAATTTTCTCAAAGTTCACCAAATTCATATTGCCATTGTGACAGAAACTTTTCTTAAACCAAATGTCAAATTGAAAAGTAATCCTTATTATGTGGTTCATCGATTTGACAGATTTACTGGAATGGGTGGTGGGGTTGCCATTTTTGGCCAACGGCAAATTAAACATCGAATTTTACCTTCTTTCAATACTAAAGTTATTGAAAGGAATCGAAGTAGAAACCATTCATGGAATTTATTTCATCGCTGGAGCATATTTGCCATTCCAATGCACCGGCGAACAATTAAATTTCTTTAAAGGCGATTTGCAAAAACTTACAAGATATCGATCGAAATTTTTCGTAATAGGGGACTTAAATGCTAAGCATGTCCAGTGGAATTGTAAGCAAAATAACAGTAATGGTAAAATACTTCATAATCAACTTTCAGCTGGTTACTTCACAGTTATTCATCCCAGTAATCCGACTTGTTTCTCTTCCGTGAAAAACCCGTCTACAATTGATGTGGTTCTAACGGATCAAAGTCACATTTGTAGTGAACCGATTACACATGCTGACTTTGACTCAGATCATCTTCATGTAACATTCAGACTTTCCAACGAAGCTATAATTAATCAAATTAGTTTTATATTCAACTATCATAGAGCTAATTGGTTGGATTACAGATCTCATATTGAAAATCATGTGGATCATGAAACTGTTTTAGAAAATCCTTCAGTTCTTAAAGCTCAAACTAAATTAAATTCTCCTATCATCGATGACAATCTTCAACTGCTCATTCGGATGAAGAATGTTCGTCGACGACAATATCAACGTTTTCGTGATCCTGCTATGAAAAACATAGTTAAGGATTTACAAAAAGAAATTAAACATAGATTTATTCTTTTGCGTAATGATAATTTCGCTAAAGAAGTTGAACAAATTAAACCATATTCTAAACCTTTCTGGAAACTTTCTAAGATTCTTAAGAAACCTCAGAAACCAATTCCTGCTCTCAAGGAAGGAAATCAAATACTTCTTACAAATGGCGAAAAAGCTCAAAAACTTGCTCAGCAGTTCGAGAGTGTCCACAATTTTAATTTGAACGTTGTGAGTCCTATTGAAAATGAAGTCTCACTGAAATATGAGCATATTTCAACCCAAGTGTTATCACACGATGACATTATTGAGACGAATTTTGACGAAATTAAATCAATTATTAGGAAACTCAAAAACATGAAGGCTCCTGGTGATGATGGAATTTTTAATATTCTTATTAAAAATCTTCCCGATGTTGCCTTGAGACTCTTGGTTAAAATTTTCAACAAGTGTTTTTCATTAGCTTACTTCCCAAAGAGATGGAAAAACGCTAAAGTAATTCCTATCCTAAAACCTGATAAAAACCCAGCAGAAACATCAAGTTATCGCCCAATTAGCTTACTTTCTTCTATCAGTAAACTTTTTGAAAAAATTATCTTGTTGAGAATGATGACTCATATAAATGAGAATTCATTTTTTTTACCAGAGCAGATTGGATTTCGTCATGAACATTCAACTACTCATCAACTTGTCAGAGTAACGAACATGATAAAAGCAAATAAATCTTCTGGGTTATCCACTGGAGTTGCTCTTCTAGACATAGAAAAAGTATTCGACAGTGTTTGGCACAAAGGTTTAATAGCAAAAATGTCTGATTTTCAGTTTCCTATTTATTTGTTCAAAATGATTCAAAATTATTTAACTGATCGTACTCTTCAGGTTAGCTATCAGAATTGTAAATCTGAATTGCTACCCGTACGAGCCGGTGTTCCGCAGGGTTCGAGTGTAGCTCCAATCTTGTATAATATTTTCACTTCTGATCTTCCAAATCTACCCGTTGGTTGTCAGAAATCGCTATTCTGTGACGACACAAGTCTATTAGCCACAGGTAGAAATCTAAGAATGATCTGCAGTCGCCTACAAAGAAGTTTAAATATTTTCAGTGATTATCTGTCAAAATGGAAAATTAAACCAAATGCAGCAAAAACGCAATTAATTATCTTTCCTCGTAAGCCAAGAGCTTCATTCCTTAAACCTAACAATAATCACATTCTCAAACTGAATGGCTTGGAATTGACATGGTCTGATCAAGCTAAATACTTAGGTTTAACGTATGACAAAAAACTCACTTTCAAGGATCACATTGAAGGAATCCAGGAATATATTAAATGTTTATATCCTCTTATAAACAGAAATTCTAAGCTCTGTCTAAAAAACAAATTGTTAATTTATGAACAAATTTTCAGACCAGCCATGCCTGATGCAGTACCAATTTGTTCAAGTTGTTGTTCCACCAGGAAGAAAACGCTTCAAAGGATTCAGAATAAAATTCTGAAAATGATTTTGAAGCGTCCTGCCTGGTTTAGTACAAATGAGTTACACAGACTCACAAATATAGAACCATTAGATGTAATGTTACATAATATCATAAGCAAATTTCGATTAAAATCGATGCAATTTTCAATTGAATCGATTCGCTCTCTGTATTAGTTAGTGAGTTAGTAATTAAGTTCCTTTTCCTTATTACACAGTACAAGTAGGTTTAGAATTTTCCCTACACAAAAATCTCAGAATTACGGCAAATGATGTCCTCATGGTAATAACCAAATCATATATATATATATATATATATATATATATATATATATATATATATATATATATATATATATATATATATATATATATATATATATATATATATATATATATATATATATATATATATATATATATCTATATATCTATATATATAAAAATGCAGAGATCATTCTTTGTAATCGCATCACGTAAGAACGGATGGACGGATTGAGATGCTTTTTTTTTTGTTTGATCAGTTTGTACCCCCACCGGGTTCGTACATCAAAAAAATTTGGAAAACTTACCGGAAAAGTGGGAAAAACCGATAAAGTTATTTTGTATGGACAATGGAATTTTCCACTGAAAAAGTCGCCAATGATTGCTAGATCATTGATAAGTGTTTGGCGCATAACGAGTTGCATAAGTGTTTGGCCGTCGAAGAAAGGAATACTAGATCGTTGAAAGAATCTTTTGGCGCGCAACGAATAGTTTTGTGTAAAGTTTTCACATGCATATTTGATTCATCATTCAACATTCATGTGGTTCATCATTCCGAGCCACGTGCTTAATTGGGTATCAACATTATTGCTTGCCAAATGATTTAATGATGGAACGCATATGAGTGTTATAGCTATACCGTAAACAGGATCAAAAGTTCTAATATTGTTTACCAGAAGATGCATTGTGTGCAATATAATCAGTTATATGATTAATGTTGGCCATCGTAGGCGTGAGTTGAACAAATCACATTATAGAACGATTTTTGTACGAATCAATCCTGTTTAAATAATGAGATCAAACAAAGAGGTTTGTCTTGCATTTAGCTTGCTGAAGTTAGTTCGCGTCGGATAAATTCTGGTGGATTGAAAACCATTAGTTGTGAAATTTTATGCATTGACTCGAACGATAAGCTGAATACTGGTGCAATCACTCCTCATCTTCACTCCTCTATAGCAGAAAAATTGCACATTATTTTCATATAAAACTTCCTGATATAGATTCTCAGTACCGAACTCCACCATTCATTAATTGTAGGTGGGCTACTAAACAAAATGATGTGGTATCGACTAATGTGACGACTATTGATAAAACTATTAAATGTAAAGGTTAATTGACACAATATTTAAAGGAATGTTAACTTGAACTTTCGTATGTCCAAGAATTACTCATTTTTATCAAAGTACGGAAAAATTCGACGTACCAAGGTTCATTTAAGGGGCGGGTAGGGTCTAACACTTTTAAAAAATCATCTATTTTTTTCTTTGTATTTTCTGATAGTAAAATATTTCAAGAATATTCTGCGAAATTTTCAAGCCTATCGGAACAAAACTCAGCAAGTTATGGGCCTTCATTTTTGTTCATCTTATACTGCGAAGAAGTAAGAACTCGGCACACAGGCTTAAGATTTCTGCTTCGATTGACTTCAAAACTTGACAAAATATTCTTGAAATGTTCATTATAACAAGTTATAAAGGAAAAAATATGATTTTTTTAAAATGTTAGACCCTTGAGTAATAATTTGTTTTCATTGATTTTATAGACAAAAAACTTTAAACGTGTTTTCCTCTAAAACAAGTTTTGAAAGTCCGTGTCCATCGTCATTAAAAAACTACTGCACCATTTTTTTTTGTACACACTTTCTACATATGAAAAACCAGACCCAAAGTTTTGCTTTTCGTTGTTTGGTAGGTTTTATAACTACAAAACGGCGGATTTTTCCACTTTGAACAATCACCAAAAATTAAAAAAAATCAAACAGAGACGTTGGGGTCTAGAAAAACTTCTACTCTAACTACGCTGCTTTGATTTGTTTACTTCTGTGGACACCGCTAATCATGATTTTTAAGAAGCGTCCTAAAAAATACCTCTTCACCGACTAATTTCTCAATATTTTTTCACGAAAAAATTACAAAATGTTGTTTGAAGGATGCTTTTCATCATGCAAAACATTTGAATTTATTTTGTTGAACGATAATTCTGAAAAAAATAACAAAAATGATGATATTTTTCATCATTTAGACCCTACCCCCCCTTAAGTAAGGAGAAGGTTTCTCGCATCTAAACTTTTACCTTCTACCAGAGGAGTCGAACTTAGCGATGCGAAACATCCGAGTCTCTGATATGTCAAAAATTTACTAAATAATTACTGACTGACCAGATGTCCTAAATTAAAAGTAAAAATAAAGTTTTATCGCTAAATTGTTAATCGAAAAGGTCACGCTACGAACATTCATTAAACACGATTAAATAATATCACCAGACTAGCGAGAAGTGACGAACTATAAGTCGCGAGGGCAGCTTTTGTAGATTGTGGAATCAATGTAAAGTAGTCATCTTAGTTATTTTTGGTTCACTTTTTATTTCATATATCGAAACCATAGTTTGAGAGAGATCTACAATCGCTATTCGATACACTGACTTCAAAGATGATATGGTGCATTGGCTTAATTTTTGCGTAACAAAAGCTTTTAACATATTTACATTTTTTTATGAATTCATCGCTGCCAAGTAATCAGTAAAATAATGGAAAGAAACATTAACAGCATAAGAGATTTTACAATTATTCTGTCCGAAAACATAAATTCAAAAAAATATCGGGCGAGACGAAGTTCGACCGGTCAGCTAGTATATATATGTATATATAGTATATATATATATATATATATATATATATATATATATAGTATATATATATATATATATATATATATATATATATATATATATATATATATATATATATATATATATATATAGTATATATATATATATATATATATATATAGTATATATATATATATATATATATATATATATATATATATATATATATATATATAAATATATATATATATATATATATATATGTATATATATATATATAAGTTAACAGCCAGCGTTTCCCAAGAACGTCACCAATAGCAGACGATCGAGATTCCCACAGAATGAAGACCGCAGCATCAACAACAATCGTCGCCCCAGCATCAGTCACGTACACGGTAAACAAATCTTGTATCGCGTTACCGGCGCTAGGGAATAGTAAATCGACAGGGTTCTCACGATCGGCAGCTAGCTAGGTTAGGCTTAGAGTAAAGTTAGAACAAAAATAAAGTTTAGTTTCAGTTTAACCTTAGAAGTGAAAAGTGTTCTCTCTTTTTAAAAACCCCTTTGCGAGGGTAGATATTTTAAATGGCGCAGTCGTTCGGATTGTAGTGCGGTTTTTTTTTTTCAAGTGATTTCTTTCGGCACGAAGAGCCATCCCCGAATGTACATCGGTGATTAGTGAAGAGATCCAGAAGAAGCTGCACCGGACCCATCATCTAGTTAACAGCGAGAGAATATCGCAACCTAACCGTAAGTAATTTTAATCTTTTAATTAACTATTATCACATAAGTTTAACGCATTTAACATTTCTTAGCTATTGCCTAAAAGTGAGCTATTGACATTGTAGTGAAGTGAAATTAATTTTAGTTAAACAAATCAGTGAAAATGGAACAGCACATCGCTGCTCTCAATCAACAGATCGCCTCACAGGAGGACGAAATTCAACAATTAAGAATGGAGCTTCTAGGTGCGTCAGAAGCTGCCCAAGCGGCTCAAGTAGCAGCTGCCGAGGCTAGAACAAATATGCTACCTCGAGCTGCAGGAGATCCCGAGAGTATTTTAAAATCTCTCCAGACTCCCCAGATCATTCGAGACCTTCCCAGTTTCGATGGAAACCCAATAAAATTGCATTCTTTTATTAGAGCCATTGATAGTTTAATGCCAACTATCAATAGAGCTGTTGGAACAGATTGCCACCAAGTTTGGATTCAAGCAATTCGAACCAAAATAGTGGGAGAAGCAGACAATATTCTAGAATTGTACGGTACAAATTTGAATTGGACCGACATAAAGCAAAATTTAATCACACATTATAGCGACCGACGGGATGAGGTGTCTTTGACACGCGACCTCTTCGCTATTCACCAAGTGAACACTGTAGAAGAATTCTACAGCAAAATCTCGCATGTGGTGTCTCTGTTAGTGAATTTGCTAAACATCAGTGAAGAGCACACAGCTGTGAAAGCAGCGAAGAACAATTTTTATCAGCAGCTAGGACTAAAAGTATTTTTGGGAGGATTAAAGGATCCGTTAGGACCAATAATCCGGGCTCAGGCCCCAACAAATTTAAAGGATGCTCTTCGATTATGCATCGAAGAAGGCAATTACTCTCACACACGAAATAAACCATTTGGCACACCTCCACCAATTCCACAAAAGCCAAATTCATCTCCACAATGGCCCATTAAACCGTTTAACAATAGATTACAATTTCCACCATTTTCACAAAAACCCATTCAATTTCCACCACAACGACCAATTCAATTCACACAACAAAGACCTTTTCCCTTCCAACAACCACGATTCCAATTCCCGCAACAACGACCATTTTCCTTCTCACCGCAAGGACAATTTCAAAATCCCCAACAACGACCATTTCCGTTTCCTCAAAGAGTGACTCAAAACCCACAACCAAAGCCAACTCCAATGGAAGTGGATAGCTCCATTAGAAGTAGGCAGATAAATTATATGAACCGTCCACATTTTCAAATAGAGGAATTTCCAACAAATTGTGATGATTCCTATTTCTATGATCCCAATGAATATTATTATTACGATAATTATAACCAACAATATCAAACTGCGTATGAAAACACTAACGAACCTCCACCAGTCGAAACAAACCCCCAACATTTAGAATCCAATCAAGAAACCGATAGCAAGGAAGCCGAAATTGATGATCTAAATTTTCATCAAGTGGCGGCAGACTTTCATCCGACGTAAATAATTTCATCCCTTACATCGAAATAAACACTTCCAAAGGCTTACTAAAATTTCTCATAGACACAGGTGCAAACAAGAATTACATTAGTACCAAGCACGTAAACCTTCAAAAATGCAGATTTACCGAGCCAACCTCTGTTCAAAATATCAATGGTTGTCATAAAATAAATCAATTTGTTGAATTTAACCCCTTTATTCAGATTCCTGGCACACAAAAATTGAAATTTTATATCTTTGATTTTCATCCTTATTTCGATGGATTAATTGGATACGAGGCGTTACAATTGCTGAAAGCCAATATTCTTACTGCTAGTAACGAACTTCAATTTGCTTCTGGAAAAATTCAAATGCAACGAAAATATCCTCATTCTCAACGAATACAATTAAACTCTAACGAGACGAAATTCGTAAGCTTTCCTGTTAATATCAATAACGGCGATTTCCTAGTATCAGAAGATACTTTTATTTGCAACAATATACTCCTGCACTCAGGCTTGTATAGCGCAGTGAATAGTCGAGCTTGTTTAGCCATAACTAATAGTTCGAACGAGTTATCGCGAATCGATATTAGTCAACCCATGGAATTTGAATTAAATAATTTTGAAACCCAACCTTCACCAAAATTTGCCAAGCCGATAAACCAGCGTTTATTCGATCAATTGCGATTGAATCACCTTAACTCGGACGAAAAATCGAAATTGTTGAACGTCATCAGTAGAAATCAGGGTGTATTTTTGTTAGAAGGAGAACACCTTACCTTTACTAACGCAATAAAACATAGCATCAAAACAAAAGATGATTTGCCTATTTACTCCAAATCGTATCGGTACCCCTTTTGTCATAAGGAGGAAGTACAAAAACAAATTCTCAAAATGCTTGAACAGGGTATTATAAGACACTCTGTCAGCCCTTGGACTTCTCCGGTTTGGATCGTCCCGAAAAAGATGGACGCTTCCGGTCAAAAGAAATGGCGATTGGTAATCGACTATCGGAAGTTAAATGAAAAGACTATCGATGATCGATACCCAATCCCGAACATAACCGACATCCTCGATAAACTCGGGAGATGCAATTATTTTTCTACGCTAGACTTAGCATCCGGTTTCCACCAGATCGAAGTTGAAGCATCAGACATTCCCAAAACGGCTTTTAATGTCGAGAATGGACACTATGAGTTTTTGAGAATGCCCTTTGGACTAAAGAATGCCCCCTCTACGTTTCAGAGAGTAATGGACAACGTTCTAAGAGAACACATTGGCCTAAGATGTTTCATCTATATGGATGATATCATCGTTTTTTCAAGTAGTCTTCAAGAACATCTGGATAATTTGGGAAAAATTTTCGATACACTATCTAGATGCAATATGAAAGTACAATTAGATAAGTGCGAGTTTCTATGTAAAGAAGTTGCATTTTTAGGACACATCGTTACTACTGAAGGAGTTAAGCCAAACCCAGACAAAATTAATATTATCAAAAATTGGCCATTGCCAAAGAGCGAAAAAGAACTTAGAAGCTTTCTTGGAATTTTGGGTTACTATCGAAAATTTATAAAAGATTTTGCGAAAATAGCGAAACCTTTAACAAATTCACTTAGGAAAGGCGAAACCATCATTCATTCTGAAGAGTTCATTAAATCATTTCAAAAATGTAAAGCAATCCTCACTAGTAATGACATACTCCAATACCCAGATTTTGATAAACCCTTCATTTTAACTACAGACGCCTCTAATCATGCAATTGGCGCTGTTCTTTCACAAGGACCTTTGGGTAAAGACAAACCCATCGCGTTTGCTTCACGCACATTGAATAAATCTGAAGAGAATTATTCAACGATCGAAAAAGAACTCTTGGCGATCGTTTGGAGTTGTAAACATTTTCGACCGTACCTCTATGGAAGAAAATTTACGCTCTACACCGATCATAAACCGTTAACTTACAGTTTGAATTTAAAAGAACCGAATCAAAGATTGATCCACTGGCGTTTAAGCTTAGCAGAATTCGATTACGATGTTCAATACAAACCTGGAAAACAAAACGTCGTAGCAGACGGATTGTCTAGAGTTGTTCAAGAAATTAACGTTAACGAAAATGAACTATCATCAGATAACGCAACAGTACATTCCGCAGACACGGATGATTCCGAATACATTCCGTGTACAGAAAAACCTTTAAATTATTTCAGTAATCAAATAATCCTTCAAGTTGGCCCCGAAGAAGATAATATTCACGAAGAGGTTTTTCCGAGAGTTCATAGAAGAACCATTACAAAATTAATATTTGGTATCCCCCAATTGATAACAATATTTAAAGATTTTATGGACTTGAAACGCAATAATTGCATATTGTGTCCCGAAAGTTTGATAAATACGATTCAAATAGTATACAAAAATTACTTTAGTCGATGTAAGACTTTCAAAATTTTCATCACGCAGAAACTTTTGGTTGACTTAAAAACCCTCGAGGAACAAAGTGCCACCATTGAACAAACTCATGAATCAGCCCACCGAGGAGTTTGGGAAAACGAAAAACAAATATCCAATCGGTTCTACTTTCCAAAAATGAAGCATAAAATTCAACAGTTCATCAAAATTTGCGAAATATGTAATCGAAACAAATATGACCGACACCCATACAAAATTAAACTTGGCTCAACACCGAACACGAAAAAACCATTAGAAATAATTCATATTGACATATTTTTAACTCAACCGTACATCTTTTTATCTGCAGTAGATAAGTTCTCTAGATTCGGAGTATTGATCCCAATAAAATCCAGGAATATAGTCGATGTTAGAAGAGGCCTGCTGAAACTTTTCTCAACCTATGGTACACCGGAGCTTATCGTAAGTGATAACGAACCTGCATTTCGATCAGCCGACATAAGAGGTATGGTAAATAATTTGAATGTACAGATGCATTTCGTGCCTGCTAATCACAGTGAAAGTAATGGTTTGGTCGAAAGATTTCATTCAACAGTTGCAGAAATCTTTCGATGTATAAAGCCCCAGTACAATGACCTTACGCACAAAGAAATTTTCTTAATTGCTTGTACTTTGTACAACAACACGATTCATTCAGCCACCGGTTTCAAACCGAGAGAGATTTTCTTTGGGCTAAAGGACGAACACGAACGGCCTCTTGACATTCAGAAAATGATAGAAAAAAGAGACAACTTCTATGATGAGGTAATTTTGGCAAACGATAAGACACGATCAAAAAATTTATCCTTCCACAATAAAGGAAGAGAAGAAGCACCTCACATAGCAGACGAAGAAATAGTTTTCAAAAGGATTCAAGGAATCAAAAAGAAAACTAAAGAAAGATTTTCACCGACTGAAGCTATGGAGGACAAACAAAGAACGATCCTCGATAGGTCCGGCCGGGAAATTCACAAAGAAAACATAAAAAGACTTTGAAATTAATATTTGTCTTTCTTTCAGGATGGACTTTCGGATCATCGCACTCATTTCTCTCATTCCCTTTTCCTATCCTCAATTCATTCAAATACATGACATTTCGAATAATCCGGGTGCGTTAATTATGAAAGTTGGAGAAGGAAGAATTAGTTTAGGCTATGATAAGGTTTTGCACATTATAGAATTAAACCAGTTCCAGAATTCAATTACTACAATTAAAAATGTGTTGAATCGAATCAACAATAAAACAGGAGATTTTTCAAATTTAATCGAATTAAAGCTTTCAATGATAAATGATACATTCATGAGCCTTCTCCCAAGAAACAGAAAGGTAAAAAGATCAATAGAAGTGTTAGGAAGCACTATCAAACTAATCACCGGAAATTTAGATGCCCAGGATTTGAGAAATATTAATGCAGATCTATATGCACTGAAAAACAATGAAAATAGCTTATTAAATGAAAATAACAAACAAATATCTATCAATGCAAATTTTCAAGAACGAATTAATATTGTAAACAATCAGATCAAGGATCATGAGAACAGTTTAGCTAAAATTTTACTTAAAGAAGATTATATCATAACTGAATCCACTAAAATTTCAATCTTATTTCAATTAGATATGCTCTTAAACTCATTACATTCTATAGAAAATAGCTTATCACTCGTCAAGGTCAACATAATAAACAAACAAATTTTATCAAATAGTGAACTAGAGGTCATAGCAGCAAAGCTAACCAAGCAAGGATTCAAGATTGATAGTTTAGACGAAGTTTGCGTGTACCTGACAACTACAGCGTTTTATCAAGGAGATAACATCATTATCAGCATCAATATCCCTAACGTACAGCCTATTGTGTTTGACAAAATGCTTTTATTACCGCTACCTGTGAACAACAAAACAGTGAACATTGACCACAAAGTAATCTTCAAACATGTAAACGAGACGTTAGCCGTTTCTACAGGATGCCAAGAAACGCCCAAAATTACTATCTGTAAACGAGAACTATTGACAAACATCAGTGCAGATGATTGCATCGCACCATTGATTAGAGGTTTGAACGGAAAATGTCCCTTCTCAGAATTGCCACAAACCATCGAATATGAATTACCCGCACCTGGTACCATAATAGTCAAAGCGCTCACCAACAAAATTACATTGAGCAGCACGTGTGGAATTAATCAAAAAGAATTGAAAGGCATTTTTCTCGTCTCATTCCACAATTGTACCATCATTATTGGAAACAAATTATTCGAAAACTATGAAATTCAATTCCGTCACCCTATTATCGCACCTCTAAGGTCAAACCAAATCGCAGAAACACATTTGGAAAAATACGTCAACATAACCCAGTTACATGACCTACATATCGAAAACAGGAAGAACCTTCAATCTTTGGAATTGAAACAACATTTATCAATTGGTTCCTTCATATGCGCAGTTATCCTGATTACAACAATTCTAGGCATCGTTTATCATAAAACCAAAATATCTTCAACAGCATTAGTCGAACGCACGGGTCGTGCTTCTTTAAGGGATGGAGGAGTTAACAGCCAGCGTTTCCCAAGAACGTCACCAATAGCAGACGATCGAGATTCCCACAGAATGAAGACCGCAGCATCAACAACAATCGTCGCCCCAGCATCAGTCACGTACACGGTAAACAAATCTTGTATCGCGTTACCGGCGCTAGGGAATAGTAAATCGACAGGGTTCTCACGATCGGCAGCTAGCTAGGTTAGGCTTAGAGTAAAGTTAGAACAAAAATAAAGTTTAGTTTCAGTTTAACCTTAGAAGTGAAAAGTGTTCTCTCTTTTTAAAAACCCCTTTGCGAGGGTAGATATTTTAAATTATATATATATATATATATATATATATATATATATATATATATATATATATATATATATATATATATATATATATATATATATATATATATATATATATATATATATATATATATATATATATATAGGGCTGAAAAATCACCGCTTGTGGCTGAACACCCAATTTAAATCTTAATAATTTAATTTTAACTCATATTCCAATAAATAATTATTAAAAAAAGAATGTGACGGCCAAAACACGGACTCGCAAGTTGTATCGCGAATATTTGACGAAGTTTTCCAGAGTGATAATGATCGATGAAACTTATGTGCTGGAAGACTTGAAGCAGCTTCCCGGAATGTCCTTTTATATTGCCATGCAACGGAACGGCATTCAGGAGCATTTCAGGACGAAGATAAAGGTCAAGTTTCCAAAAAAAATATTTAGTTTGGCAGGCAATATGTAGCTGTCGTCCAGCAACTCAAAGCATCAAAACTATCGGAACGGTAAACAAGGAAACATACTGTGAGAAATGCCTAAAGAAGCGATTGTCACCATTCCTACCCAGCAAGATACTCGGTCGCTGTTCTGGACTGATTTGCATATTGACACTACGCTAAAGATGTTTTGGAATGGTATAAAGTGAATTAAGTCCATGTCGTACCGGAAGCGGCGAATTCACCTAACTGCCCAGAGTGGCGACGCTCGATATCGATATTGGGCTCTCTTGAAGAGAAATCTCTCTCAATATAAACAATACAACTATGAACAAATTTCGAAAATCTTTAACAAAAGCAACAAAATCGGTTTCAAGAGAAATTGTATCTGACCCTAATGTCTGATCTCCAAAGTAATTAGTTTTCCGATGACTAAAATATGCATCTTTGATTGAACCAACAGTGAATTTATTTTATTCGGAATTTAATCTGTAGAGATTTTGTCGCGTTCAAGCCTTATGCCGTTATATCTCCGTAATCAGTGACTCAAGTGCAATTTTGAGGTGGAACTTTACCTTAAGAAACAAAAAACTTCGAATGTAATGCTACATTGCCAATATAGCTTCATATCTATACCATGCTGAAGGGTACTTCATTCACTAAGAAACAATAGCAATTGTGTCTAATTCTGTTACCATGCATCACTTTGACGTGCCTCGGAGGTATGGCATTTGCACAAAAACTTTGATATCCCTATAAATAGTGGGCGGATTACGACAGCCTTTGGTTTGTGGGATAGATATGGTAAAAACTCGGAAATTTGGATATACAAGTTTACACAATTAAAAGTGTAAATATTGGATTTCAAAACCATTTAATAATCATTTAGGGGTTAACCTTATTTTGTGCTAGGGCACATAACCAATTTCACTATCTTTACGTTTTGTCTTATACTCGTCAGTGCAGAGCAGTTCAAATTGAACTGCTTACTGTAAACTTGAACAGTTCAGTTTGAACTAGTTTAATAGTCTTCTGGTGTTACAATTCTGTTGCAACGATTTGAGATATGAATGAATTCAATTAGTGATCTAGTCTAGGGAATCCAAAATCTGCTTCAAACCGATAATTGATTTATAGCGACCGATCGAAAAAGAGGTCTGCATTTTTATGTAATATTATACTATCATGTTTCTATTGGAATTTAGAGTTTTGAGTTTCTGCAATCGTTTCCAATGGGCTTTGGGGACAGTGACATTTGAACCACTTCCAATTCTTGAGCTATCTCTGCGATTCATAATATTGACGGTCACAACACACAACATGCGCTAGAGTTAAATTACAAATATTTCAAACATAGCCGTACTCATTTAGAAACTCCTTCAATCGTGAGTTCGAAACTATATCTATTAGTATCACGTAGCAAATGAGTACATTTACCTAAGGGAATGCTGCATTCCGCAAACGGTATGATCAATAGTCATCGCTACTACTGTTTGCTCATTCTTTGTCCTCGTGTACTGCATCCAGTCGATTGTTTCCACGGTCGACCACCTGAAATCGGTTCATCTTCACTTGCTACCGGTACGCGGATGCACATTATGTCTCACGGGGACCAGCCCCAGCCAGGCCAGACATTAAACCACCCGCGTATCCCAACCGAGCGAGAATGGATCCATTGGCTGGAGGCGGAGGCCATCGAAAGCGCCGTTTTTTCGCCAATATGAGGAATGGGTGCATGTGCACAGCATAATAAGTACTTTTTGTGCTGAAGAGGAGCACCGAGGCGTTCGATTTATGTTTCTTCTTTTGGTTCCTGTGACGGGGTTTCGTTATATTGTGGAAAAAATATTACTCCTCGGGGGCGCCGAAGAAGCGTGTTGTCTTTCGGTTGTACCCTCAATCGTGAACTAATCTTCTGCCCCGTGTCTGCCGTATTGTTCCGATGTTTTTGAGGTTGGCTCGTACCGTAGGTCGGGAGCGACAAAAGCCGTTGCACATAAACAAATGTATGTATTTATACAACATTACTCGTACAAATTTGTCTGCTGAAGATATGATCTAACAATTAATACACAGGTTAAATTGTTTCGTTGTAGCAGCACCGTGCTGACGTTTCTAAGCGACAGAAGAGCGCGAACGCTTCATAGGCTTTCGATATGAAGAGGACTTGTTTTAATATTTTATCGTTGTTTTCGGATTGGCTCTTCGTACACTTGCCCGCTGACAAGATGGATCGTATTTTTAGTCACAATTTAATTACAAATTTATTCGGAGCTATGTATTTACCCTTCTACTCGTCAGCTTATCTTTCTGTCTCTGTCGTCGGTCCAGTGACTGCAAACTCGTTGTCTACATTTATTTGCTATGGTGCAATGCTTTACACGCTTTTTAAGAATCGTTACCACCGCGCATCTAATACTACTATTAGAATACAAAAACAATACGAAAATTTTCGATGCGTCCGACGAGCGTGTCGCTCTCTGTGTCTCGCACTGTCAAATAATAAGATTTTATATTTATAATTCAAAAGCACTTTTGTATTGTATTTATGGTGTACACAAACTCGCTACGTCGTTCGCTATTACTTATGATTATGTCGAGCATTCATCAACTAGGATTGGGCTAGCGGGGGTAAGAGCGCAAGGCAACTGGGACCGCCTTGCTATTGTCTTTTCATCCCACCGAAGGAAAGTGGGTGATCCCAGGAGAGAAAGCTGGGCAAATAATTTGTTGACGATGAGAAATTTCAAGTGACGAATTTGCTCGTTCTACTGTTGAGCAATGTTGGCAAAACGATTATTCCTGTATATGAAGAATCCGCCCTACCAGACCAACCCACAATCCCCGTGTCCGGGCTTCGTCTGTATGACTTTCCGTAGGCATTATTATTTCTGAGCGATGGTGATGAAAAATCTAACACGTCAAGTAGAGACGCCTTGTAGTCAGCGACAGTGTCTCGAAACATTCTTTATCGTCAGTTGCGGTTGCTTTAGTGGCTGGTTGCGGGATTTTAAAATCCGACATAGTTGGAATACTTTGTTACGGAAATAGGTGCTGGGATTTGGGACATTTTTCCTAGTTTGGATGAGTACATCGATGAGTTTGTTGTTAATCATATCACGAACTTCAATATATTAAAACGGTAGTAGAGTGTTTGAACAAGTATAGTTGAGAATGGAAAAAAGAATAAACTCAGTTTTTTTATTATTGTATTACGATTCACGGACGGATGCTATGGCGAAAAAAACCTAATATATAATGCCTTATGAATTAAACGTATTTATGAGGGACGATTCACTGACAGTAATATGTCCCAGACAAGTGACCTGCAGGGTTAAACACGAATTGAGATGAATAAATATATCAGAACTGGCATCATAATAGCATTTAAAACTCATTAAAACTTGCATATTTCAAAGGTTGTATCCGGGTTTGCATATAAAAACTGCTCCTAAATCGAAATAAAATTGATATAAGCTGTTCGAAAGAGTTTGTATTGGAGATGATTTTCCCAAAATTTTAACCCTTTAACTGTCTTTTTTGTGGAGTTAGGATGGTTCTTCTGATTTGCATTTTATTTAAATTTTCCGAAAACCTCTTTAGAAACAAAATCATGAATATTTCAGGAGTTATGGGAAATCTTTCTGATTTTTTTTAAGAATTTTTCAAAACGTACTTCATGTGAAACAAAATGTTCAAAATTTTCGTTCAATGGAAAAGATTAGTGAGAGAAACATGAATCAGAATGAATGAATTGACAAATATTCAGGTATCAATATACCATTTAATTTTTTTTATGAACTCAGAAGTCATTTTACATAAAGTTTTTATTTATGAACTGATAAGTCATTTCACGTTTTTGCTACATTCAGTACAAGCTCTAAAAATCATTATAATTATATTTTTTCTATTTTTTTGCGATATTCACCTAGCCAGAGACCATTTTTGTAGAAACAGAAATTGAAAATTATAGAATGATAGTACTCAAAGGAGAGCAAGTATGTGAGTATATAACACGGGAAGGTGAGACGTAACAGAGGGTCATTTAAGCAAGCAGAAATCTTTTAGTAACTTAACTGTTACTTTCTACCAGAGGACTCGGGCTTAGGTATCTGAACAATGCGAATCACCCGAATGGTATGTCGGAAAGTAGTGATAAAGGTCTCGACATTTTCTCGTTTCTACAAAAATTTCGACATTTTCTGTTTCTACAAAAATGGTCTCTGGTTAGATGAATATCGCAAAAGAAAAAAGAAATATTGATAGTAGTTTTTTAAAACTATCTTAAGTTTTAAAAACTACTATCAATATTTCTTTTTTCTTTTGTGATATTCACCGTTAAAAAGAAAAAAAGGAAAAATAGGAAAAAATCAAAATTATAGTCCTTTGACGAAAAAGTATTGTCAGACACCAAGCGCAAAACCAAGTAAAATTCGAGACCAAATACTATCTGTTTTAGGGTAAACTGTTCGTCGACGTCCTGTATCACATGGTATGAACAGCCAAGTTGTCGAATAAACCACACCACAACAGCTGCTTGGAGACCCACCTATCATACGTGCAGCTGAAGCCAGGTGGATCGATCAAATGAAAGTATTAGGTGTACAACTTTGCTTTCGCCGTTTTTTTCCAAAATTAAAAGCTTTATTGCGAAAAAGTGCTTACAGACGTATTATTCAAAGTATTGTCCGTTACTAGCGACAACTTTCTCCCGTCTTTACGGCAATTTTCGTTTCCCGGCTGGAAAAAAGAAGTCCTCTTTTAACGCTATCTATGAAGCAATCCATTTTTCCAACTCTTCGAAGTATTGAAAATACTGATCTGCCAGGTCGTGTGCCATCGAACGGAATAGGTGGAAGTTAGAAGGGGCAACATCTGGGGAATCCGGCGAGTGGGGCAAGACTTCCCATTTCAGGTGATGGTTTACCCGGTTTTAAGAGCTCGTAGTAAATCAATGCTTCTAGTTGTTCATTTTTGAAGGTTTTTTTTCCTCCATTACCATGTTTGTCTTCGACATCGAAATCACCATTTTTAAAAAGTTGAAACCACTCCCCACTCCCGACACGTTTTTTTACTCAGAGCAGCATCACCGTAAGTTTCTGAGAGCATTCGATGCGCTTAAGCTGCATTTTTTTTAAATTGTAACAGAAAAGTAAAATTTCCCGCAAATGGCGAAAATTGGGCACATAAACAGACATTTTCGAGCGTGAATAATACGAAAACAAGAACAACTGTCACTGAAACGGCGATGACAATTCGTTAGGGACAGTACACACTCACTTTAAAGGCATTATCATCTATGTATTTTAACCAGCCTTAGCCGGTACAGCCACCTATCGGAAAACGGCGGAAGCAAATTTGTACACCTGATATCTGAGTCTTGAATGGCTGGCTAAGAGTGGTCATAGTCATAGAGATACTTCTAGATACAGAATAGACGGGCTTAAGCTGATACATGAGAAAAGTACTCCTTGAAACACCAGAAAAAGACCACTAAGTGCAAGTAATTGCAATGAATAATATTTGTGAAAGCGTACGAAGTTCGATTTTTATACATAGCTTAGTTTCTCATTCATTCTTAGTTAATACATATTTCGGTTATAACAATAAAACAATACGATTTTCCGAAACTGTTCAATAAAGGGGCTCTCTTCAGGAAATAGCAAGAAACTGAAAATATTGAGTTTAGAAGAACACATTGTTTTTATGGTAAATCGAAGGAATTTTTATCATTACGTCAATACTGAAGCCCATGAATAACGCATAAATACCTTGCGTCTCCATCGGATGATAATTTAAAAATTCGGTAAATGCAATAACAACTAATAATAAAATAAATTTAAAAAAAAATCGAAATGTTGGAACATTTTGTTTCACATGAAATACAATTTGAAAAATTCTGAATAAAAATAATTACTAACGAATATGTACTGAAATCTGATGTACTTGAAATAAAACTTTTATCATTGCGAGTGTCAACAAGGACAACGATTATTGACAAGAACCTTAACTCCCCTACGGACGATCGCATATGAGTAATTCGACTACGATTTGAAAGCCTTTAATTTAGAACACTAGTGCAATGTCTTGCTCGATTTGTGCACTTTTCTTGCAGTCGAGCAATCAAAACCGGTGCACTGTGTTTCATTGATTTGCACCGCATAAAACAAATGCACTTTCGGGGCAATTCTCGGCCACTATTTTGCATCCGTTTTCTTTATCGAGTCGTATTTATAACCTGATTATTCGTAACAAGTGTTTTTCGGGCGGCTTGTTAGGCCTGCACCAACCTCCTGTCTCGCCGGAGGGCCATCGTGTCAGCACTGTTTAGAGTCCCACATTGACACAAGGACGGTAATCAGCCGCTCCTAATATGGAGAACAGACGCTGTTTCGAGCCGCCTCAACATGGGGAACAGACGCTCGGGTAGGCTTGCTCTCTGTAAAGAGAAAGTGAGTAGCACTGCTTCAATCGTACATGGTACGAGGTTATCGAATCGAGGAAATGACTGGTTTGATGGCGAATGTCAGCAGTTGGTCGAAGAGCAGAAGCCAGCAAGGGCGAGGATGCTGCAACACCGCATCAGAGCGAACGAGGAACGATACAGACAGGCACGGAACAGACAGAACACGATTTTCCGGACCAGGAAGACCAAGATCGCGAAGCGATGGAACTACTGTACCGCACAAATGACACGCGGAAGTTCTATGAGAAGGTGAACCGCTCACGTAAAGGCTACACGCCACAGGCCGAAATGTGCAGAGATACCAGTGGTAACCTTCTCACGAACGAACGTGAGGTGATCGACAGGTGGAAGCAGTACTATGACGAGCATCTGAATGGCGAAACACAGGATACAGAGAACGACACAGGAATCAATCTGGGTGCACAGCCGTCGACAGATTCCCAGCACATGATCTGACGGAGATAAGTGAGGAGATCGGCAAGCTGAGAAACAACAAAGCCGCGGGCAATGACCAGTTGCCAAGCGAGCTGCTCAAACATGGAGGAGAGGCATAATTTCTAAGATTTGGGAGGAGGAGATTCTACCGCAGGAATGGATGGATGGAGTTGTATGTCCCGTCTACAAAAAGGGCGATAAGCTAGATTGTTTCAATTACCGCGCAATCATATTGCTCAACGCCGCCTACAAGGTTCTCTCCCAAATCCTTTGCCGTCGTCTATCACTAATAGCTAAGGAATTCGTAGGGTCGTACCAAGCGGGATTTACTGGAGCCCGCGCCACTACGGATCACATATTCGCGATAAGACAAGTACTCCAGAAGTGTCGTGAATACAACGTACCCACGCATCACCTATTCATTGACTCCAGAGCGGCATACGACACAATCGATCGAGAACAGCTATGGCAGATAATGCACGAATGCTCTCGAGTCCCTTCGAATCTCGGAGAGGGCTACGGCAAGGTGATGGACTTTCTTGTATCTTGTTCAATATTGCCCTGGAAGGTGTGATTCGAAGAGCGAGGATCGACACGAGTGGCACGATCTTCCGAAAGTCCGTACAACTTTTTGGCTTCGCTGACGATATTGATATTGTAATACGTAACCTTGAGAAGATGACGGAAACCTACATCGGACTGAAAGCTGAAGCTAGGCGTATCGAAATGGCCATAAATGCGTCGAAAACAAAATACATGAGAGGAAGAGGCTCTGTAGAAGAAACACTACGCCTCTCACCACGAATATTGACGAGGTGGTTGACGAGTTTGTGTATCTGGGCTCACTGGTGACCGCTGACAATGACACCAGCAGAGAAATATAGAGACGTATTTTGGCAGGGAAACGTGCGTACTTTGAACTCAGAAAAGCCCTTCGATCGAGAAATGTACTCCACCGCACGAAATTGACTATCTACAAAACGCTCATTAGACCGATTGTTCTCTATGGCCACGAGACCTGGACTATGTTGGCAGAGGACCATCACGCCCTCAGTGTTTTTGAAAGAAAGGTGCTGAGAACCATCTATGGTGGAGTGTAGATGGAAGACGGAACGTGGAGACGGCGTATGAATCACGAATTGCAACAGCTGCTAGGAGAACCACCTATCGTACGGACAGCTAAAATCGGACGTCTACGATGGGCTGGGCATGTCATAAGGATCGTACGACAGCCAAGTGAAAATGGTTCTTGAATCTAATCCGACTGGTACAAGAAGAAGAAGAGCGCAGCGAGCAAGGTGGATCGATCAAGTGGAGGGTGATCTCAGAAGCATCCGTGCCTTGAGTGGCTGGCGTCGAGCAGCCATGGACCGAGTTATGTGGAGACGTATGCTTGATACAGCAAAGGACACCCCAGGCCTATAGCTGTTAGGTAGGTAAAATAAGTTTCTTTATCGAGCAGCAAGCGTGCAAACCAAACTTTCCAAAATTGTTTCATTGATCGGCTGTCAGGGCAAAACACTGGCACCGAGCAAGTGGAATCAATGAAAAACGACATTAGAGTATTTGTATGTGAAATCGTATATTCACAGGTACAAATCTCTAGATAGCTAGAGGAACATGCCACTTGAGCCAATTAGCTCGTTGATTAGTTTGTTACCTTTATCAAATTTGTTTGAAATTAGGGGGGTCAGTTACATAATTCGAATCATCAGAAAAATGCGCTCATAATTCTATGTAACTTTACTGAAGATGCTTTACCCCGACAAAATCTGGTACAACGATATATCTTGTCGGTTTTGATGTGCATTTCAAATAAAAGTAGCTTGATTTCTACTAAAAATTCACTGTTTTTCCTAAGTTATGTGGCATTTTAATCAATTTCATGTGTTTTACATCTAGTGACCCGACCCCAGTTAAAAGATCCTTAATAAAAAAAAACAGCTCCATTTCGCTGTGTATGAGAGGACGGCATATAAGCCTATTGTAGCTCTCGAGCATTGTAGAGGGCTTAGCCGATGGGATGTGACATTTAGTGATCAAATAATTGCGAGTGGCCATCTTCGATCCGGTCTTCCCTACTTAAAAAAAGCTTCGGTGCGCACTAATCTCCTTTTTAAATTCGAGGAATTTCATATTCGATTTTTGATACTGTGTAACATACCTAATAAGAAACTTGTTGCACATCATGAAAGCAACGTACGCTACTCCAATCACACATACGCTACGTGAAGAATTGAGAAATACAAAATAAATGTTAGCTACTTGGGTAACACTATGCCCTCTTTACAAAAAAAAATATAACTCGTTATCAAGCGCATGGATTCCTTTCAGACTGACCGGAAACTATTGCGTCTTGTTTATACAATGTACATTTGGTGATCTGATTTTCGTACGTGCAACAACGTTTTGCAGCATGCAGTACGTTTTTAACCGTTGTGCACTCGAAAAAAAAACACCTTTAACCACCCGAATGGGTACCCGGGTACCCATTTTTTTAAATCGCTGTAAGTTGAGCATTTTTCAACCGATTGAAGTAATTTTAGCACTGTTGGATTCAGGAACTTAAGCTCTTTGGGATTGGTACCCATAAAGATGGACATGGTGCTCCTGGTTCCCAGGAACCCGGATATCCTAAATGAGTTCCGACATCGAGGCATTTATACACGGATTTCACGTATTTTTGTAATCTTATCTAAGAATTGCTATATGAAATCAAGTGCTATGCTGAGTTGTTATGTTTATATATTTCAGGGGGCATCCGTTATGTACGTAACATAAAATTTTGAATTTTTCTACCACTCCTTTCCCCCTTTGTCGAGCATTTCTCAATCTTTTCACCATGTATTGTCACGTATTTTTGAAACCTCTCCCCCCTAAACGCGTGACGTACTTTATGTATGTTCCCTTATATACTTCACTTTCTTATCTTCAGTTTGAAAATTATTATGTACTTCAGGCCTATTGCGAGGAGCACGCAATACCAAATTTTGTGTTATGTATGCAATGTAATTAAATGCAATCAAAATTAGTGAAAGCAGTAGTAAATTTCAGGTAATAAAAATATAAGGAGTGTAATGAAAATGTAACAAAAACAATAAATTTTGAAATTGAACATGTAATCAATTCGGTCTGCGTGCCCCTCGGCCTCAGGCGATGTAAATATGTATAAGTGAGATGTCCTGCAACAGTTGGCAGCGTTGTGTATTCTACATATGTTTCATTTTGGTACGGCCTTTCTCAAATAGCTGGTTTGGAAAAGTTTCAAATTAGTAAATGACATTTATGGTGGAAAACACAAGTGTCGGAACATTCTACGGAAATCCGGATTAACGGGAACCAGAAGAACCTACTACAGCAATATACACGGCCATCGAAAAGTGGATAAATTTCTGAATTTACCCGTACTGAAAAAATTCAAATCGGATGGAATTTGCCTTAGTTACAAGCATTTTTATTTGTGGGTACCCGGGTACCCATTCGGGTGTTTACGTAATAAAAAAAATTTGAGCCCCCCCATTCGACCCCCCTTACTGTAAAATGAAAAGTCAAAGCATGAGAAGTTATGGTCCAACTAGTTCTTGGAATTGACCGAATTGCAGAATCTTAGTTTAAACCTAACTCAGAAATTTCTTATTTTGAAATTCGAAAAGGTACCCGGGTACCCATTCGAGTGCATAAGGGTTAATAAGAACCACGTGAAATGGGGACTGGCATAGTGTTAGGGTATGTAATTCGAGATACCTTTAGATTTTTTAGTCGACTTCTAAAAGCGTATCTTATGAAAATGTATTACGATACGATTTATTTTTGCTTAATCGTTTTTGTTTGCATTTTGTTAAAATATAGCATTGTCTAGTGCTGCAAATTAAATCAAAACCTTTAAATTATAAAATTTACCTATATTGCATAAGCGACTAAATAACATCCTTTTCGATAGAAAATCTTTTGCAAAAGCGTGAATGTATTACGCTGCATAAAAAAACGGAACGATCGATAGAACAAAAGCTGTGTGTAGAAAACAAAAAGATAAAACTGAATGTAAAATCAATAAGAAACACATAAATTCATGTATCAGCATGTCAGCGTTTCCACAGAGTGGTGTTGAGTTCTTTTCCGACGCTCGCTCTTGTCTCGTCGTCCAATGTAACCAATGCCACCATCGTCGGTCTCCGAAGACAGCACAGATCATGCGTAATGAAAGCATTTCTGCCCGGTACCTGTGTGCTGATTTTTTCCTCTCTGGTTCACCCAAAAGAAAATTGACCGTGTCTATCCGATTCGGTATCAATGCCGCTTCAAACTTACATCCATACTCGTGAAATAATTTTCTTGTCTGCCGGTATATATAACTGTGCATTACGGATGTCTTCCAAACTTAGAATTGCTGGAACGTCGGGGTTTATTTTTTTATGATATAGAATTGCGATAAAATTAGAAGCCGTTCTCGTCTAAAACATTTTGGCGTTGATTAAATTGAAAGCATTTTCGGCGACGAGTGTGGTACACTGTGGGGAATGCCGGAGAAGACGGATGGAAAAATAATGTGCGGTTTTTCGGTTGCTGGGAGGGAGTTGAATGTTCTCAGAGCGAAAAAAAAATCTTGGTATCGATACTGGATCGTATTTTTGTTATGGCAAGTCATATTCGAAATCAGACAGCAAAAATAAACAGTGTTCTGTTTAATTTTTTAAGTAATGGTTAACTTATGAAACATGTGGTGTTTAGTATTTTTGACACATGCATCTGGATTTTTTATTCTGTCAATATAACTAAAGCTTCGAAAATATTTAGACTTGGACAGTAGCAGGTGATCCTTCGATTTGCGATTTATACCGAACAGTTTAGAAAGTGTTCCAAAACGGATATACTTATTTACTAGACGCCTCTTTTGTACAAGTATTATATTGCCATTGTACATTTGAAAGACTACTCTTCCATATTTTGCATAAAACTGGAATTAGGTTTTCATATAGTTTGAATTTTGAATTGAAAGAGAACTCCGAATGAAATATGTATTTTTAATTTAAACATAATATCGAAAAACAGCTTCTGTTAACTCTGAGAAATGTCGAGAGTTTCAAATTATAATGATTTGCACAATCTCAAATGGCTTTCGGAACAGTTTTAGATAAAAAAAAATGGAGGACCCGTAGAACAATCGGTAAACTGAAGCAAATTATATGCTCAGGTTTTTATACTTCTGGGTGAAATAATTTTTACTATTAGAAATTGGTTAACTACAAAATTTGGTAATGATCTTCGGAGACTTGAGGATAGTTAAGATTTATTTGGTAATCTCTCTGAAACCATGAAGCTTCATCATAAGAGGATTTTAATTTTTACTCTCAACTCCACTCGCTAATATATTAATTTATTTTTCAAGACAGATTATTAACGCTATTGTTTCTAAGGACAAAAGCGATGATATTGATCGATCCCTTGCAGATATAATTTTCAATGACACACGTTTGAAAAACTCGCGCAAAATTGTTACATGGAAATATTTAGAATATAATACAATATAGTTTGATAAAATATCGTCTGTTACGTAACAGTTGGCTAGCCAAAAACAGTTGTGAGCCTTTCATTATCTGGTGTTTCGGGAGAATTTTTTAAAGTCCATCCTATAAATCACTTTTCATTAAGTGAGTATTATGAAATTTAGTTTGAACAAATACAAATGCCTGCGATTCGAAACTCTTGACTATTTATCCTGCGGAAAATTAATGGCATATGTTTATAGAATAAACTGAATTCAATGTGGTTCAAAAGATTGGATTGATGAATTAAAATATGAAGCATCAGTTTTAAAAGTTTTGATTCATTTTGAATATATTTTTTTTCGATTCTAGAAGTTTTAACCTTTAAGATTATTCACCTCTTCGGACCAGGAAAACTTACTGAGGCAGTGTGCGGGGTTGTGAATCGAACTCAGGCGGGCTGCATGAAAGGCATCGACTTACTCATCACGCTACACCCGTCCCCCGATTCATTTGTTTGTTGAGCTAGTGTTTACTCAAGGGATTCTCGAAATGTATTTTAATGGTGTAAAATTGAGGCTGAAACTTTTTCAGTTGAAAAAAGTTTTTGTGCTAGATCAGCATGAAGGCTGGATGAAGAACTATTTTAATTTTGTCCAAAAACTTTGACTATGTGAGTCATGCAATGTCAAACAAGCATCTTTGAGTCCAGCTATTGCTTCATCGAATCATTTTAATAAGTTGAAAGATTTCTTGGTTCTCAACCAAGCAACCAAGGCAGGCTCAAAAGGTAATAAAGATCATAACATCGGTTTTCTAGAACTGCCTCCCATGAAGCGCAAAGAATTATGTTTTTGAAAATATGTGACGGTGTACAAGAGAATTTCAACAATAATTGAAATCAACGATTTTAGGTGCAATTGTTTCCCCTGGTCACTTTATTCGCCTGACTGAGCTCCCTCAAACTATTAACAGAATTACTTTTCAAGCAGAATCGAAAACTTTGAAAATCACTGAAATAAAAGTTGTGATCTAACTAATGACGATATTATAAGCATTTGTTTTCATTTTAAAAAAGCAGACAAGGCCTTTCATTTGAATTATAGTTTAAGAATATCGGTCACGCTATCTCTGACAAATCGACGTTAGTTTCGTTTTAGAGTTTTCGATTGCTATTTCCGAACTGAAACCGGGAAGTCAAAGTAAGTTTATATAGTTCGGCGAAATAACCCTTTCGGCAAAACGACTTTCGGCGAAATGGCATTCGGCGAAACGTCTTTCAGCGAAATGGCTTTCGGCGATATGACCCGCTCCCCTCTGAGGATGCATGATAACGTGAGGGTTTTCCATCCCCCAGATGCAACAATTTTGCTTATTAACATACCCGCCGAGATGAAAATGAGCCTCATCCGAGAAGATGATTTTTTGGCAAAAATCGGCGTCTTATTCAAGCTGATCGCAAGCCCAGTTGGCACTATTTTCACGCGTTCCTCAAGCGTATACACAACCATTTTCGTTCAGCGGAAGGATAAAACTAAGTTTCTGTCAAATCAGAAGTGACATTAAGGTTACCATTGTCGAAATAACCGCTAGCTCAAAAAAATGTTAGATGGCGGACCCTGTATAGTGTGAAAGCTGTTTTACTTCAAAAAACTATCGATTCCGGTTGGTCACAAATGAAACATACAGGACAAGGGACAAAGAGCTTCTTCATAATGCTAAACTACAATTCGTGTAGGTGGATGACATGCTGCGACTTGAAAGTTGATGCTACAACTGTTTTTTGTGTCTCGGGGATTCAATAAAGCTTGCTTCATTTAGAATTGGAACAAACTTTTGCTCATATTGTGGCACTCCTGGTGGACGGATTTGGAAGTTCTTGGTGCCCACGTGTCGGGAATTTTGTCAGCTTCACGTATGATTTTTGACATTCCGCAAATTGACTGTACTTTGTAAACAATCAACATGGAAGCCGAAAAAAGGGAAAAATTGTGCAGTTATTTGGAAAATCCATTGTGGTCTGCATCTAGGCTAGCTAAACAGCTGAAATTTCCCAGAAATACCGTACGGCACGTTATCAAACGGTATAAGGAAACATTGACGACGATTCGGAAGCCTCAAGCCAATCGTCGGAGTGGAACTGTCGACCGGAAACTGCGTGGTAATATTTTGAAGACGATTAGGAGGAATCCTTATCTGTCGGACCGTGATTTGGCCAGAAAATTCGGTGCTGCCCATAGTACCGTGAGGAGAACTCGACTTCGGAAAGGAATCAAGTCGTATCGAGCTAGCAACCAGCTAAATCGGACCATTAAACAGAATAGTGAGGTCAAAATTCGTGCTCGGAAACCAAGTTCGACGGGTGTCTTCTGATGGACGATGAAACCTATGTCAAGGCTGACTTCGGGCAAATCCCGGGTCAAAAATTTTACTTGACAACGGCTCGGGGGGATGTTCAGCCAAATGTAAATTTGTTTTTGAGGACAAATTTTCAAGAAAATCTATGATTTGGCAGGGCATTTGTAGCTGTGGCAAAAAAACGAAAGTTTTCGTTACAAATAAGACAATGACATCGGAACTATACCAAAAAGAGTGTCTCCAAAAACGAATTTTGCCGTTCATTCGATCCCACGACCATCCCGTAATGTTTTGGCCAGATTTGGCAAGCTGTCATTACAGCAAAGTCGTTCAAGAATGGTATGCAGAGAAAGGGGACCGTGGCGAATAATTTTATCCGTATTTTTTCTTAAAAGTATGAAGAAAACGCTACGTTTGTATAAAAAAAAAATATCTTGAATTCAGTAATAAATAACTGAAATACAGGCAATTGTCGTTGTTCCATTTCTATCTGAAGCAAGCTTTAATGACAATAATTTCACTCAACGCTATTGGCCAAAGCGTAAAAATTACGTCGTAGACTTGGTGATAAACGGTATTTTTCCACCATTGCATATACATAAGTTTTTCTTCGGCAATATACATAAGTTTTTTTTCGCCGTGGCATCCACAATACATAGTACTTTAAACATAATACATTTTGAATATCATATTAGTATGTTGGTATTCATTAGTTAATCTAAACACCGTTTTTATCAAGCAAGTTGCTATTATAAATTACATTGAATGAAATACATTTATTTTGTACATGATCTTATAACTATTTCAGGTTTGTTTGTATCAGTTCATCACTTTTATTTAATATAAGATAGCTGGCTATTGGTTGAACTCATGGAAGAGAAAACAGTCTAACATAAAATGAAATTTAAATTGGAACTCCAATAGACTTAATGAAAAAATAAAGAAGTTTCATGTAAGGAACGTCACGAAAACACCACTGATGATAATTGCTTTTTACTTAGCAACAAAAATTTTATCAGCTACTCAAGAGAAGGCAATGAATTAAGCATCAAGTATAAATTTTTGCGATGAATTTAATATAAACATAGTCAAAAAAAAATCAACCAGTTGCACCTAAGAAGGATGTGTTCAATGTAATGCCGGCGATATTTGTCAGTTAACATTCAACCAGTCAAAGTCTATCGAAGAAAGGCACGTTTACAGTTTTCTCATTTCAGATTTAAGCTCTCGTCTGACTGTAGTTCCGCTTTAGTGGCACCATTCACCCTCCGCCGTAGAACCGTAATCGATCTAATGAAGAATAAAACTGCTTTCGATGCCATCTCATGTCGTTTTCGTCACCATCGTTGTTGCTGATAATGTTGCCGATCTTGCTAACGATGATCCCCGCGTGCGCCCCGTTAACTATCAATGTTCGACAGAACACGGAGAGTAACTGATGTGTGTGAATCCCGCGCCGCTGCACAAGGGGCCCTACCTCGACGAGTGCTGCTACAACATTACATTATTTTTTAAATGTTGAATGTAGAAATAGTCAAGCAGTGCATGTAATGCGATTGATTTTCAGTTACCCGTGCAATTGAAAGATCCGGAAACTGGATTAATCATATCCAGCATACAAAGCTACGAAAAAGAAGAAGAAGAGTACGTGAGACCGAAGCGCCGGGGAAAAAGTGTAAAATTGAAAAAACAGCATGAATGGAATGATGATAATTCTATGCATTCGGCGCGTAAACGAGATCTAGACTGTACGGCAGAGCACCCATACAGCTCGACAGGAATTGCAGACTATTTATCGGGAAAGCAATTGTTGCTCCCAGCTTGCGTGTAGTGGCCTGGACGGACACGGTGTGCGTGGTGTGGTATCACAGGCCCGTGGATCAAAATTTCAAAGCGATCCCGCCAGGCATTGTCAGCCATCGTCACCAAAAAGCTACAAAAGCGACGGCAAATCGGTGTCAGTAGAGTAACTGCGACTTTTTGTCGTTGCACGTTTTGGGTTACAATTAAAATGATGAGATTAGTGCAAAAAAAAACGTGGAGGTTCGAGAAGAGGTGACTCGTACTTGTGTGGGAGCAAAACGAATTAAACTGTCGATGCTGACCATTGCATGCCCCCTGTACATAAGCCCATTCCAGCGACCGATTCGGGTAGTGCGGAGTTCAATTTCCGGGTTATTATTTAGATACTCGCATTCTCTTTCGCTCGTTTGGGTTAGTTTTATTGATTTTCTGTTTCAGCTTTATTGCCGCCGACCAAGAAGTTTCCTCGAAAAAGCCACTGATTCGATGAACCGTCAAATGCCGTCGGCAGTCAGCCAGCGTCCGTTTCTTCGCACAGGCTTTCCCGCATGCTAGCTGCTGTGGGGTTCGATTTGATTTATTCTAAGAAGTTTGATGGGATTGAATTCGTGCTAATCAACGTTTGACTATTGACTATTATTCATTGGGTTTTCTTTTTTAAATTACTATTTGTTTCGATAGATAAGGGTTTCGATTTTATTGAGAAGAGCTTTGATTTGAACTGAGACAGAATTCATTACGACGATTAAATGTATGTTTCAAACATTGTTCGTGAATAGGTAGAATCGTTTTATTTTTATATGTTTTTCTCATATTTTGCCATCGGATAGCTTCAGCAATTAGCATTAGCATTTAGCATTAGAGACCGCCCGTGTGTTGCTACTCCGTTATTGATCTGGACCAATTGAGATTGCAAAATGATTTTTTGAAGTAACATGTTTGGGAATAACACATTGTTTCACACTGTGCAAACTGTATTGAACCATGCATGCTGATCAATACCGACGCCGGCCACGTCCGAATGCAGATCTACTTGGGAGGGAAAGGATTGTTAGTTCGATGCATGTTGCTACTAAGAACCGAGGAATCCTCTGCATTCCCACATGCATCACAGGAGAGGATACTTTGTTAGTAAATGTTTTAATAATGTTATCATGTGTTTATTGCTCTGGGTAGCCGGCTACCAAGAATGTTTTAAAGTATCATCGTTTTATGTGTTACTTTGTGCTGGCAATATAATGCACGAAACAGTCAATCTCCGAAATTGGCAAAACTCCGGACAGCCGGCTGTCGAGTATGCAGTCACTCGTTTATGCATCTAGCTTTCGCGTTTTTTTTAGTCATGCAAAAAAACACATTCGGATTGATAAAAA